>NC_133402.1:7295861-7601919 GCF_047511655.1 Castor canadensis | reverse complement strand
AGATAACCTTAACCCTTTTGTGCCTCCATTTTCCCATCTCTAAAATAGAGACAATGATGGAACTCCCCTCAAAAGAGTGGGGTGCAGATAAATGGATCGACTGGCATTTACCAAATGTCTATAGTGGTAACTATCACACCGCACACAGTATATGGAGATGAGATGAGTGTTAGCTGAATTACCAGAGCTGGGAGTGGACAGGTTTTTGTGCCCACCCTCACCTGACATCTGGACCTACCTATGTGAGTCATAAAGATTAAAAGAGAGCAAAGAGACGCACTACTGGAGAACAGAGAGCAAAAAGCTCAACACGGCGCTGTCTTAACAGAGCGGCCTCAATGAAATACCTGATTATTTTCTTTCCCAGTAAGTACAAACCTAAGATTGAAACTGCCTTAAATTGTGAAAGATTTTTAAAAATACCAATTATGTGCAAGAATACAAAGAGCCTGTCCTGCTACTGCACTTTTGCTGTGTTTCTGCCCAACACAAATAAAGCCAGCAACAGCAGACATCTAAAATCTACCTTGGACTCACTCATTCATTCAACAGACATGTTATAAGCCCTTGAGATGGATCTCCCCCAAAGCTAATGAGGCTGAAGTTTCAGGGGCCTTCGTTTGATGAGTCCTGCTACCTAATTTGATATTTGTGATTCTGTATTCTTTGACTTAAAGAAGGCCCCCAGACTGCTAAGCCTCAGGCCTCACAGAGCCTAGGTTTGCCAGAGTAGCTCCTGTTACTGCAGAGAGAAGACATGCCGAAGAAACAAAGATAGATTAAAAGGGGTCCTGTTGTGCCTGGTTCCACTTATGCAAGATGAGCGAGTACAGCACAGCGCCTGTTGCTAACAATACTGAATTGTATATTTTAAAATTTGATAAGAAGGCAAATCTTAGGTTAAGTGTTCTTATCACTAAATAACAGTAATAATATTAAAATAAATAATAAGGCAGGAGGACACTTCTGAAGATGGATGTGTTGATGGCATTGACGATGCTTAAAAGTTTTATGGATGTATATTCATCAACTTGTAGACATTAAATGTTTTTGGAACTAAAAGAAACAAAAGCTGTCCACAGCACTCAAGAGACAGAGGCAGGAGGATCGTGAGTTCTAGGCCAACCTGGGCTATGGAACACTGTCTCAAAAAAAATTGATTTAAAAATATAGGTCCTGTCTTCCTGGAGCTGTCCTCCTGCTATAATTTGGATCTAAAATCCCCTGCAAGGCCCATGTGTTGGAGGCTTGACCTTAAGCTTGTGGTGCTATTGGGAGCTGATAGAACCTTTAAGAGGAGGGGCAGAGTGGGAGGAAGTAAGGTCATTGGGGGCGTGACCAGGAGGGGACATGGCCCTCAGCCCCTTCCAGTCTCTATTTTTGCTTCTAGGCAGCTGCTGTGCCATAAGTCCAAGTACTGAAATCTCTGAAAATGTGAGCCAGAATAAGCCTTTCCTCCCTATAAGTGATTTATTTCAGGTATTTTTATCATAGCAACAGAAATCTAACATTCCTCTCCCTAAAGAGTGCAAGGATGAGCGTGACAACCATTTCACAGGCATTCACTCATTGAACAAATATATGTTGAACACCTATGTGTGCCAGTACCTGTAAATTCTGGAACGAAAAGGCAAGAAAGGACTCTGTCCTCAAAGTCTTTAAAACAAATCAATAAATACAAAAAAATCAAGGTAAAAATAAGATGAGCTGATAAAGAAGGACTGGAGGGTATTTTAAATGGTTGGCTAGAAAGTCTTCTCTGAAGAGAGTAGCTGAAGTGTGTGAACACCACAGTGCTAAAGATTGGGAGAGCCATCCAAGGAGCAGGACAGCAAGTGTCAAGGTGCAAGAAGGAATGACTTTAGAGAGCAAAGGAACAGAAAGAGCCCAGCTTGACCTGCACAGAGTGGACCAAGGGGAATGAAGTGAGATGAATGAAGGAAGTAGGACGGGTCTGGGGCTGGTGGAGTGGCTCAAATGGTAGAACGCCTTCCTGTCAAGTGTGAAGCAGTGAGTTCAAACCCCAGTACTTAAAGAAAAAAAAAGAAAAAGCCAAGCAATACAATTGTCTTAATGGCAGATGATCAGCTGTGTTGAGACTGGAATAATAGCAATGCTGACCACTGGGTTTGGCCACCTGGAGACCACTGTCACCTTGACAATAGTGGTCTCAGAAGTGGGCAGAAGCCTGAATGGAGTCTTGAGAAGAGAACCCAAGATTTTCCAGCAAAATTAAAGATTGCTCTGGAAACGTCTTCTGATGAAGTTTTAAAAAATAATAGTAACATCACCAAAGGGAACAGATCCAAGTGTCACCATCTGCATGCTCACCTCTAAGAGGAACCTGGAAAGGTCAGTGAAAAGGACACGCACTTTTCCTTACACCCGTCTTCAGAACACAGGTGCACTCCTGCATGTGCTGACATTTAAGGTGCAGTGCTTTGTCTCCTCTCCCCTGTCCCCACCTCCCCCCAACCCAGTCTCTAGGGTCAGACAAATTTGGAAAGGATGCACTTCCTTCAGGGATGTGACAGAGGTGATTGAGTCTGGGGCAGTGAAATGGGGCCCCGTGAGTTATGACCTCTGCAAAGCAGGAAAGAGAAATGACCTCAAAAACAATAGGGGCTTAATAAATGCTCCAGGCCACTCAGTGAAGCTTCCCCCACCTGCTTTATGTCTCCATGGAATCCCAGGATCCTGTAATGCCATGTTGGCTTTGGCTAAGGGGACTCCAGTCCCCTCCAGTGGAACATTTTTCCAGGTATTTCTCTCCGCTGGCTTCTCCTCTGCTCCATCTGCCAGCATGTCTCCTGCCCTGCCTTCTGCCAGGATTAGTCACAGAAAAACCAGCAAGAAGAAACTCTTTATTGATATCACCAGCTGCATGCTGCAGCCCCAGGCCCTTCTGCGGATTCCAGCCATGTGATGGTTGTGAAATGAGCCCAGAGCACATCTGTGCTGCCTTCTGTTTACACACAGACACTGGAAGGGGAGATGACCTGTTCTCCACCATGACCTCTAAGAATGGCCACCACTTGAAGCTGGAGAAACAGAGGCTAGACACAAAAGGAACTTACTGGTTGCAGAATGTGAGATCCTTAAATCTTTTACATTAGGTATTCCAAGTTCAAATATCTAAGTAGTACCTTCTGTGTGTCAGGCGCTATTCTAAGCACCGTGCGTGGACTTTCTTCATCCTCCCAATGACCCTGGGAGGATGCCCTATTAGCGTGAGCCCCTCCATCTCGTGTAGACAGAAATGAGAGCACAGAGAGGCTAAGCCCCTTGTCCATGGTCAGACAGTTGGCAAACTCCAGAAATGTTTTGTGAATGCCCTTGTTATAGGTCACATGTTTGTATCACCCTAAATGTATATGTTGAAACTTCGATACCTAGTGGGGTGATATTTGATGATAGAGCCTCTGGCAATTAGCTAATTAAGTCATGAGGGAGGTGTCATGATTGAATTTGTACCTTCATAATAAAAGACACCAGAGTGCTCTATTGCCTCCTTCTCCTCTCCTCTCCTCTCTCTCCTTCTTTCCCCTCTCTCTCTCCTCCTCTCCCCTCATGCATAATGTCTCATCCATGTACACACAATGTAAATACATGCTACACTGCATAGGGAATGATGACAAGAGAAAAGTCTGTGCTATTCAGTCCAGATGCAACTATTTTCCCACATATTTTTCAGCTGAAGATGACTGACTCCTCTAATGTGGAACCTGAAGGTCAAAGTATGCAGCAAGAAGGTGACCATCTACAAGCCAGGAAGAGAGCCCTCACCAGGAACCCCGGTCTCTGACGTTCAGGCTCCAGAGCTGTGAGGAGCAAATGTTTGTTATTCATGCCACCCGGTCTGGGGTATTCCCCTACAGCAGACCTTGTTGACAGACAGTCCTCCAGCCAAAGGTCACCAGAAACACCTATGGTTGAGGAATTTGGGTTTCTTGCTTGTTGCAGGAAGAACACATGCCAGGGGGACCTGGGTGTCTGTAGGACAAGGTTAGGGAGGACTCATGGGTTTGGTCTTGTGTTAGGTTATTTGGGGAAGAGTTCAAGAGAGTGGGGCTTTGCTCTGGCTAGGAAGCAGGAGTGATTCTGTGAGTGGGTATCTCCATAAATCTTACCAAGACAGGAAGCAAACTAAAGCAAACTGCCTTTGGGAACAAAAGACCCTGTGAGTTGGGGCACCACACAGTGGCTAGGACAGAGACAGACATTTGGTATTTGTGGCTTGACAGCGTTCATGTTTTGTGTGTCCAGACATGATCATGGGATGGTCTTGTTTTTGCCTCCATCCATCCTGGCTACACCGTGCCCCTGCCTGTCTGATGCTGATGTTCTGGGGAGCTGTGCAGGTTCAACAGGAAAATGCCAAAGAATGGCTCTGAGTCTCAGGCCAGCTCCTTCCAACACCAAGTCCTAGCTGATGATGCCAGGCCACCTTCTGAATATTCCTCAACTTAAACTGAGTCTTTGTGCCTCCAGAAATTATGCATGTGATCTTTGTGTCATTTGGCCTCTTTAGGGTCTTTCAGCATAGGATAAAGACCAGGATAAGTACGGAATTGTGTTTGGGCTGATTTTTACTCATGGAGAGTCCAACTGGTGAGCCAGGCATGGTGCTTCATGCCTGTAATACCAACTATTCAAGAGGAGGAAAGAGGAGGATTGTGCAATAGCATAAGACTCTATCTCAAAAGCAAACTAGTGCTGGTGGAGGAACTCAAGTGGTAGAGCACCTGCCTAGCAAGCGTGAAGCCCTGAGTTCAAACCCCAGAACCACCAAAAATAATAATAATCTCAAAAAAAAAAAAAGTGCCCATCTGCCTGTACTCCTAGTACTCAGAGGTAGAGACAGAAGGATCCCAGGTTCAAGGTCCTATATTTCCCGAGAATACCTTCTCCAACATCATCCACTCTGCAATGATACAGTTATCACAACCAAGACATTTAAGTCAGACAATAATACCACCCTATATTGAGTCCATATCAATAGTCCCAGAAATGTTCTTTCAGCTGTTTGTCTCTTCTTAATCCACAATGCAATCAGTTGTTACTATGTCCCTTCGCTGTGTCACCTCTTTGGTTTCCTTCCATTTAGAACAGTCCCACTGCCTTGTTGTAGATTTCCTGCTCTTGACAGTTCTCAGAGGCCAGGCTGGTGGACTTGCAGAAGACCCATCTTTAAAGAAGTGTACCTCTTCCAAAAGGCTTCAACATTTCCACCTCTTAATGCAGAAGACTCTCCCCACCCCTCCACCTGTGACTGAGGTTTCAGTAAGCATCCTCGCAGAGCAGACGTAATTCCAACTCTTCAGTTAAATGGATCCAAGGCACCCACCCCATCTCTAGGGTTTCCCCCATTGTGTGTGGTTGCCAACTAAACGGGGAGTCTCGTGAGTTTAGTTGAAAGTCAAGTCCAGAATATCTGGTGATCCCACTGCCTACCAAAGGGAAGAGGATATTCACTCATGATTGGGGATGTTGACATAGTTCCACCATCTTTCTGAAATAACCTTTGAGCTGCTTTATTAATTCCAGAGGCTGCTTTATAACAGGTGACAGCTCTGCCTTTTAATTGTTGAGGGATTTCAATTTTTCACTGCTGTTTGCAGTTCAAAATGATTTACCTTGCTTCATAAACACTTGCATTGCGGGGATTTCCTCTACAGTAAGAAAAGCAAACTTACAAGCTGCATGATTCAGGCGTACACCTTTAATCAGGCCAGTCTCTCCACTGGGAGTTCATATCCCCTTTACCCTTGTATCTATGTTTATGTGATATTTTTCCTTCCATCAAATTTCTTTTGGGAAATGGGGGTGTGGCTCGGTGGTAGGGAACTTGCCCTACATTCATGAGGACCTGGGTTTGATTCCCAGCACCGCCAACAGAAAAAACTCTTCTTTTGCCTAAATAACCTCTCCAATAAAACTGTTTTCGCTATTAATAAAAACTTGTCATTGTTTTCCATAGCCAGGTATAAAAGTAAATGCAATGAATACCCTACATACAAAGGAGCTGAAGTCCTAAGCCTGAGGCCTGTTGTGGCCTGTTTAAATAGAATATTAGCAAGAGGCAAACACAGCTGGGCACTGGGGCTGAAACCCATCATCTTAGCTCCTTGGGAGGCTGAAATTGGGAGGATCATAGTTCAAGGCCAGCCTGGGCAAAAAGTTTATGAGTCCCCATCTCAACAAAAGAAGCCAAGGGGTAGTGCCACATACCTGTCATCCCAGCTACAGGAGAAAGTATAAAATAAGAGGATTGGCCCAGCCTGAGCAAAAAAGTGAGACCCTATCTCAAAAATAAGCAGAGCAAAAAGCACTGGAGCCTTGGCTCAAGAGTGCCTGCCTAGCAAGCACGAAGCCCTAAGAAAAAAAAGTCAAACACAATGACACCAAATTGAGACTTAGGCTTTGAGTAATCAAAGGAATACGAGGAAATTGAGAGGGGACTGATTTTCCACTACGGCAATGAAAGTTTTAGATGTTGACTTGGGAGCCTTCCTAGGAAGAGTAATATTACATATCTACAACTTGTCCACACTCTACACTGAAGTTTGTCTTCCTGCTTGTGTTATGTTTTTTCTTTTCAATACTATGCTCAAAGATCCATTCCTGTGTGGAGTGACATATTCTAGTATTTGATTAGAAAACTTGGTTATCATATCATTGCTGGATGGATGGACAATGGGGAAAAAATCTGAGCAAGAACTGAGCTTGAAACCAGTCACTCCCTTTCAGCCCCAGTCTGGCTTTCTACCATCAACCTCAGTCCAGAAATATCAAATATTAAATTCCAGAAACAAACAATTCATAAAGTTTAAATAACTTTTATTACAGCATAGTGTTACAATTGTTTTATTTTATTATTGTTGCTAATCTATTGCACCGAATTCATAAGCATTATCATAGCTGGGTAAGTATAGGAAAAAAGATGGACTCCAGATGGAGTCTGGAAACACATCCTCTACAGATAAAGGGAAGCTGGTGTACATTGAAATTGCCATTTTTGTTGGTTGAAAGTGGCTTAATGCTAGTAATTTCCCATAACGTAGCCTAATGGCAGCCATCAGCACCATCGGTGGGATTTGCCATTTCCAAAGTGCTTGCCTAAACATCACCTCGCAGGTCCTTCCTTCCTTCTCTACCCTTCTTCCTTCCCTCCCTCCTTCCTTCCTTCTTTCCTTCCTTCCCTGTCATGTCCCATCTCCAAAGAAGACAATGACTTTCAGGGAGGAGGGTGTTCCCAAGTCCAGGTGCAGTGTCAGCGAAGGCTCCGAGGCTGAAATCAGTGAGGAAATCCAGGGTGCCCTCTCTCTACAGCAGCCAAATTATTTCCCTAAATAGAATGCTAAATGAGGGGCAAGGATCCAAAGCTAGCCATGTGCTATGCCCTTCCTGCTGGACTGAGAATGTCTCACAGTCAAACGCTGTCCTTGGTTTGTATTTTCATTTTATTCCACCCTGTGTGAATAAATGTCTGAGCAAAGGAGAAGTTGGGGGAAGACAAGGGTGGGAAGAAGAAACAGGAGAGAGAGATGGGAAAAAGAAAGGAGGGGTAGAAGAAGAAAAGAAGGGAGGGAGGGAAGGTAGACAGGAGGGGGAGGGTAGAAAGAATGGAAGGCATGGGAAGGAAAAGTGAAGGAGGTAAGGAAGAGTGACAAGCAAAAGAAAGGGAGAGAAGGAAGGAAGGGAGGAGAGGGAGGAGAGGCAGGGTGAAATTCGGAATTGAATTTCTATTGTGGCTTAATTGGCTCTCTGTGGAAAGCAAAGGTATGTTTAGGACTGAGATCCAGGGGTATTCAGTTCCCTGCTCCTCCGTGGCCTAGTGTGACTTTGAAGAAGCTACTTCACCTCTCTCTTGGCCATGATTTTTTTTTTTTTTTTGGTGCCACTGCGGTTTGAACTCAGGGCAGGCACTCTTACCCCACTTGAGCCAGCTCCGCCCTGTTGTCACCTTTACAAAGGAGAGAAGGCACCTGTTGCAAGGGCTGCTGGGAGGACATGACTGAGAAGTCATGAAGAGGACATGACTGAGAAGTGTCTGTTTTGTTGCTGCTGTTACTGTTGCCATTGTTGGAAAGACTTACCTCCTCTTTTTGTCCTTGAAACCAATATTACATCAACAACTTCACCCATGACCATCTTCCCAACTTAACAGAGCTGTCAAGATTTGTCCTCAAGTTGCACCCTGGAACAACAGAGAGGCCACCTGCCTCCAATGTGTCTCAGACTCAGGTCTCAACAGTATTTCCCTGGACAAACCTCAGACAACAGGGATGTTCCTTTGAGCCTTAGAGAAGGAAAATGCCAATGTGTGTCTTGGTTTAAGTTTCTCCCAAGGGTGACACAGACATGGCAGAGGCTTGGTAAATGTTTGCTGAGCTGAGCCATTGATTCTAGCAAGAGGAAAGGATTACAAACCACCATCTCAAAGCCCCTGAAAGGGCTGCCAGGGAGGAAAAGACAGAATTATTCAGACCAGGAAAATGGAGCAACACCACTGGCCAGGGCTTCAAGAGAAAGTGCTTATTAGAAAGAAGTGCTGTCTAATGACAAAGGTGTCCAAAACTGGAGTCTATGACTTTTGTGCCAGAATGTGTTATGGGAGGCAAAATCCATGGGATCATCCAAGGAGCGTGGCCCTGGATACAGAATGGACTGTGGCACGTGTCACATAAGACTTTGTCTACCATGGTAGCCACGTGTGGTTTTCCAACACTTGAAATGGGGCCAGTCCCAATTGCTGTGTTCTATAACATATGCAACAGAATCCAAAGACTTAACATGGAGAAAAGGTTCTGACATAGCTCCTTGATAATTCTGTATTGATTATGTGTCAGAATGACAAAATCTTAGCTAGATCGCATCAAACGAAATATTTGACAAAAAGTTTGCCTCCTCTAAGTCCAACAGGCATAAAGAAGATTTAACTCCAGCTACTCAACATAACAGTGGGTAAAGGATTACCAACAACACATTCAACGTGTTAAAAAACACAGAGTAGGCACCATCCGTAATATTTGTTTTTCTTGCCTATGTTTTGATGAAAGTCTTGTGACTATTCAGATTAGAAGAGACATGAAGCCCATAAGATTTTGGAATAAAAACAGAAGATAAAATTCACAAAGTACTTTGGTCTGTTTCATTTGGGGTTTAAACAAATAAGTAAATGTTGATAACAGGAAGAAATTCATTTGCCTATTTCTCTTTACCTTTTTAATGTGGCTAGGTGAAAATTTTAAATTATAGCTGTTAAGGCCATTGCTTCTCTCTGAAATAGAGGCACGGGTCCCCGCGTCAGAGTCCACAGAGATGAATAAAGGAAGAGAAGACTAGAAATGTCTTGAGAAGACTACTCACTATCCCCCAACCCACCTCTGACTCAAAGACTCTCAGATCTGCACAAGACAGCAAACATGGAGACAGGAGTCAGTCAACTATGGGTCATGGGCCAAAAGCAACCCACCACTTACTTTTATTTTTGCTCTTTTTAAAATTGAGGTAAAACTGGCATAAAATAAAATTATCCAGTTGCATTCAGTATTTCACAATATTATCCAACCACTACCTCTGTCTAGTTCCATAGCAGCTTTTTTTTCTTTTTCTGAATTTTTCTATTTATTTATTTATTGTGGCATTGAGATTTGAACTCAGGTATTGCTGATATATATTGCTAGGCAGGCAATATGCCACATGAGCCATGCCCCCATCCCTTTTTGCTTTAGTTATTTTTCAGAGAAGTTCTCATGTTTTTGCCCAGGCCAATCTGAACTTCCTATTTAAGCTTCCAGGATAACTAGGATAGGCATGCACTCCCATACTCAGCTTATTGGTTGAGATGGGGTCTTCCACAGCTTTTGTTCAAGCTGACCTTAAACTGAGATCGTCTTACTCTCTGTCTCCCAAGTAGCTAGACTTGCAGGCATGAGTCACCACACCTGGCTTTATTTCCAGATCATTTTCATTGCCTCGTACCCTATCTCTTTTACTGACAGCAGTTCACTTCCCACTGGCCTCTCCCCAACCTACTCTGGATTTGCATCTCCTGAATATTTCATTTAAATGAAATCATATAGTCTGTGACCTTTGGGGTCTGGTTTTCTTCACTGAGCACAGAGTTCCAAGGCCCATACACATCACAGCATGTATCAGCACTTCCTTCTCTTTTTCACACTGGAATAGTATTCCACGTTTGTTCATCCCTGTGTCTGTGTTGTGACTTCATTGTGATCTGAACACAGCTTTGTCCATTCATTCATGTGTCATCATGGCCTCTCCACACTATGACAGCAGAGTTGAATAGTTGCTACAAAGACGACTTGGCCCACAAAGGCTAAAAATGTTACTTCTGGTTCTTTACAGAATTTTTGCTAACCCTTGGTCAAGTTCAACCAACTCCCTAACCATTTTTTTCTTTTTGGTGGTATGGGGTTTGAACTCAGGGCTTCATGCTGGCTAGGCAGGTGCTGTACTACTTGAGCCACTCCACCAGTACCAGCCCATTTTTGGGTTGGATATTTTTGAGATAGGGTCTTGCTTTTATTGCCCAGGCTGACCTCAAATCTTGATCCCCCAATCTCTGCCTCCCAAGTAGGTAGGATTACAGGCATGAGCCACCACCTTCACCCAACACCTAACCATTTATTTTTAGAAGGAACTGAGCCTACATTACCACCTGGTCCTTCCCTCCCAAGCAAGATGCTCCTCATTTCCTCCTGCTATAAGTAAAACAACATCCTCCAGTTGACCCAGGCAGAGATTTAGGGGTTATGTCAGTCAGTGTCTATCGCTGTGCCAAATAGCTGAGAAAAACAACTTAAAGGAGGACATATTTATTTGGGCTCCTGATTTCAGAGGTTACAGTCCATGCTCTGCTGGCTCCATTGCTGTGGCCCTGAGGCAGGGCAGAATCACCATGGTGGGGAGCCTGTGATGGAGCCACGGCAGCCATAAAGCAAAGAGAGAGCCAAGAGTGAACCTGTACTAGCAGGCTTCCTCCTTCTTCCACTTTCCTTTCATCCAGTGTGCCCCACCCTATTGGAGCTCCCACATTCAGAGCAGGTCTTCCTACTTTCATTTGTTGTCCTATATGCCAATCATCACTGGAAATGCCCTCCAGACACACCCAGAAGTGTGCTTTACTAATCTCCTAGGCGTCTCTCAACCCAATCAAGTAGAAAATCAAGATTAACCATCATAGATGTCATTCTCAACCCCCTCATTGCCTCCCACATCCAATCAAGCCATCTCCAATCCACTCTGCATCTTAAGTATTCCTCACTCCACCCCTGTCCCTCCCCCCCATAACACTACCCTACTTTACCACCAAAATCTTTCACCTAGACTCAGGGAACATGGAGCGAGCTTTTTCTTGCTCCGTTCTACTGAACCTAACTGGGCCTAACTGGGGTCAATGGGAGGTGCAGAAAGGACACAAGATAGACAGACAGACAGAAAGTGGGATCAGGTGTGTTGGGAGCTTGGGTGGAGAAGCACAGCAGCCTCATCGCTTCTTATCTCTATTAATCTCTTCTCTTACTCTGCTTCTTCTTTCTATCTTTCTTTAAGGCCTTACTCCTTTACAATTCTTTAAAATCTTGCTTCCAAAGTCTTCTTTTCTATTCTTTAAAGTCTCTTTCCTTAGACTCGCTCTGTCCCATGTTCTCTCTTTAGCTTTAGCAATTTCCCTTTAGCAATTCCCCTTCAGCAGTTCTTTTCCCTTTAGAAATCCTCCCTTCAGCAATCTCTCTCCAGAAATTTCCTTTTAGCCAAAACCCCCCATCAAAAAATCTCCCCCATCCAAAATCCTCACATCCTCCTTCAGCAAGTCTTTTATACCCAGTGGTAAACAAGGAGGTGGAGCAACATTTCTCCTTTCTCAGGGAGGGGCGTGACATCGTAACAACAAAAACCTGCATTCCTGCTTCTAAACGACTTAGGAAAAGCAGCTGATCTGCAGCTCGCCTTCTCACTCTCTTCTGTGGCTGGAGCTGTGCCAAATCTCAGCCTACAGATTATTTGACATAAACGTCTCAGGAAAAGCAGCTGCTCTGCATCTTATGTCCTCACAGGCTTCTCCTACTCTGCTCTCCATAGGAACAAGTTTTTGTAATGTCCCTGTGTTAAAGGAAGAGGACTCTTCTAGAGGTAATGTAATATCACAGTTTTGCTTGAAACTTTCAATGGCCCCTCATCATCTTCAAGATAAAGTCAAAACTCCATAACATGGTTCTAAAACCCCTGAATGACGTGTCATCATGGGAGCTGGACAGGGGCTCTATCTCCTTTTCAGGAAAGGAATCACTGAGAAAGCAAAGAAGGAGTTGACAAGTGCAGGTCAAGTTGCTGATGGACTGGACTGGACAACAGCTTAGATGTGACATCATAGTTGGACTTCATTTTACTTCCCTATGTGAGATGGACCTCCCTACCCAGGAAAGAAGGGATCAGAAAATAGGACAGAGACAATTTCCTGTCCCAAGATAGAGGACAGGAGACCCTGAATTTCTCCATGGGAAAAGTGTGAGGGATGAAAACTATGAGAAGTTGGGAAAGTTTTGTAAAAAGCTCCCATCACTAAGAGCTCCATGGGGTTAGAGGTAGCATTTCAAAGTGGCTAAGAACATGAATTTTGATACCAGACCACCTGGGTTCAAATCTTGGCTTTGCTACCTCCTAGCTGTGTGATGTCAGGTGTCTCTGTGCTTCAGGAAAGGGCATGCCTGTCTGCTTCTTGTTTTTGTTGGTTTGTTTATTTTGTTTGGGTGGCACTGGGGTTTGTACTCAGAGCTTCACACTTGCAAAGCAGGCACTCTATGGCTTGAACCATACCTCCAGTCCATTTTGCTCTGGTTATTATGGAGATGTGACCTCACACACTATTTGCCCAACTGGCCTCGAACCAGGACCCTCCAGATCTCAGCTTCCCAAACAGCTAGGATTACAGGCAAGAGCCACCAGTGCCCAACACCTCTCTGTTTCTTGTACATCCATCTAACCTGTGTGAACATGAGTGACACTGGGACTCCAGGTAGAACAGTAAGTAGGTTTTTGTGAAAGGAAAACACACCATCTAAATGGAGCATCATATCAGTTTCTTGCAGTTCCTATCACAAACTATCAGAAACCAGGTTGATCACAGCAAGAGAAATGTATTCTCCTACAGCTGTGGAGGCCGGTGTCTGAAGTCAAGGTATCAGCAAAGGACACCAGTGATTAGATTTAAGTCACACCCAGATCACTCAGGATGCTCTCATATCAAGATCCTTACTTTCACTACATCTCCAAAGACCTCTTTTCCAAACAATGTCCAACCCATTTACTGGTTCTGAAGGGACATATATTTTGGGAGATGACAATTTAACACACGACAGGTGTCCAAGACAACCACCCCAGGTGGAAGACCTTTCATTCTGGGTGTCTGATAGCTAACATTTACGCTGCGCTTAGCATGTACCATAACTCATTTATCCCACTTGCAATTTGTTCCATCTCTGCATATGAAAGTACGGCCATCATTTCCCTGGGTCCTGAGTGCCTGCAGAACAATGATAAGTGAATTAATAAATGGCCCCATCTGAAAGGGGGAACCAGCAGGCACCCTCCCTCCCCTGCATCCATTCTCCTTTGATGATTCATAATTTTATCACTTTAAAGGATGGAAGTAACAGTCCAGCTTCAAAAGAGGCATACATTTTACCTCCTCCTCGGCTCTCATTGTGCTGGGGAGGAGGTTTCAGAAGTGAACTGTGTTTTGTTTCTTTAAAGCTACTTTAATGATTCTAGGTGTGGAGTCTGCCCATGGGGGAATAAAAACAAACAAGTTAAAAAAGAAAAAAAGAACTTTTCCAAGTATGGGGATTTTTCAATAACAAGGCAGAAGCAATAGCAATTAAATAAAAATACCAGCAACCATAATGACTGTAATTGAATTTTTTTATTTTGTTTTGAATTGACGAATAATAATTGTGCATATCATATGATTCAGTGTGATGTTTCCATACATGTGTACATTGTATAATAACCAAATTCAGGTATTTAACATACCCATCACCTGGAACAGTGATCATTTCTTTGTGTGAGAACATTCAAACTCCTCTCTGCTAATTCCTTTGAAATAGGTAACACAATATTGTTACCTATACTCACCCTACTGTGCAATAGAAAATCCAGATTTATTTCTCCTATCTAATTCTAATTCTCTCCCCATCCTTTCCTCCCCTCTACCATCCCCAGCTTCTCTGGGAACCACTTTTGCACTTTCTACTTCTATGAAGTCAACTTTTTTAAATACCATGAATGGAGGAGACCACACAGAATTTTCTGTCTTGTGCTGGGCTTATTTCACTTAATAACAAGTCCTTCGGGCTCATCCATGCTGCAAGTAGCATGGTTCCATATTTTTATGGTGTTGATTTACTGGCCACTTTCTATGTGCCAGGAACCCTCATAAGCTCATGTCACCTCCACAACACCCTCATTTGGTAAACACTAGAATTACTCCCCATTTTACAGATGAGGAAGTTGAGGCTCACCACTCATCTTTAATAGACCTAGAGTTATAGAGTTGGTAGAAGGCTAAGCAGGAGTTTAAACCCGGAAAGTCTGGCTGCAGGAACGTGTTTCTAACCCCTGTATTGTTCTACAGCAGGATGCCCAGTGAGCTCCAAACCTAGTGCAAGGAAGAAAACATTGAGAGTCCAAATCAATCTGGAAATCTACACAAAGTTCATAAAGCAGTGATTTTGTAACTACACAATATACAGTCATTTTCTTAAAGTTTGAGCTAAAATAGAGGTTCTCTCTGGGAATGATTTTGCCCCTAAGGGGTGCCTGACAAGGCCTGGAGAACATTTTTGGTTGTCCCACTTGGGGGACACAAGGAGTAGAGCTATAATCTATAAGGAAGAGGCCAGGGGTCTCCTACAGTGCGTGCAGCAGCCCCACCACAGAGAAAAAGTGGCCAGGGGGTCAGAAGCGCCCAAATTGAGAAAGCCTCAGAGAAACTACAGGAAAGAGCAGCAGTAGAATCTGTGTGCCTGGGTTGTTGGGACAAGATGTCTGTCAGCTCCCAAAGCCAGTGAGGGAACGGTGTGGAGGGCAATGCCCACAGGCTCCACTCCCCTGCTTGTTTTCTGCGTCAGCCCTCCATATCCATCCTCCCACTCATTCATAATGAAGAGCCCTAATTTTTTGTTTGTTTGTTTGTTTTTGAGACAGGGTCTCACTTTGTAGTCCAGGCTGGCCTCAAACTCCCAATTTCCTGCCTCCTTCTCCCAAGGGCTGGGATTACGAGCCTGTGATTTTTAACTGGGCCTATGTCCACCTGCATCAAAGACTACATTTCCCATCTTCCCTGTGCTAGACATGACCATGTGAATTCATTCTGGCCAATGGGATGGGTGGCTGTGGTGTCAGGGATGGGAGACTCACTGCCAGGGAGACAGAGGAGGTAGAGATGTGTTTTTTCTTATTCCTCCCACTGAGCATAAATAAAAACCTGGGAAATTCATAGAAAACAGCCATAAGTCCTCTGGAAGGTGGAGAGAAGAAGGCAGGCCAGCTAGGATCCCCGGCACCCCAGGAAGATCCCTGGTTTTCTTTTTGTTCCTCTCAGATCTGGAGCTAAAGAACCAACAGTTTAGGGCACAATTCCAAAAAGAAAGTCCCAGTAAATGTCTGCTGTCTCTAGCCAAAGGACCAGGAAGTGGGGCAGCTGAGCAAGACGGAAAACTTAAAAAGCAGTGAGGTACTACACCCTGCCTCAGCAAATCCACAAGCTGGGCTCTCATCACAGATCTGTTCCAATTCTCTGTGTTATCTCAAACAAACTACCTAGACTCTCTGAGCCCCTGTGTGTGCATATACATAGGGACACCAACCTCACAGAGCTGTGTGCAGAGAGTACAGCCAAGCATCATCCAACAGGAAGTGACATAGACACATACACCATCTTACATCGTCTACATGTTACATTTTGCTCCACGTTCAAAGGGAAAACCAGTGAAATTAGTTTTAAGAAAATATTTTGCAAAAAGCCTCATATTTTGTGTTCCTGTGGATTGAATCCAGGGTCTCATGCATACTAGGCAAGCGCTCTATTACTTGAACCACACCCTTAGCCCCTTTGTTTTTATTTTGGTCTGATATAGGGTCTCATTAACTTTGCCCAGACTGGCCTTGAGCTCTCAATCCTCCTATATCTGCCTCCACAGTAGCTGGGATTACAGGCATGCACTATCATGCCCAGTTTTCCAAATAGTTTTATTTTAATAAGCAATCCATTTTTTAAAAGTATTAATGAGATAGTTCATATTATGGCATTTATACCATCTTTGAATGCAGTGTGTATTCTACCCTTACGCTTCGTCTTGTTTGGACCCACCTCAGTTCAAGGCTCAATGGCCCCATGTGACTGGAGGCTACCATATTGGACAGTGTCTCACTAGTGAAATGCAGACACACAGTTAGCACCCAACATATGTTAGCTGTAATCACTTCAATCCCACGTCCTGGGGTCAGCAGTGGAGAAGCAATACCCTGATCATAGCTCTGCCCTCAGGAGCTCACAACCTAGCAGGAAAGACAGAGAAGGTCACGGAGCTTAAGCACTTACTAGAGGAGTGTTTGGTACAGAAAGAGGGAGCCTGGACCCTGGGATAGGGGAGAGGCCAGCAAAGTTCTGGAGTTCGTGGCACCACATTCAAGTTTCAAAAGCATTCACATGGTTTTGTGGGTTGAATTGTGCACATCCCAAAAAAATCTTATGTTGAAACCCTAACCCTCAATATGGCAATATTCAATAAAGGGCCTTTAAGGAGGTATCAGAAGTAAATGAGGGCCAGGGTGTGGTAGAGAGCTTGACTAAGCAAGCAAGCTCAAGTCCCTGGGTTCAGTCCCTAGTGCCAAAAATAAATTAAGTGAGCCAGGGATGGTGGTGCACACTTGTAATCCCAGCACTCAGAAGGGTGAGGTAGGAGGATCACAAATTTGAGGGAGCCTCATAGGGAAACCCTGTCTCAAAAAATAAATAATTAACTTTTTCAAAAGAGTAATGACAATTTTTTAAAAAGAAACGAAAAAGAGTAAATGACAAGAGCTTGCTATGCCACCTGGGCTACATAGCAAGACCCTGTCTCAAAAAAAAAAAAAAAAGAGGAGCCAGGCGCCAATGACTCATACCTGTAATCCTAGCTACTTTGGAGGCTGAGATTGGGAGGATAGTGGTTTGAGGCCAGCCCAGGCAAGTAGTTCGAGAGATCACATCTCAAAAATAACCACAGCAAAATGGACTGGAGGTGTGGCTCAAGAAGTAGAGATCTGCTTTGCAAGCACAAAGCCCTGAGTTCAAACCCCAGTCCCACCAAAAAAAAAAAAAAAAAAGAGTATATGACATCCTAAGGGTGGAGCACCAGGTTTTCCTTGGTAACAGCTGTCAAGGACACAAAAGGCCAAAAGCTTGTGTAGCCCTTAGAATGAGACACGGCTCTGGGCACTTTGCATTTGTCATCCAGTCTTTGCACCCACTCACGTAATAACACCATTGTTATTCGCCTCAGTCAGCACTGTAATTGCTCCAGCCGCTCTCCAGTCTGCGGATGGACCGTTTCAGGCCAGCTGCCAATGCTCCCATTTTGTGGTCACCACAAAGGAAAACATTGAAAGTTCTTGTCCTCATGATTTTCCCTCCCAAAACACATCTCTTGTGGCACCAAAAATATTTTGACATCCACTCATACTCCAGCTGTAAAAGTGCCTTTTCTCTTCATTCTACAGAATATGTAGAAGTTACACCTGGGGAGCAAACCTTGATGGCAGAATGGGGTGGTTAAACTACAGCCTCAAGAGCATCTGTGACCAGAGTGCTGATCCCTAGTCTGCTGTGTGGCCTCAGGCAAGCAACTTTGCCTCTCTGTGCCTCAGTGCCCTATTCTGGTATAATGGAGGTAATAATCTGGTCGTTGTGAGAATTAAAAGACTTTGTGTACTAAAGCAGGCTCAACTCAAGGTCACACAGCAGGTCTAGACAAGAGAGGAGTAGAATTCAGAGCCTACAATGGGGATTCATTGCTCACTCACCGTCTTTCTCTCCCCTTGGAACCGGTTCCCCTTTCTCCCTCCCTTAGTCACCTCTCTGGACAAACATCAGATCCAGGTGGAGTTTCACAGGTGAGCTTGGATTGCTCTCTCAGGTAAACCTGGATTACATGAGTTCTGCCTCTTCTCTGTGTGGTGCCCAGCCAGTGTTGTATTTCCAGCAAAAATCCATTAATCAGCCCAACCAAGGCTTAAAAATAGATCAGCTGAGTAGGGTGGGCTCCGGGGCAGGGCTGGGACAGCAGAGACACAGGACAGGTCACCCAAACTCAGTCAGCAGAAGGGACATAGGATGTGAGGAAACCCAGCCTCAGCAAAAGAGCCTCTGAAGAACTCCAGCCCGTCACCACACACCCCATTGCAACTTGTCCTCAGGATCCAGAGTCCCTGTGTGCTGCTATGACAAGAAAGACCAAAGCCCCTCGGTATGAAGGGTTTAAACACTCAGACCTTGGCAGACAGGATCTCTTGTAAGCTTTACAGCAGCCTGGTGAGGCAGAAATTACTCCTGCCACAAAAGTGCTAATAGCCCCTTTTTTTTTTTGTAGTGCTGGACCTCAAGGCTTCATTCACACCAGGCAAGTGCTCCACTTCAGATCCACATCCCCAACCATGAGTGGCTTCTTAGTATCCTTTCTTCTCTCGCTGGCAACAGAACCTCTCCGAAAGAGGTTGAGTGTAGCAGTGCACACCTACAATCCCAGCACCTGGGAGGCTAAGGCAGGAGCATCATGAATTTGAGACCAACCTGGGCTACACGGACCTTTCAAAGCCAACCTGAGCTACACAGCAAGATCTTGTCTCCAAAAACAAAAACAAAGAAAACTCTTTGCAAAATAAAGCTTTTCAGGGGTGGGTACCAGTGGGAGGGGGCGGGCACAAGGAAAGGGGGAATGAGGGTGGATATGGTGGATGTGTTTTGTAACCATATATGAAAACAGAAAAATGAAACCTGCTGAAATTGTTCTAAGAAGAGGGGGAGGGGAAGAGGGAGAACAATGGATGGCATAAATCCAACTAAGATATAACTTAACCACATATGGAAATGTCACAATGAATCCCCCCGTGTAGAAATATTATATGCTAATAAAGTCATAAATTTAAAAAAAAAAAGTCTTTTCAAGTGTTAGTGGGACACTGGCTGCCCAGGTGAATGTTCCATTTCCCAGCCTCTGGAAGCTAAGGGTGGCCCTTGACTAAACCTAACTAAGAGGGACTACACAGAGGTGACATAAGAACTTCATCCCCTGGGTGTGTCACTGGAGAGCTGAGGGAATCTGGATCACTGAATGCCTTCATGGTAACAGAGACGTTAATCTTGAAGCCTTCACCGTGAAACAATAGACTCCTATGTAGTTAAAATCCCTGTATTCGAGGCTTCTTTCTCATAGCATGGTACCCTAACTAATACCTCCTTAGAAGTGTACTGTACAGGAAGCCCCAGGGGGACAGGAGCACAGAAGATGCGAAGACAGATGCTGAGGGGTGAGCAGGACGCCCCAGAGCCAGGAAGGCACTTAGTGGTCAGCAGGTGGACCTCTGTTAGAAATACAGTCAGTGCTGCTCCATTTTCAAGGCAAGGCATCCAATCTGGCCGCTTGCTTGTGGATGGTAGGGGAGGACCAACTGATAAGGGAACTTAAACTGGGAGGGGTAAATCACCATAGAATGAGGGAATGGGTAAAAACTGTGTATGTGCCAGAAAGCACATGTCACAGGGAGACTTTCCTGCCACAAAGGGAGGTGGGTACCACTTAAAGTCTGCTTCTAGAATTTGACCAATCCCAAGAGAGGTATATTCTTAAATAACCTATAGGAAATCTAGGTGACATGGTTGGGGGAGGGGAGAATGTACACCTCATAGTTCTCAGCCAATGAGAAACCAGGGGAGGAAGTTGCCCCTTAGACAATATAATGCTTGTTGTAACTGCTTCGGGTGTGTCTGCTTCTTGGGCACCAATCTTGCAAGATCGCCGCTAAAGTCTCACTTCCACTGCACTCCACGTGTCTCTGAGTCCATTTTGTGTTTGGACAGGTGAGCAAACACTTCTGCCAGGTACAGAAGACGATAAGGAGGTCCATGTTGAACTAATCACTAGTCCAGGCCAGGGTCAACTCTCATTTCAAAACGGTATTTGCTGGGAGGCCAGAGATAGGACAGTCACAGTTTGAGGCTAGCCTGGGTTACACAGAAAGCTGCAGACTAGCCCAGCCTGGACTTCACAGCAAGACCCTGTCTCAAAACACACACAGGTGTGCACACACATACACACACACACCTGAGGACAGCATTGCCTGTAAGGTTACCTTCCATAAAATAACATTTTCTCCAAACTTCAAAGAAACACTACATGAAATACCTACTAAAAGCATTCAAATTTTAGGGATGTTAAGAACTTAAAGGAAAGTATCTCAAACTGTAGGTGATTTGGCTTCATCCTGTTGTCCCCATAAGGACACTTGTACCTTCCTGACTCTCTCTTCCTGTCTGGGCTCAGAAAATAGAGCTATTTTGTTTGGAAGTGTGTTTTAGCCCTGAAGTTCTGTGATTTTCTGTTTCCTTGCAACATCTTTGTCATGGCAATGAAATGCTCATTTGCATTTCAAAAACTGCCTCTGCCTACTCCACACCTTAAAACAAAAGCCAGGAGCCCAGCTTAATATTTAAAAAACAGACAGCTTCAATATCCAGGTAGCCACCTTTAAGTGACAAAAAAAAAAAAAAAAAAAGCCACAGGTCCCTGTGCATCATGTTACTGCCATCAAAATGCCACTGGTTAATTGATGCATCAGGAGCTGGCCAACTTTGTTACAAGGAGAAAGGAGACGTAGCAGTTGTTAAAGCATTGCGCTAAAGATGGAGAATTTCATGCTGTCCCTGCCACTGCTCCAAGAACAAAGAAGCTAAATCTCAGTGAGGTTGTCAGCCTCTCGCCCAAAGTCACATCACTAGCGAGTCACAAATCTGAAACACAATGCTGGTTAAAATCCCCTTCCACATATCTGGCATCTTGTCATGGCTTAATAAACAGACCAAAAAAAAAAAAAAAAGATGCAGACAAAAAAAGTAAAGGGGGGAGAGAAAAGGGCAGAGAGAAAAAAAAGAAAAGTTTAAAAAAGGTAGAAGAATTCCATCCCCAAACGTTCTGTCCTGATGCTGGACCACCTGACGTTGCTAGGAAATAAGAGCTTTCTGATTCTTAAAGATAGATGAGCCAAAGAAAAGAGGAAGAAACTTTCCTTTTCCTTCTCTTTATCCATCTGTTGTCCTCTGAAGTAGTCAGCCAATACCAGCCAGACAAACACCTTGCTGAGATTTTTTTTTTAAATCTCTTTTCTGGTTCACTTAATTCAGCATTTTGTTTTTTTATTCATGTTTTCTTTCTTCACTCTGGAAAGGTTTTAGAGAATAGTAAATCTGGCTCTTTATAAACCTACATGAATCTCTTAGACTTTGTTTTTGCACTCTGGGATAATAAAACCAGTAGCTGTACATTAACCTGCATTAACACAGCTGTTTGGGAGATATGGTCTGCATAGGGCCAGTTGAGAAGGCTCCAGATTGCCCCCCAATGCTGGCATCTGTGCAATCCCTTGTAATAATTCCACCCTTCAAGATTCATGGCTTTGGCTGTGCAAACACCATCTGCAAAATTTGATGACCCTTAGGCAAGTAGTCCTTAAAATTTTTATGGTTTGAGGATGTGAGGATGGGTGGAAAGTACATATGAGCCCTCTTCCTAGAAAAATACAAGCACTCCAAACTCTACACTTCTGCTGGATCCCAGGGGGAAGAACCGGCATCTGAATGTGTTATGAGCTGATGCCTCAGAAAGTGCACAGCAGGCGGAGGCATATCTCACAGTTAATTTAAAGTGGACTGACCCACAAGATGCCCTCAACTCACCTAGACTGGTGTTTGATGGAATAACTGGTACTACAGCTGAGCCAATATGACACATTTAACCATCACCGGTAGGAGTTTTCTTTTGTTTTAGAAGGTGTAGGGGAGTTTTAAACTTTCCCTTTACTCTAAAGTGTCAGGTCATTTGAGTCTCCAGAATAAACTGAGAGCAGACAGAATCACAGAAGAAAAGGCATGTAAATTTGTGACGTGCACAGGGAACCTCACAAAATATAGAAGACTCAAAGAAAGACCAGATGACCAAGGCTTGTACAACATACTACACTACAGAAAAGAATGGAGGCTCGGGGTTCTGGGGGAAGGGAGGAGATGAAACACTTGGAAACCAAGGTCTCCACGTATGGATGCCGTCTCTGGGTCATAGCCTGCCAGAGGATGGGTGACAGGCTGTGCTGAAGTCTGTCTGGCCACAGCCTCAACTTTCATGCTGCTTTTCTGATATCTGAGTTCATCTCTGGTCGACAGGACTCCAGGGAGGACACTCAGGACAGTTGCATTGTGGTTTAGGAAGTGCCCATCACCGTGCTCCAGGGCACAGGAAAAGGCCAGTGAGGACTTGGGTCCCTTGAGCTCAAGCTCAGCTACCAAAGCATTCATGCTTTCAGGTATTATCTCCAAAGCCTTAAGAAAGGCAGAAAAGTGGACAAAGGCAGGGAGGAGTCAGGTATGAACCTAAGATCACACAGGAGTGGATGTTAAGAGTCACCTGCTGGGTGCTGTAATTGCTGGGATGAGCATGTTTTGCTTCTGCCTCAATGCCTCTATTAACCAGCTCCCTCCAGAGCTGCAGGGAGGAGGGTGGCTGGAAGTCCGCTGTCATCACCTGGGATCATCCCAATCCCTCTTCCCCCAATCCTGGTACTCCTTCAGGAGCAGGGAAGGTTCTATAACCAGTCCTGACTCCAGGGGTTCCAACATGGCAGGTCTAGTCACTTGCCCCAAAGAAAGCAAACAGAAGGAACAGTGAAAGGGCAAGAACGGAATTAGTGAATGTAGCTATGCCACACCGTCCTTGGAAGAGGGAGAGGAAGTACACTTCAGTCCATCTTCAGGTACAGACAGAGGGCTTAATAGAGGAAGAATTGGGGCAGCAGGGAGAGTGTGCACAATCAAGCAGTCTTGATCAAATTGGGACCTAGCTGGTCATTATCTGAATTGTGATTCTGCAAGGTGGCCTGAAGAAGTCTTTATCACTTAGGGGACAATCAGGTTCCCCTGAGATGATGGCTCCAGCCCGAGGGTGATCTATCTATGAGGCTCTGCTGT
The DNA here is from genome assembly GCF_047511655.1 of Castor canadensis. NCBI lineage: Eukaryota > Metazoa > Chordata > Mammalia > Rodentia > Castoridae > Castor > Castor canadensis. The sequence goes on along the minus strand of NC_133402.1, from coordinate 7,578,620 downwards.
GCCTGGGTCCCACAGTGACTGCAAGTTTAAGACAGTGACTAGAGACCTTCTGGTGCCTGTTCCAGGGGTCTAGAAGAGGACATTGTAAACATTGATAATAAGACAGCCTGATTAGTCTTGTCTTTGTGCCTTCAGCCTTGAAGGGACAGGAGGATGAGAGGGGTTAGGTGTCACCAGTTTTGAGAAAAACGTTCCTTGAGTGGTCAACATGCCTGGGTGCAAAGTTGAGCACGATTCTGCGCTAAAGTTTTAAGACAAAGGAAACGAATGCACAGGATTTTATCCTGCTTTGAGTTAATTTGGGTCCCAATTAGAAGTCAGTGCTTTTTAACAAAAGCAGTTAGTAAGTACCTGGTATAGTTTCTCTCTGCTACTAGCTCAGATTGCCCTTGGTCCAAGGAGACCTGCACCTCCACTAAGGTCCCCAGCAGTGCTAGTCAAAAGTCAGAGAAGAGAGACCCAGAACCCTGGTCATAGCCTCCATGAATGTCACATGGGGTCCTCTACTAGGTCCAGCCAGCCAGGACACCAGTGGACACATTGGAGGAAGGCTGGTGTCAATTTCAGTGGACTTGTTGGACAGTCCACGGTGGGAGGATGGCAGATTAGAGGACTCAACCTTGCCAGGTTGTTACGTAGAATAGAGATAGGAGGATGGGGGTGGCACATGGTAAACACCCCTTGTTGGGGTCTGGTTGTGTCAGAATGGCACTAGCTGGGCATACACAACCATCCCGGACACGAGTGTGAACAGCAGCAGTGCAGTCTGTGATCAGAAGACTTCCAAAATCTTTGTGTCCAGTGTGGAAGAATCCATGGCAGGACACGTGGGTGTAAGTGGTGCTTATTAAAACTTAGGGAAGAGAAATACAGCTGGAAGCCAGGAAGCAGAGAGAGCATGCACCTCTTCTCCAGGTGCTTTTAAAACTTACACTGACCTATGGGAAGGGAGGAACCAGGTGATTTCCATCCAATACTGAGTGGGGAGGGGCAGGGGTAGTTCCCAGGCCAGGTGAGGGTGGTCCCTGGGCCAGGGCATGGTCAATGTAAAATGTAACATTAAGTCAGTCTTGAGCTTTCCCTAACTATAGCCTGCCTCAGGAGCCACTGGAGGCTGGAAGAAGCAAGGAAGGATCCTCCCCTGGAGCCTTTGAAGGGAGCTCAACCCTGCTGACATCGCAATGTCCCATGAGAACTGGGAGAAAACAAACTTCTGCTGTTTTAAGGCACCAGGTTTATGGTCATCTGTTACAGCAACCCCAGAAAACTAACACACACTGTTTTTAATAGCCTTTCCCCAGAAAGGAAGTGGAAGGCACAGAGTGAGCCCCAAACAGCACACTTGTCACAGAAGGTCAGGGTGGGAAACCTCCACAGCCCATGGTGTACCTCTGAGCTCCCTGTCATCCAGCCCCATTCCCCCTCCTAGGAGAGCCAGGCTGTGGGGACAGATCAGACAGAAGAAATAGCTGTGAGGCTAAGACTTTATGATTCACACCAGGAATTGATGAAGAATGAGACGACCATTAATCAACTGGTGACCATCTGCCATGAATGTGGATTGACAATGTAAGAAGGGAGAAGCCACTGAGGCCCCAGGGGATAGCCAGGTTGGTCACTTTTTTAAAATATACCTGGGATTTATTATCAGGCACAGAGACATGGAAAGGAAGGGATTTTGTGCTCATAGATCCCTGGAAATAGGGATCACACCACACCATGTCACACTGTTGGCGACTGATGGTACAGTCTAGAATCAGAAGACTTCCAAATTCTTTGTCTCCCATGGAAGAATCCATGGCAGGACACATGGGTATAAATGGAGTTTATTAAAAGTTAGGGAAGGGAAGCACAAAAGGGAGCATCCTGGGCACAGGTGGAGTCTGCAGGCAGGTTGGAGCGTGCGTCTCTTCCCCAGGTGCTTTTAAAGCCTATGCTAACCTAGGGGGAGGGAGGAAGCAGGTGATTCCATCCAGCAATCAAAGAGTGGACCAGGTGAGGGTGCTCTGAGCCATCCCTGGGAAACCTCTGAGCCATCCCTGGGAAACCTCCACACACATACAATATTAAGTCGTATTTGTTTATGAGTCCCAAACTTTCCCTAACTCTAGCCTGCCTCCGCATACCGTGCAGGGACCCTGGGTTGAGGGACAGAGAAAGTGAGGGGAAATCAGAGACTTTACTGTGGTTCCCATGGGAAAGGCAAGGCAGGGTCAGAAGGCCAAGGACTGACGCCTTTGGATAATTCCAGTGGAATCTGAGCCATAGGAACATCTGGTTGCCTGGTACCTGACCCCGGGATATTTGGTCAAAGGGACAGTGGCCCAGAGTCAGAGTGTGACAAAGAACTGTGTTTGGCATTTGGCTCTGGATTGGTTGGTTTGCATATGGAAGGTGAGCTTCTAGGCAGAGCTGTTTGCCATACCTGGAGGAGCAATCTCTGAAGGACAGGGGGCCCCAAAATGTCAGGTCAAAACATCAACAGTACAGACACTAAAAAGCACAAGTGGTGCGATCACCCCTGACACACATGGCACCTATCTCCCCATGACTGCCACATGATCTCCAACTGCGCAGGATTCGAAGTGTCATCAGGAGTTAAGGAGGTGGTGATGGAGTGCACACACATAATGAGACAGGCCTTCCTCCCCCAGGGGAGAGTGTCAGGCCCAGGACTAACATCACAGTAGATGTTTCTTGGGGTGTCTTCTCAGTGGAGAGATGAGTCAGGGAAGAGAAAGAGCTGCTGGACCTTCAAGCAGACATGGGGACAATTAGACCAGGGGATGGTAAATTTTATGTATAAAGGACCAGGTGACTTCCGAGATCTCTGTTACCCCTACTCAACTTCGTTGATGTGAAAAAGCAGAAGACATCATGCAAACAAATGAGCGTGGCTGTTTCCAGAAAATCGTATTTACAAAAAGGCTATGTTAGCTGCTAAGCAAGGCAGGAGCCATTGACAGAAAACTCCTATATTAACTTACCTTCAAAGTGGCCTTTGCTTTTGTTCAGCTAAAACTTTATGACTCAAGCGGAGTGTCCCCAAAGGCATTCCTGCCTGCCATCATCTTGGTGCAAGCTGACTGTGCCCAAAAGTGTTCTTGTCCACCATTTTAACCTTTTGAACATGTGTTCAATGACCTACAGCTAAGCATGCCCAAAAATGTGTCAGCCATCTTTCCTTCCTCAATTATGATCTTAAACTGAGCATGCTCAAGAATTCCCCCTCCCAAAGTGCTTTGCTATATGAATATGCATGGGCTCCATGATTAAAACCACTTGAGGATGGTGCTGCTTTGGAAATAGCTCCTGTGCGCTCCTTACTGGATTCAGGTTATAAATTCTGGTAACCCCACACTCTGGAGGCAGAGGCAGGAAGATTGCAAATTTGAGGCTATCCCAGACTACACAGTGAGTTCCAGGACAGCCTGGGTGGCATTCTGAGACTTTTGTCTCCAAAAAGGGAAGGGAGGGAGGAAGGAAGAAAGGGAGGGAGACAGGGAGGGAGGGAGGCGGGGAGGGAGGGAGGAAGGAAGGGAGGGAGGAAAGAGGGAAGGAGAGAAGGAAAGAAGGAAGAGAGGGGAGGAAGAGAGGGGAAGGAAAGAGGGAAGGAGGAAGGGATGGAGGGAGGGGAAAGGAGGGAATGGGGAAGGGAGGGGAGGGGGAAGGGAGAAAAGAGGGAAGGAAGGGAAGGGGGGAAGGAAGGAATGGAGGGAGGAAGGAAGAAGGACATGCACCCTTTTGTGGGAGGAAGGGAGGGAGGGGGAGAAAGGGAAGAGAGAAAAGGAGGGAGGAAGGGAGGGAGGGAGGAGGAAGAACAGCACCCTTTTGCATGATAGTCACCACATTGGTGAAGAGGATCTCCTTTACTCAGTCCACTAAATCAAATGCTCATCCTTCCCAGAAACACCCTCCCAGACACACCCAGAAATGTTTTACCAGCTATCTGGGTATCCCATAGCTCAGTCAAGTTAACACACAAAATTAACCATCACAGGTAGTGGGGCCAATTTTACTTTCTAATGAAATCCCCAATAAGTATTTCCCTTCCCACATGTCCTCCTGCATTGTGAATCCCCATCAAAAGATGGAACCTACCTCTCCACTCCCTTCAATCTGGGTGGATCATTCCTACAAAACTTTACCCAAGAGCATACAGCCCAGTGATCCTTTACCAGATAGGGACAGAGGATCTTTTAACAGGCCTGGCAGCAGGGAATCCATCTTGGAAAAAACACAACTACTTTGAGACCTCATTTTGGGGTAGAATGACTCCCAAAAATGTCCAGAATCTAGTCCCTGGAACTTGGGAATATGTCATTTTACATAACAAAAGGGATTTCACAGATGTGACTAGGCTTTTGGACTTAGAACTGGGAACTTATCCTGTATCATCTGAGTGAACCCAATCTATCACATAAGCCCTTAAAAGCAGAGAACTTTCTTACAGGGTTAGCAAGACAGTAGGAAATACTCAAAGCACAAGAGGCTCAGCACCTCATTGCCTGGGAGGAGTGGAAGGGGCAGTTGAAGGGAAAGCATGAGAAGGAAGGCAGGCAGCCCCCAGGAGCAGAGATGTTCCCAACTGAGAATGGGGGCCTCAGTCCTAAAACCATAGGGAACTGAGTTCAGCCAGTAGCCTCAATGACCTTGGAAGTGGTCATTGCACAGAAAAAAATGCAGATTTATAACACTCAAGGGAAGGGTTCATTGAGCCAAGACTTTTGACACCCAGAGCTGTGACATCATAAATGGGCTTTTTTTTTTTGAGGTACAGGAGTTTGAACTCAGGGCCTATACCTCGAGCCACTCTACCAGTCCAAATTTTGTGTGTGTGTGTGTGTGTGTGTGTGTGTGTGTGTGTGTGTGTGTGTGGTGGGTTTTTTTGAGATAGAGTCTCTCGAACTATTTGTCTAGGCTGGCTTCAAACTGCAACCCTCCTGAGTAGCTAGGATTACAGACGTGAGCCACTGGCACCCAGCCATAAATGGGCATTTTTTTAAGTTGCTAAGTTTGTAGTAATTTGTTACAGCAGTAAACCAATAGAGCTCTTGAGGTGCTCTCATGGAGAGGCCTGGGGGATGAGACAGATACAAACCGAGCAGTGCCATGGTGCCAGAATATGACACAAAGAAACCACATTCAGTGTCCTGCTCTGCTGAGCCTCCAGATGGTTCCAACCCCAGCTTCAACTGGCCCACAGTCACAGGACAGAGTCCACAGCTGCATGGGACTGAATGGCCAACTGATGGTTGAAGTTTGGTTTTGGTTGGTTGATTGTGATTTTTTTGTAGTGAAGGGGGAGCAGTACTGGGTTTGAACTTAGGACCTCATGCTTGCAAGGCAGGCATTCTACCACTTGAGCCACACTTCCAGCCCTTTTTGGCTTTAGTTATTGCTTGGATAAGGTCTCACTTTTTTGCCCAGGGCCAGTCTTAAACCAACTGCAATCCCACTAATGGGCTTCCTCTATAGCTGGAATCATAGATGTGTACTATCACACCCAGCTCATTTGTCCAGATGGGATCTCACTAACTTTTTGCCCGGGCTGGCCTCCAACCTTAATATTCTCAATCTCTACCTCCTGAGTAGCTGAGATTACAGATATGAGCCAATCACCCAGCCCTACCTGATGTCTTAAGCCACCAAGGTTCACAGCAAGATGTAACTGGAGCACGCTTTTCTGAGAATTAAATAAGTTAATACCCTGAAGTACCAAGTGTTCCATAAATGTCAGCAAATACAGTTTTACTGTGATCATTCCCCTTTGACAAATGAGGAAGTTGGGATCAAAGAGGGCATGATGAGCTGGAAAGCAGCACAGCTGAGATTCGAGCCCAGGTCCGCCTGAGTCTTTCTGCCTTCCCTCAGCACTGGGCCAGTTCCTAACTCTCCATACTGCTGGAGGTAACTGCCCTCTCCTGAGGGCAGCTCTGCTCCTCTCTGGCACAGGCCACCAGGACACTGCCATCATTAGATTTTCCTTTCCTCTCTCAGACGGCCCACTGGGAAAGGTCAGCCTGGCATGGATGATGCCGACAGACCTGACCTACCTCCCACCACCCCAGCTCTGCAGCCCAGAACCACATACAGGAGCCTGTCTCTGTCCCTTGGCCAATTCGAGCACCAGGGTTGCAGGGGTACCTGGCTGGCAGCTTTGCACCATGTGGGCAATTTGTCAAATCTGGAAGATTCTTCTCCACAGCCTGAAGTATGCAGCCACCTGAACAGAATAGCAATCACCAGGTTCTGTTGCCAGCAGCCAAAAGGCCAGGTGTGTAGCTATAGGTCTAGAGTCTGCTTCCGCCCAGATGTGGGGAAGGCGACAGGTCCCTCTCTGTATGAACAGTCAGGAGAGTGTTACTTGTCCTCTGCCTCTTCATTCTCCTTTTATCATTCTCTCTCCCTTTGCTTCTTTTCCTCTTTCTTCTCTCTGTGCATCATTTTCTCCCTCCCTTTCCTCATTTGCACACACACACACATTTTCGTAAGTAGGGATAGGGCGCTGAATCCCACCAGCCCAGCTGTGGACAGTTTCAGGCTTTAGCAGCAGCTCCTTGGAGCACATGCCTAGAAGGGGCTGCCATGGAGCTCAAAGACATGAGCTCCCTCCTTCCCCAAGGGCACTAGAGGAATGAGATGGAGGAATGAGATGGGTATCCCTGATCCCCATCCTGACTGCCCATTCCTGTCCACCTGCCCTATAGTTGTGTCCAGGCACCTGGCAGACAAGGAAGACCTGCTGACCAGGGTCACCATTTGTGAGAATATTCCCCCTGCAGAGTTTTAGGTATGGAGATAGAAATGAAGGGTGATGAACCAAGTCGTCAAAACTCCCCAGGACTCTGACTGGTACCCCTTGGGGTCTCCTTCCATTCCTGCTTCTGTTGTCAGATTCAGAGAACTCAGGACACTAAGACAAAGAGATCATGAGTTCCAGGCCATCCTGGGCTGCATAGTGACACCCTGTCTTTCCAGCTACTCCAGAGGCAGAAATCAGAGGGCTGAACGTTAGCAAGATCCCATCTCAACAAAACAAGCGGGGCGTGGCTTTGGTGGCACATGTCTGGCATCCCAGCTGTGGGAGAGGATCATGGTCAGAGGCTGGTCCCAGGACAAAAAGCAAGATAACTAAAAACAGGGTTTTTTTTAGATAAAAAATAACCTAAAGCAGCAAAGGCTGGAGGTAAGGCTTAAGTGGTAGAGCACTTGCCTAGCAAGTGCAAGGCCCTGAATTCAAACCCGAGAAATAAGGAAGGAAAGAGGGAAGCAGGGAGGGAGGGAGGGAAGGAAGAGAAGGAAAGAGACCCAGAGGATGAGTGCAGGCCCTTGTACTCTCCACAGGACCACAGAGGAAGAACTTAGGTGACAACCCTGTGCTCTGACAGTTAATGGGTAGGAGGGAAACAGACCACCACCCACCCTCTCCACGCAGGGCTGGAACTGAGCCTTCTCTCCTTTTGTGTTTGGCCAGGAACCTAAAGGTGAGGCATGAGTTGCGGGTTCCATAGAGCCTGACCCCCCACATGTCCTCAAAGGTCTGGCTTCTCTTCTGGGATGATGGCATAAAGGAAAGATGCATGTGGAGTGACACTAGTCTAGGGAGAGTGACAGAGAAAGTCTGTGGACATGAATCAAATCAAGAGATCACCATCTAACACCTTGGGAAGGGCCACAGTGAAACAGTGACAGAGCCATTATTTGGTCTCCTTCCAACAGTCCTAATAGCAGACTGAACGGGACACCTCAAATGCTAGGAGGATGGGCTCCTCCTCCCAGGTAAGTGGCTTTACAGGAATGCAGACTGTGACAGCTGGGGACAGAAGAGAAGCAGCCGTCAGAGCAAGAGGATCCCTCTTAGTAATCTTAGAATAGCATGACGTCTCGCGATAACCCCGTGGTGAGAGTCATTGTGCCCATTTTGCAGGTTAGTGAAGAAGGGGTAGTCCTGCCCCAGGTTGCACCTCATAACTGGATTCAAACTCGAATCCACACAACGCCAAAAAACACATGCCCACCTCGGCCCGGCTGAGGGACACAAGGCAGCTTCCTTGCCAAGCCTGAATTCACCATGCTGCTGGAGGCCAGAGATTTACCCCAAAGCTGGCAGAGTTAAGCAGCTAATTTCCATTAGGACTAATGGAAGAAAGAGAAGGCAATTTTTCTTATAATTAGAAGAGAATTCATCCTTCACAGCCAACTTGTCTAATAGCTTATGTAACAAAAGAAAGACAAAGCAAATGGGTATAATTAGGAGAGAAAAAACAGTTTGGAGTACCAGCCACAGAAATGATGAGGTGAGGTATAATAGGATTCTGGATGAGAATTGTTCTCTGCTGCCATTCAGGGTGGATTTCCAGTCATGGTCAAGGCCACTGCTTGAAGATCCAAGGTGTACCAGCTCTGCATATTGCTTGCAGCATTTCCTAACACAGAGATACTTGTGCAGGAAGAAATGTGATTATGTCCATTTCAGAGATAAAGGATTGAGGTTCAAGCCAGGCATCTAATCCCAGCTATTTGGGAAGAGATAAAGGATTGAGGTTCAAGCCAGGCACAGTAGCTCATGCATCTAATCCCAGCTATTTGGGAAGTGGAGGTCAGAAGATTGTGTTTTGAGGCCAGCCTAGGTAAAAAAGTGAGATCACACTTCAACCAATAAGCTAGGCTTAGTGGTGTGTGCTTACCATCCCAGCTATGCAGGAGGCTATAGGTAAGAGGATTGTGGTCTAAGGCCAGCCCCAGGCAAAACAGGAGATCCTATCTTTAAAATAATTTAGAAAGCAAAAAAACGCTGGGTGCATGGCCTGCCCTGAGTTCAAACACCCGTGCCGCCAAAGAAGGAGGAGGAGGACTGAGGTACAGAGATGCAAAATGGCTGGTCTGTCATCAAAACTCCTCACCAGGCACACACGAAACACTCAGCAGAGTAGAGGTAATCCAGGTCCCAAACTCCTGCCTGCTTCTCACCAAATCCACTCTCCTTCAGAGGAGGGGCTCCATCAACATTTGTTGAATGAATTCCTGCAAAATGTTTATTCTTCAGTATTCTGCAGGTAGGCTTTTTTTTGTTTTGTTTTGTTTTGTTTGTGGTACTAGGGTTTGAACCCAGGGCCTACACCTTGAGCCACTCCACCAGCCCGTTTTGTGTTAGGTGTTTTCAAGATAGGGGCTTGTGAACTATTTGCTCAGGCTGGCTTTGAACAGCTATCCTCCTGATCTCTGCCTCCTGAGTAGCTGGGATTACAGGTGTGAGCCACCAGTGCCCAGCCTGCAGCTATTTATTTCCCTGTGGCTGGCATGAATTCTGGCACAAGGACAATGAGGCAAGACAGCACAAAGCCCCAAGGTTTGGCAGCTTGCATCAGTGACCCACATCTCAGCCATGGGCTGCTTCTACTGAGGCTGAGCTTCTGTTCTGGTCCTAGGGCTCAGCAAACTCCCGACAGTCACCTGTGTCGGTCAGCTACAAAAGGTTTTAGCTAATGGAGTATTGATTTTTTTTTTTTTAAGAAGCAGAAATTGCAGGTGTTGCGATCAATAGCCAAGAAGAGAGAATGAGAAGAGTCCCTCGAGATCCCTGAGCACAAATCCAGGTGTCCCCCGGTCCTCTCCTTTCCTCCTGGGGACAAGAAAAGGGGACAGCTGGACAGCTGGAGGCTCAAATGGTAGAGTACCTGCCTAGCAAGTGTGAGGCCCTGAGTTCAAACCCCAGGTCCCCCCCACCAAAAAAAAAAGTGGAGAGGACAGAGGCTGGAAGGGTTGGGATACATAGTTAGAGAGGAGACATGTCACATCCTCCCTGGGACCTTTGCAACAGTGCTGGAACAGAGTCATTGCTGCTGTCTTACAGATGAGGAGACCAGTGCTCACAATGGGTAGGTCCCTTACCCACTGTCCACTGTCATGCAGCCACCTACTGACAGACTGGGAACTAAATTTGTATGACTATGTAGCCTGGGCTGCTTATGTTGCACCAAGAGCAAGCCCTAAAACGTAGACTCTGAGGAGGGCTTAAGAAGCATTAGAGTACTAGGCATGGTGGTGCATGCCTGTAATCCCAGCACTTGGAAGGCTGAGACAGGAGGAATAAGAGTTTGAGATCAGCCTGGGCTACAGAACATTGGAGTAAAGTGACAGTAAGCATCTACCAAAGTTGCTTACTGTGTCACTCATTCATTTGTCACACACTCAGGCTGCTGTCCTCCCCTTCAGTCCTTCTATGACACCGGAAGAGTTAAAGGAAACTTTCTAATCTTGTTTTCTGTTTTGTTTTTTTATTTTTTTTGGTGGGGGGGGGTTTGTTAAACAAGGTCCCACTATGTAGCCCAGCTAAACTTGAACTCACAACCCTGCTGCTTCAGCCTCCCAAGTGCTGGAGTTACAGGTATGTGCCACCAAACCCAGCCCTTTTGTTTTCTATTTTTAACAAGAGTGAGATGTCATCTGGGCGTGGTGTCACACATCTATAATCCCAGCTACTCAGGCCAGCCAGGGGAAGAGGGGAGACATGAAATCCTATCTGAAAAACAAACTAAAAGCAAAAGGATGGGGGGCATGGCTCAGATGGTGGGGCAATTTCCCAGCATCTGTGACTCCCTCAATTCACTCCCTAGTACCACCAAAGCAAAAAAAGAAGACAAAGAAAGAAAAGGAAAAGAAGCGGGGGAGGGGATGTTATTGCAGGGCACATTTTCCTGCAATCCAGGGATCCAGGGTGTGAATTAGGCATCACGCTTCCATTTTTGTGCAAAAAGAATTCCTTTCCACTTCTGACACAATAAAAAATCCATTAAAGAGTCCAGTTTGATAGAGTGACCTAAAAGTGCAGATGTCCCCAGGGGCCACTCTCCTGGGGGGCCCCCATGTGACATGCCAACTTAATCAAGCACAGTCATTTCTCCACACCCCCTAAGGGGCAGGCTATTTGTCACGAGTGAGGTTGCATTTGCTACTTGATAAGCTATTGTTCTCAAAGCTGAAATGTCTCGAGATCTGCAAAGATCTTCAAGAAGGACCAGAAAAGAGTTTTGTTTCTAATTTCACAGGGTTTTCTACACGCCTAACTATATTCCTCTGTCCCTACCCTACCCACCTTCTCCTGTCCCGCCACTCCTCAAAGTCAGTATCTAGGCTCTTTTCTTTTTGGAGACAAGGTCTTGCTATGTAGCCCTGGCTGGCCTCAAATTCACAATTCTCCTGCCTCTTGCCACCCCAGTGCTAGGATTACAGATATGCACCAAAACACCTGGCAATCACTTCCAGATGTTGTAGTAGCTATGTTTATTAAGCATTTATTTACTATGTACTAAATGTTTTATGCGAATTTCTTCATTGATATGCAAAATAGCCTCCCTGTGAGGAACATGCTATATCATCACTCCCCCCAACCTTTTTTTCTCACTGTTGGTGGTTGAACTCAGTGCTTTGTCAAAGCACAAGCCACATTTTTGCCACTTAACTCATATTTTTGCATTGGTTATTTTTGAGCTAGAGTCTCACTTTATGCCTGGGCTGACCTGAACTGCTCCTGTCCTTGTACTTGGATAACAGGCACATGTCTACCTTTTATGACTGAGATGAGAGTCTCCTGAAATTTTGCCTTGGCTGGCTTCAAACCAAAATCCTCCTGATCTCCATCAAGTAACTAGCATTACAGCTGTGAACCACCGTGCCTGGAACCCCTATTATACAAATGGGAAAACAGAGACCTGAAGCCATTGTATGTTATCTGTTCAACATAGCAGGAAACTGGCATTTGAACAGAGTTGTTACCTCACTCAAAACCTTCAGAGGGGTTAGTTGTGTAGGAGCCCAGGCGGGCTTTGATTTGGGAGAGATCGAGCATAGAAAAGGGGACATGAACTCTAACAATGCCCTCAGATCCGGCTACCTCCCGAAGGGGTGCTAGGAGGGAAGGACGGGGAGGCTGGGCAGCAAGAGTGCACAACCTAGTGGCGGGAGGACTGAAGGTGGGGGGAATCAGAGCGGAAGGGGAAGTGGGGGTGGAGGGCAGCACAGAAGGGGGTGAAGAAGCAGGAAGTGGAGGCGGGTTGAAAGATGGCGGGGTAGGTTGGGGAAGAGGAGGATTAGGAGGATTGGGTGGAGACTGCCAATGGTATGGAGGGGGCTCGTTGGCTGGGTCGAATCCGAAGAGAGGGTGGAGGTTGAGGCTGAAGGCTTTAGAGCAAGGAGTACATGTTCAGGTTTGCAAGGGGTGCAGAGAGCTGGATTTAGACGGAGGTATGAGAAGGCCTGAACATATGGAATCTCTCCCCATGTCCCAATCACTCATGGTAGTTATATGTCCCATAAAAGGTTGGGATCTAAAGACCCAAAAAGGGGCCAGTGATTTTGGTTGTCTAAAGGATAAGTGAGCCAGATTTGAGTGCAAAAGCGGATTAATTTTTTTGGCTTTATGTCTGGGGTCAAACCCAAGGTGTCTAAATTATTGAGGAGGCATCTCAATGGGGAGTCAGATGGCAAAGAGGATGTAGAGGCACCCACTGTGTGGGACCCGGTCCCGTAATGGGAGAGGAGGATATTATGTACTGTGGAGCGTCCTCGCACAGCACAAATACCCGACAACAGCACAAGGCCCACAAGAATCAGTCATCACTGAGTTCTAGTGGCATGCTGGGCCGAATGGCCGAGGGCTATGTGTCATCTGGGCCCAGGCTTTTTGACGAGGGGTCTCTGAGGCCCACGACAAAATGGATCCAAACCCAACAACTGAGGGAATCCCTCTGCCGCCTGAGCCACCCAGAGATAGCCAAACAGGGGGAGTGTTTGAAAACCCCGGAGACACCGAAGGGAGAGACTGCAAAGGGAGCCCGAGAAGGGCATGTGGACTCACCAAAGAATGTCCGGTGTTGGATGCAAGCAGGGTGATTGGGAGGATAAGTCCTGGCCAGTCACGTCCTCAGGGTGGTCGTGGGGTGAGTTGGAATGCGGGATCCCACCAGGATTAGGGGGGAGCCCCCATCCAAGTCATGGCACCAAAATGTTGGAAATGTAGGCCCCAAAAGTGACCATGTGGAGAGGAGTGATCTGGCCAAGAGATTCTTTATTGCCGGGTGGGAGAGGGAGAGAGGAGAGAGAGGAGAGAGAGGAGAGAGAAGAGAGAGAGAGAGAGAGAGAGAGAGAGGGGCAGGAGCTTAAATACCCCTCAGTGAGACTTGGCGTGTTCTGATTGGTTAGGATCTTATGGTTCATGCTGAGTGGAGGTTGGGGCAGAAGGAGGATTCAAGCTAGACTTGAGGCAAGACCGAGACCCTGGGAAACAGAAGCTTAAGTGTGCAGTAAGAACCGAAACCTATCGGCCATTATTGCCAACAGCACCCACCATGCTCCCTTTGTATTTCCTTTCCTTTTAATAAACCCCATTTACACCTACACATTCTGCCTGGATTCTTCCATGTGGGGACGCAAGGACCAAAGTCTTCTGAAAACACTATTTGCCATCAACATTTGGCAAAGCAAGCCAGGAGACCCATGGTGAGTTCCCAGATCCCACACTTTAAAGGGTCACTCTCATTCTTTTCACCATTTCTCCTTCTGTAACTACCAAGGGAATAGGTTGAGCTCTGTCCTCAGGGAAAGTAGCTGGGAAATGTCAGGTGGGGACCCAGCGTTGTCTGTCCAACAGGCAGACACCCCTGAAGGTCAGGTGGCAGAGGCCAGTGGCAGTGTCTGTCTGCCCAATGCATGCTCCCCCCACAGCTTGGGGCTCACAAAGAATGGGTTGGCCAGGCCATTAAGCTGCTCCCCCTCCACCCTCCTTTCATTTGGGGATAATAGTTGTGCTGTGGGAGATCATACTCCAAGGTCTCCAACTCCCACATGGCTGGGGACAATTAGGAGTGCCCCAGCTATTTGGACTGAGTTTCTGGCCCCCACCCTGTTTTAGAGAGTGAAGGGGAGGTGTAACTCCTCAGCAGTACTGCCTGGGCTGTGGGAGCACAAGCTGACACTTGCGAGCAGAAGGGGCAAGAACACATCACTTCTCAGCAGGCTGTACCCAGGCCCGCCTAGCCAGCCATATGGCAGGGACCTTGACCAGGGAGGCAGCGGTGGCATGCCTGTGGCTGCGCCACCTGTGCACACATGTGCTCCTTCAGTGGAAGGCTCCAGTGCCTGAGCTGGCTGCAAGAGGGAGCAAAAGCACCACTGCTCTGCTTCCACCAGCCGGAAGGCCAGGGAGGCCTGGGGCACTGGGGGCAAGACTCGAGATGACCTGCAGCAAACCAGGACCCTAAGTGATTTTCCCCAGCCATGCCTTGCTCCCCAGCCCCATGGCAATAAAAGTGACAGGAGGAATCTGCACACTCCAAAGTCCAATTCCTGCTCTAATTAATGGAGAATTTTGGGTTGAGATTCCTGGTCTGCTCAGTCTAGGTCCTTGGTTAGGGTTTTTTGCTTTGCTAATGTAGATTACTGCTGGCTTAAGAGTAATGGCTAACATTAAAACTCCCTGTGATAGCCTCTGGGCTCTAGCTATCTGATCTTAAAAGGTGATTAATGGGGTTTTTAAAAAAAGTCTATTTGGGGGAATTGGCACTGTCTTCATAAACTTACAAAAATTTTTTAAAGCTTTGATTTTTGTTACTGCTGCACATCTGCATCTGTGTAGTTGTGGTTTTGTTGCTTTCTTTAAATGTTAAATGCATTTAAATTCTCTTACGTATGTTTTCTAAAATTTAAAACAGTGCCATTTAATTAAGGATTTGACATTGGTCACCCATAAAGTATACCCATAATAAAAAAAATTGTAACTTACTTAAAATTCATTGACTCTAAAGGCAAAATTGAAAGGGGGAATTTGTTCTATTAATAAAATATCTTTTTACACTAAAGTACAAGTTCTTTTTTTTTATTCATATTGCATACAATGCTTTGGTCATTTCTTTCCTCCACACACACCCCCCCACCCCCTCCCTTACCACCCACCCCCCTCCCCGTCCTCTCTCCCCCACCCCCTCGATACCTGGCAGAAACTATTTTGCCCTTATCTCTAATTTTGTTGAAGAAAGACCATAAGCAATAATTGGAAGGAACAAGGGTTTTTGCTAGTTGAGATAAGGATAGCTATATAGGGAGTTGACTCACATTAATTTCCTGTGCGTGTATGTTACCTTCTAGGTTAATTCTTTTTGATCTCACCTTTTCTCTAGTTCCTGGTCCCCTTTTCCTATTGGCATCAGTTGCTTTAAACTATCTGCTTTAGTTTCTCTGCATTGAGGGCAACAAATGCTAGCAAATTTTTTAGGTGTCTTGCCTATCCTCATATCTCTCTTGTGGGCTCTCACTTTTATCTTGTAATCAAAGTTCAATCCCCTTCTTGTGTTTGCCCTTGATCTAATGTCCACATATGAGGGAGAACATACGATTTTTGGTCTTTTGGGCCAGGCTAACCTCACTCAGAATGATGTTCTCCAATTCCATCCATTTACCAGCAAATGATAACATTTGGTTCTTCTTCATGGCTGCATAAATTTCCATTGTGTATAGATACCACATTTCTTAATCCATTTGTCAGTAGTGGAGCATCTTGGCTTTTTCCATAACATGGATTTTGTGAATAGTGCCGCAATAAACATGGGTGTGCAGGTGCCTCTGGAGTAACCTGTGTCACAGTTTTTGGGTATATCCCCAAGAGTGGTATTGCTGGATTAAATGGTAGATCAATGGTTACCTTTTTGAGTAGCCTCCAAATTTTTTCCAGAGTGGTTGTACTAGTTTACATTCCCACCAACAGTGTAAGAGGGTTCCTTTTTCCCTGCATCCTCGCCAACACCTGTTGTTGGTGGTGTTGCTAATGATGGCTATTCTAACAGGGGTGAGGTGGACTCTTAGCGTGGTTTTAATTTGCATTTCCTTTATTGCTAGAGATGGTGAGCATTTTTTCATGTGTTTTTTGGCCATTTGAATTTCTTCTGTTGAGAAAGTTCTGTTTAGTTCACTTGCCCATTTCTTTATTGGTTCATTAGTTTTGGGAGAATTTAGTTTTTTAAGTTCCCTATATATTCTGGTTATCAGTCCTTTGTCTGATGTGTAGCTGGCAAATATTTTCTCCCACTCTGTGGGTGTTCTCTTCAGTTTAGAGACCATTTCTTGTGTTGAGTAGAAGCTTTTTAGTTTTATGAAGTCCAATTTATCTATGCTGTCTCTTAGTTGCTGTGCTGCTGGGGTTCCATTGAGAAAATTCTTACCTATACCTACTAATTCCAGAGTATTTCCTACTCTTTCTTGTATCAACTTTAGAGTTTGTGGTCTGATATTAAGATCCTTGATCCATTTTGAGTTAATCTTGTTATAGGGTGATATACATGGATCTAGTTTCAGTTTTTTGCAGACAGCTAACCAGTTTTCCCAGCAGTTTTTGTTGAAGAGGCTGCTTTTTGAAGAGCGCCTTTGTCAAAGACAAGTTGGTTATAGTTGTGTGGCTTCATATCTGGGTCCTCTATTCTGTTCCACTGGTCCTCATGTCTGTTTTTGTGCCAGTACCATGCTGTTTTTATTGTTATTGCTTTGTAATATAGCTTGAAGTCAGGTATTGTGATACCTCCAGCATTGTTCTTTTGACTGAGTATTGCCTTGGCTGTTCGTGGCCTCTTGTGTTTCCATATAAATTTCACAGTAGATTTTTCAATCTCTTTAATGAATGTCATTGGAATTTTGATGGGAATTGCATTAAACATGTAGATTACTTTTGGGAGTATCAACATTTTTACTATGTTGATTCTACCCATCCATGAGCATGGGAGATCTCTCCACTTTCTATAGTCTTCCTCAATCTCTTTCTTCAGAAGTGTATAGTTTTCCTTGTAGAGGTCATTCACATCCTTTGTTAGGTTTACACCTAGGTATTTGATTTTTTTTGAGGCTATCATAAATGGAATTGTTTTCATACATTCTTTTTCAGTTTGTTCATTATTAGTGTATAGAAATGTTAATGATTTTTCTATGTTGATTTTATATCCTGCTACCTTGCTGTAGCTATTGATGGTGTCTAAGAGCTTCTGAGTAGAGTTTTTTGGGTCTTTAAGGTATAGGATCATATCATCTGCAAACAGGAATATTTTGACAGTTTCTTTACCTATTTGTATTCCTTTTATTCCTTCTTCTTGCCTAATTGCTCTGGCTAGGAATTCCAGTACTATGTTGAATAGGAGTGGAGATAGTGGGCATCCTTGTCTGGTTCCTGATTTTAGAGGGAGTGGTTTCAGTTTTTCTCTGTTAAGTATAATGCTGGCTGTAGGTCTGTCATATATAGCTTTTATAATGTTGAGGAACTTTCCTTCTATTCCTAGTTTTCTTAGAGCTTTTATCATGGAATGGTGTTGGATCTTATCAAAGGCTTTTTCTGCATCTACTGAGATGATCAAGTGGTTTTTGTCTTTGCTTCTGTTAATGTGGTTTATTACGTTTATTGATTTTCGTATGTTGAACCACCCCTGCATCCCTGGGATGAAGCCTACTTGGTCGTGGTGAATAATCTTTTTGATGTGTTGTTGAATTCAGTTTACCATTATTTTGTTGAAGATTTTTGCAACAATGTTCATTAAGGAGATTGGCCTATAGTTCTCCTTTTTGGAGGTGTCTTTGCCTGGTTTTGGGATAAGTGTAATACTTTTCAGGTCCTGGACTTTTCTTTTTGGGGAGACTCTTGATTGCTGCTTCAATTTCATTTTGTGTTATAGGTCTATTCAGGTGATTAATTTCCTCTTGGTTCAGTTTTGGATGATCATATGTATCTAGAAATCTGTCCATTTCGTTAAGATTTTTAATATATTTGAATATAGGTTCTCGAAGTAGCCTCTGATGATTTCCTGGACTTCCATGGTGTTTGTTGTTATCTCCCCTTTTGCATTCCTGATTCTACTAATTTGGGTGTTTTCTCTCCTCATTTTAGTCAGGTTTGCCAGGGGTCTGTCGATCTTGTTTAGTTTTTCAAAGAACCAACTTTTTGTTTCATTAATTCTTTGTATGGTTTTTTTGGTTTCTATTTCATTGATTTCAGCTCTTATTTTTATTATTTCTCTCCTTCTGTTTGTTTTGGGATTTGCTTGTTCTTGTTTTTCTAGGAGTTTGATATGTATCATTAGGTCATTGATTTGGGATCTTTCAGTCTTTTTAATATATGCGCTCATGGCTATAAACTTCCCTCTCAGGACTGCCTTTGTTGTGTCCCATAGGTTCCAGCGGGTTGTGTTTTCATTTTCATTGACTTCCAGGAACTTTTTAGTTTCCTCTTTTATTTCATCAATGACCCATTTTTCATTAAGTAATGAGTTATTCAGTTTCCAGCTGTTTGCATGTTTTTTGTCTTTACTTTTGTTGTTGCGTTCTAGTTTTACTGCATTGTGATCAGATAGAATGCATGGTATAATTTCTATTTTCTTATATTTGCTGAGACTTGCTGTGTGACCTAGGATATGATCTGTTTTGGAGAAGGTTCCATGGGCTGCTGAGAAGAATGTATATTGTGCAGAAGTTGGATGAAATGTTCTGTAGACATCAAGTAGGTCCATTTGATCTATGGTATATTTTAGATCTTGGATTTCTTTATTGATTTTTTGTTTGGATGACCTATCTATTGATGATAATGGGGTGTTAAAGTCTCCCACAACCACTGTGTTGGCGTTTATATATGCTTTTAGGTCTTTCAGGGTATGTTTGATGAAATTGGGTGCGTTGACATTGGGTGCATATAGGTTGATAATTATTATTTCCTTTTGGTCTATTTCCCCTTTTATTAGTATGAAATGTCCTTCTTTATCTCATTTGATCAATGTAGGTTTGAAGTCTACTTTGTCAGAGATAAGTATTGCTACTCCTGCCTGTTTTCAGGGCCATTGGCTTGGTAAATCTTCTTCCAGCCTTTCATCCTAAGCATATGCTTATTTCTGTCGGTGAGATGGGTCTCCTGTAAGCAATAAATTGTTGGATCTTCCTTTTTAATCCATTTCATCAAACAGTGCCTTTTGATGGGTGAATTAAGTCCATTAACATTAAGTGTTAGTACTGATAGGTATGAGGTGATTCCTGTCATTTAGTTGTCTTAGTTGTTTGAAGGTTTGATTGTGTGTTCCTAAGTTAGGTTACTCCCTACTTTCTTGCTTTTTCTTTTCCTGTAGTTTGGTGCTGCCTGTCCTTTCATGGTTAAGTTGGGTTTCACTTTCTGTGTGCAGAATCCCTTGAAGAATCTTTTGTAGTGGTGGCTTGCTTTGTGTTCACATATTGTTTTAGTTTCTGCTTATCATGGAAGACTTTTATTGCTCCATCTATTTTGAATGATAGTTTTGCTGGGTAGAGTATCCTGGGGTTGAAGTTATTTTCATTCAGTGCCCAGAAGATCTCTACCCAAGCTCTTCTTGCTTTTAATGTTTCTGTTGAGAAGTCTGCTGTGATTTTGATGGGTTTACCTTTGTATGGTATTTGTTTTTTCTCTCTTACAGCCTTCAATATTCTTTCTTTAGTTTCTGAACTTGTTGTTTTAATGATGGTATGTCATGGAGTAGTTCTATTTTGATCTGGTCTGTTTGGTATTCTGGAGGCCTCTTGCATCTGTGTGGGAATGTCTTTCTCTAGATTTGGGAAATTTTCTGTTATTATTTTGTTGACTATATTATGAATTCCCTTTGCTTGCACCTCTTCTCCTTCTTCGATGCCCATGATTCTCAAGTTTGGTCTTTTGATGGAGTCAGTGAGTTCTTTTATTTTCTTTTCACAGGTCTTGAGTTGTTTAATTAATAGTTCTTCAGTTTTTCCTTTGCCATTTCATCTTTGAGTTCTGAGATTCTGTCTTCTGTTTGTTCTATTCTGCTGGATTGGCCTTCTGTTTTGTTTTGCAATTTTGTTTCATTCTTTTTTCTGAGGTTTTCCATATCCTGGGTTGTTTCCTCTTTGCTGTTGTCTATTTTTGTCCTGTGTTCATTTATCTCTTTATTAATTGTGTTCTCTGTTTCACTTTGGTGTTTATACAGTGCTTCTGTGGTTTCCTTTATTTCTTCTTTTGCTTTTTCAAATTCTCTATTTTTGTTGTCTTGGAATTTCTTGAGTGTCTCCTTAAAGTACAAGTTCTAAATATATACTTGAGATACGGAGGACTTAATAGTACTAATTAATGCTGTCTATCATAATTACTAATCTAAAATGAATATACAATAAACATTCTAAGTTTAACTGTTCTCTACTGATAAAATTAGGCTTACTTACAGACAAAAGGTTCAAAATAATCAGTCCTTGTGTGTGGGTATTTTAAATAGGCAGTTTAATTAGAGGTTTTATTGTTAACAATTATTTTGTTTTAAAATTAATAAAACTTTGTTCTTTACAGATTCTAAACTTGTTTAAGGTCCTTTCTAAACTGTAGCTCTGTAAGTGGCTGGGTTCTACAGGATTTGGATTCTTGGCTTTCTAGGTAATATCAAAGCCCCTTTATGAGAAGATCCAGGATCTAATTATAAACACCTGGAGTAACTGGACACTAACAAAGCCCCTCAAAGTTTAGGGGTTTACGGCCATTTGCCCTAGCCCTACTAATCCTAAATTTAAATAAGCCCTTAAAACTAAAAGACAAGACAGTACATTCAAAGAGAAAAAGTTCTACAACCTAAGACTAATTTTCCAAAACTAGCAAGTGATGTCACATCCAAGAAGGCAACAAAACATTTTAAATCTCACCCTAGCTTGCTTCTATTTGGTCTTTTCATTAGCATGCCTAACTCATATGAACACCTGTCTCTCAAGGGAAATGCCTTTTATGCCTATAATAGATTGCTATTTCGAGCCTGTATGTTGCATGTAACATGTCTCTGTGTTCCATTTGAGACCCTTTGGAGAGACCATGTGGTCACAGGAAATGCTGCCTCCATGATAAAGCTACCACATGTCCAGCACCATCTTGATTAGGAAACTCATGGGTGACGCCATCTTGCCATCCTCTAGAAAAATTATAACTAACTGGTGGTTAAATTTCTCTAGATTAATACAGTTTTCATACATGTTTTTACTGCATTGATCTGTTAAGGATTGGATAAAGGGTTGTGTGTTTACACTGGAGAGCAACAGATCTCCAAGAAAGAACTTAGGAATCTAGCTGACTAACCTACTAAAGATGATGACAAAGAAATAGTTTAATAAGTGTGCACTCTAAATTAATGTGATTGCTTTGTGTGTCATTGTGTGTGCTTTCTCTGTACGTCTTTGTCTCCTATCAATTGTGGCCACTTAATTTTTACTTTTTTTGAGCTCATTATGTGTGTTCATATTCTTTGGCATGCCTAAATCAAAACATCTGTGTGTGTGTGTGTGTGTGTGTGTGTGTGTGGATGTCTTTAGAATGGTTCTCAAGCTGCTTTTATAAAGTTAATTATGGAGGATTTCCAAGATGGCGGCTAGAGGTAGGAAGCAGAAAGCAAGCCTCCTATAGTGAAATCTTGGAGAGATGCTGGAGACACACTTTGCAGGCATAATCACTGAGAAAAGGCACAACGTTGACCCCTCCACATCACCAGCCGGTGCAGAGAATCTCCACTTCACGTTAAACGGAGAAACGAGGAGGGCCCCTGGGGCCGCCAGTGGCCGGCGCCCATACGGCTTGGGAAGACGCGGACCAGGTGAGCTTCACGGTACCACAGTACTCCCACAGACAAGCCTGGGCCAGAGCAGCATAGCCCCCTGGACAGACTGACCACCACCCAGGGAAAAAAAAGAGAAACTGAGTAATAAGCAATAAGAACAATTAAGACACACTGGAAAGAGGGTGGGGTGCCCTGAGCGCTGAAGACTGGGGGAAGGGAATCCTTCCCGGGACTGTAAGTAAACAAGCCGGGCAGGCCGGAGAGCCTCTGGCGGGAGCGAGGCGCGCGCCCAGCAACCAGGAGTGGGGAAGCTTGTGGGAGTGGTGGAGGGAGAAAAACTCCACAGGAGAGGAGGGAAGACCCACTTTCCACGTGAACTGTAAATAAATATGGCAGCCGGCAGGAGCAGCAGCACCGCCCAGTAATCAAGAGCAGGAAAGCTTGTGAAAATGGCAGTGGGAGGAAAACTGCACAGGAGAGGGAGGAAGACCCACCTCCCACACGAACTGTAAATAAACATGCAGGCCTGACAACGCGGGGGCAGTGTCACTTTTCCCAGTGCTTGGAAAGGGGAAAGCCTGTAGCAGAGGCTCCCGCACAGGAGAACTCTGAGCAAACAAAGCCTGTGGGACCAGGTGAATGCTAGCTCACCCCAGAGATATGCATAAATAATGCCGCCAGCTACAGGCTGAGAGCAGCAGGCAGGCAAGCCACAGTTGCAGATACCACTCTCAGAACTGTCTCCAGACTTTTTTTTTTTCTTTTTCTCCCTACCTTTGATGAGAGAACAACGGAATTACACCTGCAAGCTGAAAAACTTACTGAAACTGTATTGCATTTGAACTGGGGACACTTGGTGGGGCTTTTTTTTTTTTCTTGTGTGTGTGTGTGTGTGTGTGTGTGTGTGTGTGTGTGTGTGCAGTTTTGTTCTACTTTATGTATCCCCTTTGATGAGACAACGACAGAACAACATCTGAGGCACCATCTCCAGGACTGGAGAATGAAACGGACACCCAAATTATTACGACTGAAACTGCATTGCATATAAACTTGGAAGTTGTTTGGGTTTTTTTTTTTAATTTTCTATTTTCCATTTTATTTTAATTCATTTTTATATAGAGATATTTCTTTCATTTACTTATTTTTTATTTTTTTATCTTTGATTTTCAATCCTCTCTCTGTCTCTGTAATGTCTGTTCAGCTTACTGTCGATTAGTACACTAACGCTCCCTGTTTATACCTTTGAAACTTTCTTGTCTGAAACCTTGTTCTGTTTTCTCCCTCTTCTCTGTATATTTGTTTTCCCCTTTTCTTTAACTTCTTGCTTTCCATCTCAGCTCACCCTTCCATTCTAAATATTACCATTGCTATTATTACAAGCTACAAAATACTTAATTGCACACAGTACAGGGACAGTAACAACACCAAAGACAATGACGGGAAGACAGAAAAAACAGGGAAACCAGTTTCCCCACAGCAAAAAATTAGTACAGGAACCAGAGGGGAATGAAGAGAACAGAAACTCAGAGCCAGACTCCAACAAAATGAAGATAAACTATGCCAAAGGACCCAATGAAGCCCACAAGAATAATTTAAAAGAAGACATACTACAAGTACTCAATGAGAATTTTATAGAGATGATACTGGATAGGGTCAACCAAAATGTACAAGAGACACTCAAAAAATTCCAAGACAACAAAAATAGAGAATTTGAAAAAGCAAAAGAAGAAATAAAGGAAACCACAGAAGCACTGTATAAACACCAAAGTGAAACAGAGAACACAATTAATAAAGAGATAAATGAACACAGGACAAAAATAGACAACAGCAAAGAGGAAACAACCCAGGATATGGAAAACCTCAGAAAAAAGAATGAAACAGAACTGCAAAACAAAACAGAAGGCCAATCCAGCAGAATAGAACAAACAGAAGACAGAATCTCAGAACTTGAAGATGAAATGGTAATTAAAGGAAAAACCAAAGAACTATTAATTAAACAACTCAAGACCTGTGAAAAGAAAATAAAAGAACTCACTGACTCCATCAAAAGACCAAACTTGAGAATCATGGGCATCGAAGAAGGAGAAGAGATGCAAGCGAAGGGAATGCGTAATATATTCAACAAAATAATAACGGAAAATTTCCCAAATCTAGAGAAAGATATTCCCATACAAATGCAAGAGGCCTCCGGGACACCAAACAGACCAGATCAAAATAGAACTACTCCACGACATATCATCATTAAAACAACAAGTTCAGAAACTAAGGAAAGAATATTGAAGGCTGCAAGAGAGAAAAAACAAGTAACATACAAAGGTAAACCCATCAAAATCACAGCAGACTTCTCAACAGAAACATTAAAAGCAAGAAGAGCGTGGGGTGAGATCTTCCGGGCACTGAATGAAAATAACTTCAACCCCAGGATACTCTACCCAGCAAAGCTATCATTCAAAATAGATGGAGCAATAAAAGTCTTCCATGATAAGCAGAAACTAAAACAATATGTGACCACAAAGCCACCATTACAAAAGATTCTGCAAGGGATCCTGCACACAGAAAGTGACACCCAACTTAACCATGAAAAGGCAGGCAGCACCAAACCACAGGATAAGAAAAAGCAAGACAGTAGAGAGTAACATCAAGTTAGGTACACACAATCAAACCTTCAAACAACTAAGATAACTAAATGGCAGGAATCACCACATACCTATCAGTACTAACACTTAATGTTAATGGACTTAATTCACCCATCAAAAGACACCGTTTGACAAAATGGATTAAAAAAGAAGATCCAACAATTTGTTGCTTACAGGAGACTCATCTCACCGACAGAAATAAGCCTATGCTTAGGATGAAAGGCTGGAAGAAGATTTACCAAGCCAATGGCCCCCGAAAACAAGCAGGAGTAGCAATACTTATCTCTGACAAAGTAGACTTCAAACCTACATTGATCAAACGAGATAAAGAAGGACATTCCATAATAATAAAAGGGGAAATAGACCAAAAGGAAATAATAATCATCAATCTGTACGCACCCAATGTCAACGCACCCAATTTCATCAAACATACCCTGAAAGACCTAAAAGCATATATAAACGCCAACACAGTGGTTGTGGGAGACTTTAACACTCCATTATCATCAATAGATAGGTCATCCAAACAAAAAATCAATAAAGAAATCCAAGATCTAAAATATGCAATAGATCAAGTGGACCTAGTAGATGTCTACAGAACATTTCATCCAACCTCTACACAATATACATTCTTCTCAGCAGCCCATGGAACCTTCTCCAAAATAGATCATATCCTAGGGCACAAAGCAAGCCTCAGCAAATATAAGAAAATAGAAATAATACCGTGCATACTATCTGACCACAATGCAGTAAAAGTAGAACTCAACAACAAAAGTAAAGACAAAAAACATGCAAACAGCTGGAAACTAAATAACTCATTACTTAATGAAGAATGGATCATCGATGCAATAAAAGAGGAAATTAAAAAGTTCCTGGAAGTCAATGAAAATGAAAATACAACCTACCAGAACCTATGGGACACAGCTAAGGCAGTCCTGAGAGGAAAGTTTATAGCCATGAGTGCATATATTCAAAAGATTGAAAGATCCCAAATAATGACCTAATGATACATATCAAACTCCTAGAAAAACAAGAACAAGCAAATCCCAAAACAAATAGAAGGAGAGAAATAATAAAAATAAGAGCTGAAATCAACGAAATAGAAACCAAAAAAACCATACAAAGAATTAATGAAACAAAAAGTTGGTTCTTTGAAAAAATAAACAAGATCGATAGACCCCTGGCAAACCTGACTAAAATGAGGAGAGAAAAAACCCAAATTAGTAGAATCAGGAATGCAAAGGGGAAATAACAACAAAAACCATGGAAGTCCAGGAAATCATCAGAGGCTACTTTGAGAACCTATATTCAAATAATTTTGAAAATCTTAAAGAAATGGACAGATTTCTAGATACATATGATCATCCAAAACTGAACCAAGAGGGAATTAATCACCTGAATAGACCTATAACACAAAATGAAATTGAAGCAGCAATCAAGAGTCTCCCCAAAAAGAAAAGTCCAGGACCTGATGGATTCTCTGCTGAATTCTATCAGACCTTTAAAGAAGAGCTGATACCAACCCTCCTTAAACTGTTCCACGAAATAGAAAGGGTAGGAAAACTGCCAAACACATTTTATGAAGCCAGTATTACACTTATCCCAAAACCAGGCAAAGACACCTCCAAAAAGGAGAACTACAGGCCAATCTCCTTAATGAACATTGATGCAAAAATCCTCAACAAAATAATGGCAAACCAAATTCAGCAACACATCAAAAAGATTATTCACCACGACCAAGTAGGCTTCATCCCAGGGATGCAGGGGTGGTTCAACATACAAAAATCAATAAACGTAATAAACCACATTAACAGAAGCAAAGACACAAACCACTTGATCATCTCAATAGATGCAGAAAAAGCCTTTGATAAGATCCAACATCATTTCATGATAAAAGCTCTAAGAAAACTAGGAATAGAAGGAAAGTTCCTCAACATTATAAAAGCTATATATGACAAACCTACAGCCAGCATTATACTTAACAGAGAAAAACTGAAACCATTCCCTCTAAAATCAGGAACCAGACAAGGATGCCCACTATCTCCACTCCTATTCAACATAGTACTGGAATTCCTAGCCAGAGCAATTAGGCAAGAAGAAGGAATAAAAGGAATACAAATAGGTAAAGAAACTGACAAAATATCCCTATTTGCAGACGACATGATCCTATACCTTAAAGACCCAAAAAACTCTACTCAGAAGCTTCTAGACATCATCAATAGCTACAGCAAGGTAGCAGGATATAAAATCAACATAGAAAAATCATTAGCATTTCTATACACTAACAATGAACAAACTGAAAAAGAATGTATGAAAACAATTCCATTTACAATAGCCTCAAAAAAAATCAAATACCTAGGTGTAAACCTAACAAAGGATGTGAATGACCTCTACAAGGAAAACTATACACTTCGAACAAAGAGATTGAGGAAGACTATAGAAAGTGGAGAGATCTCCCATGCTCATGGATGGGTAGAATCAACATAGTAAAAATGTCAATACTCCCAAAAGTAATCTACATGTTTAATGCAATTCCCATCAAAATTCCAATGACATTCATTAAAGAGATTGAAAAATCTACTGTGAAATTTATATGGAAACACAAGAGGCCACGAACAGCCAAGGCAATACTCATTCAAAAGAACAATGCTGGAGGTATCACAATACCTGACTTCAAACTATATTACAAAGCAATAACAATAAAAACAGCATGGTACTGGCACAAAAACAGACATGAAGACCAGAGGAACAGAATAGAGGACCCAGATATGAAGCCACACAACTATAACCAACTTGTCTTTGACAAAGGTGCTAAAAATATATGATGGAGAAAAAGCAGCCTCTTCAACAAAAACTGCTGGGAAAACTGGTTAGCAGTCTTCTAAAAACTGAAACTAGATCCATGTATATCACCCTATAACAAGATTAACTTAAAATGGATCAAGGATCTTAATATCAGACCACAAACTCTAAAGTTGATACAGAAAAGAGTAGGAAATACTCTGGAGTTAGTAGGTATAGGTAAGAACTTTCTCAACAATACCCCAGCAGCACAGCAACTAAGAGATAGCATAGATAAATTGGACTTCATAAAGCTAAAAAGCTTCTGTTCATCAAAAGAAATGGTCTCTAAACTGAAGAGACCACCCACAGAGTGGGAGAAAATATTTGCCAACTATACATCAGACAAAGGACTGATAACCAGAATATATAGGGAACTTAAAAAACTAAATTCTCCCAAAACTAATGAACCAATAAAGAAATGGGCAAGTGAACTAAACAGAACTTTCTCAACAGAAGAAATTCAAATGGCCAAAAAACACATGAAAAAATGCTCACCATCTCTAGCAATAAAGGAAATGCAAATTAAAACCACGCTAAGAGTCCACCTCACCCCTGTTAGAATAGCCATCATCAGCAACACCACCAACAACAGGTGTTGGCGAGGATGCGGGGGAAAAAGGAACCCTCTTACACTGTTGGTGGGGATGTAGACTAGTACAACCACTCTGGAAAAAATTTGGAGGCTACTCAAAAAGGTAACCATTGATCTACCATTTAATCCAGCAATACCACTCTTGGGGATATACCCAAAATCTGTGACACAGGTTACTCCAGAGGCACCTGCACATCCATGTTTATTGCGGCACTATTCACAATAGCCAAGTTATGGAAACAGCCAAGATGCTCCACTACTGACAAATGGATCAAGAAATGTGGTATCTATACACAATGGAATTTTATGCAGCCATGAAGAAGAACGAAATGTTATCATTCGCTGGTAAATGGATGGAATTGGAGAACATCATTCTGAGTGAGGTTAGCCTGGCCCAAAAGACCAAAAATCGTATGTTCTCCCTCATATGTGGACATTAGATCAAGGGCAAACACAACAATGGGATTAGACTATGAGCACATGATAAAAGCGAGAGCACACAAGGGAGGGGTGAGGATAGGTAAGACACCTAAAAAACTAGCTAGCATTTGTTGCCCTTAATGCAGAGAAACTAAAGCAGATACCTTAAATGCCACTGAGGCCAATAGGAAAAGGGGACCAGGAACTAGAGAAAAGGTTAGATCAAGAAGAATTAACCTAGAAGGTAACACACACGCACAGGAAATCAATGTGAGTCAATGCCCTGTATAGCTATCCTTATCTCAACCAGCAAAACCCTTGTTCCTTTCTATTATTGCTTATACTCTCTCTACAACAAAATTAGAAATAAGGGCAAAATAGTTTCTGCTGGGTATTGAGGGGGTGGGGGGAGAGGGAGGGGGCGGAGTAGGTTGTAAGGGAGGGGGTGGGAGCAGGGGGGAGAAATGAACCAAGCCTTGTATGCACATATGAATAATAAAGAAAAAAAAATAAATAAAGTTAATTATGCACAACTATCTCAAAAGTTATCTAAAGTTCTCATCCCAACCAGGCCTAACTGTTCTCTGCCTTAGGACCAAAAGTCAATTGATAAACAATAATCTCAATTTGTTTCATTCTATCAAGAGTGTAATTTACATTTAACTCTTTTACACATAGGTTTATTGACCCATGTGTTCTTGTAGCTCGCTATTATTAAAAAGATGGTTTAATTTAATTTTCTTCCTAAGTCTTTTAAGGTATAAGGTTGATAAGAGTTTTATTAAAAGCAATGTTATCTAAATTCAGGTTTTTACAAAGGTTGTTTCAAGATACAAATTAAGTCTTAAAGCTTATAAGTTTATATATGTGTGGTTGGCTTGGCTAGAGTCTAAAGTTTGCCGAGAGAATTTTCTAAGGTCAAGATTTATGGTACTAATGTACATTTTTAAAAACATGTTTCTGTTTTATCAAAATAACTATCAAGATCTTTTGGTGCTGTAGGCTGACACAAAATTTTACCAAAACCCTCAAAATGGGATGATAAAACCTTAAGTTTTTAGGAGTCTACAAAATGGAAATTAATACTAGAATACAAAATTATTCACATCATAACTTCCAATGACTGAACCTGTTATTTTTGGACTCGAGGAGCTACACGCAGGTCAACAACAACTCTGCTGAGTGTCCCAAGTCACTATGTTAGTTAACACCAACAGTCTAGGATGTAATTTCTTAACAATGTCCAAGCCATGGTCCTCAGTCATTGGGTCTCCTAACTTTATGCTTACCCCCTTATCTGTTTCTGTATCTAATTATTTGAAACATTAATCTTAATTGGTTTACTTAAAAATATACATGTGCTCCCATTTTTCTCAGTTTACAAGCTGACTACAACCCCATGGCCTAATATGAAAACTGACCACAAGTGATGGGTTTGTATCAGCCAAGCTTACCTTGGTTTTTGATGGTTTTTGCACTGGTTGTACAAAAAGTTCATATTAAGATGTTCCCCTTGTAACAATTAATACATTGTCTTCCTGTATGTTGTTATCTTTCCATTTTACATGTTGTTTTGGTATCAACCTCTTTGCCAGTGCATAAGAGTTCTGATGTTTTAATAGTTGGGTCAAATTTCAGGATCGCATGCCATCTAAAAAACCCCCGTGCTGGGGCGGAAGAGATGGGCCCTTAGAACAGATGACTCAAAAGACAGAGTACTCTGCCACTCGCTTGCTCCAGAGACATCTGACAGAAACAGGTCAGAAGGACGTGTTGAGGCTTTCAAAAGGTACAAGAAGGATGCTTTGCAGATCTCAAAAGTTCTCATTTTTCTCTCTCTGAAAGGGCAACTTTCCTCCTTTCCTTTTCCTCTCTCTCACTCTACCAGCCAGCATAGGGAATCCCATTCAGGAGCTCTCATGCAGGGGTGAAGGGTGAATGGATTTTCCCCTTCCCTTCCCTCTCCCTCTTTCCACCAACCAGCATAGGAGAAGCCAACATATCTACTTGGCTGTATCTTAAGTACTGGGAGATGCTTGATCCTGCTAACTAAAAATAAGATGATAGCTCTCTACATACCCCACTTAAAATTATTTGCAATTCTTTACATCCTGCTACAACCCTAAGGTGTTTTTCTGATAACACAAAAAACTCAGTTTAAACTAAGTAGAAACTGTTTTAAATGGTTCTTATACTGCAGGGGGCCTTGTATGTGTAGCTAAATGTTACAAATCAATTTAAAAGTTAAAAATGCATGCATGTAAACAGCTGTAGTTCTTTTATCTAAAGTACATTCTATCTAATAAGTTCTTTCACATTTCTACTTTTATAACAAATGCTAAAAATTCTACCATTTAGGCCTGACATCTGTCTGCCAGATAAACATTGGTTTACCTGCCATCTGTTTGTCAGATAAATATTGGTTTATCTGACATTGACTAAATAATGTACATGATATACAAATGAGCATCAGAACAGGGGCTATTTAAAATCACTGACACTGCTTTCCCCTAACTTCCCTTAACTTCATTGGAAAAGTTAGGGTTTTTAATTGTCAGCACTCTATTGACAGTATTGACAACCACTAACTTGTTACTTTAACCAAAATTCAAGGTTTAAATTGTAATTAACCATGGTTACTTTAAGGTTTGTCATTACAGTTCTGATCCTTGAAAAACATTTACAGGCAAGCCCATGAAAAATGACTCTGACAAGTGCTTATCTATCAACCAGGACAGACATTCTTAAGTTTTGAGGGCATTTTGTATTTTCCTTGGAAAGCGTTATAACTGTTACCTACTGACACTTTACAGCAATTTAAAGGTGTCGCACGTCCCCTATGGGACAAACTATTAGATTAATTAAGCCCAGCCTAAGAGGCATTTTTTAATAAAACTCTTTGTTGCTTAATTTGGCCAAAAAGGTAACATTGGCACTGACTTCTGACCTGTTTGATGTGTTACTCCCCCTCTTCAATGGGACAAAATCTGATTTTCTGGACTTTCCAGGAGAAGCCACTCCTGCACTGGTGGATAAAACTGCCAAACTGGCAAAATCTTCAGAGACAACTGTTCAGAGAAACAGTTTAATAGGATACAACCACCCAAGCAGTCAGTGTCCCCCAACTTCTCAGAGGAACAAGTGACCTTCAGCCACCCCTACCACAGACAGTTCAAAAGGACTGCACAAATGAGGGGACTTCTCCTTCTCCAGATACAGATGGACTCAATTATGCAACCAAAGCTGAGAGATTTTTAAAAGGGGCTCTTACGCATGTGCTCTAATATTTAAGCCTTCTAGGCTTTTGGGAAAAGGCAAACTCATGTCTCTGACCAAGGCTTTCTGTTTAACCACAGGCAATATAACTTTCAATGGTATCTAACTTTTGCTTAGAGACACTGTGAGTCTGTACAAAACTGACTCATCGATGGTTACTCTCTATTTGGACTAACACCTGCCCCCGGTATACCTGGCCCCTAATGCAGTCAGCCCTTAACTGCCCACTATATAACAGTCCAAAATAGAGGGCCATCTAAGAGTTAAAAAATAGCTACAGATATAAACATACCTATAGGCAAAGTAACCATAAGACTCTCTGTCACTTTTCAAAATGAAAAGTTAGATTCTTTATCCTTCCCACTACACCTGGTAGGGCCCTTCTGATGCTCTTACCATTGTTTATGTTCAGATCATGCCTTCTAAACCAGATTTATGTCATCTAGAATAAAAGCCTTTAAAACCCAAACCATGAGACAAGGCTATTGATCTCTACAAACAAATGAGATCTTGAGCAACCCAGGGCTCCATGAGGAAACTTGACTGTGCTGGACAATAGTTCAGACACCATGTGTCCAAATGAGCCCCAAGGGAAAGAAATAGGAGAAACAATTTCCCTTTATAGGTAGGGTCTGCTGCCCCTCATCAGCTCAAAGCAGATACTGAAGATGGACTGCACTCCTTCAACCCCCAAGAAAGGATTTTTTGACATATTGTCTCTCAGGGGGAATTTAAGACAGGCTAAAAGTTGGAAAAGTTTGGGGATCATCTAGGCTCCCCAGGGATTGCCCAGACCACATGCACCTGGCTGGGAACCACCCATGCCTCTCCCCACTCAATCATTGTTGGGTGGGAATTTCCTGGGTCTGCCCTCCCTGTGGGTTAGTGTAGGTTTTGAAAGCACCTGAAAAAGAAAAGCATACGCTCTCTGCCATCAGACTCCACCTGCAGCCAACATGCTCCCTTTGTATTCCTTTCCTAACTTTTAATAAACCCCATTTGCACCCACACATTCTGCTTGGATTCTTCCATGTGGGAACACAAGGACCAAGGTCTTCTGAAAACACTGTTTTGCCATCAACACTATGACCTACCCATCCTTGTCCCCTGTTTCTCTGTATCTTCCTCTTGCATTCCTCTGATGTGTTTCCCACCTTCCCTCACCTGAATTCATTGTTGAGAACTGTTTAGAATCATTAGGAGGGCTCATTTTAAAACAGAATTGGAAGTACATGCAGAAAGATAGAAAATTGGTGAATATTCTCCCTCCTCAAAGTGAAATACCCTTGTTGGGTCAATTTATTTTGATTATTTCTTGCCAAGCAACAAACCATTCCAAAACTTAATGACTTAAAACAACAATGATTCATTTTACTCACAGACACTTAATTTGGGTAAGGCTCTGTGGAAGTAGTTCATTTATGTTTCATGCAGTCCTCACTAGAGTAGCTGAATTAGGGCTAGATCATATCTCACAAAGCTGGCAGGCTCATGCTCTAAGTTGGGTCCTTGGCCAAGGCTTTGGGCTGGGACCTCAGTCCCTCCTTACATAGGTCTCCTGCAGGACATTTGGGCTTCCTCACAGCATGATGGCAGGTTTCCAAGAGTGAGCACAAGGCAGATGTGTGTGGAATTTTTGAGTCTTGAAAGACACATATCATCGCTTCTTCTATGCTTGGTTGGTCAAGACAGCCACTGAGGCCCATCCTGGTTCACAGGGAGAACACAAGACTACAACTACTAGTGAGAGTGGTAAATTCTAGCACAGCATACAGGGTTGGATATACTGTTCTGCCACCTTTGGAAGCTATAATCTGCCACTGCCTGCCTAATGGCTTTCCTAGGATCTCCAGCTAATTGTTTCAGAATTTCAACTATTTCTCACACTTCTGTGATAGGAACCAATGCCACAAAGGAATAGAATCTAGGTAAATCCAGGATTTCAACTCACAACAGAGAACTTCCTGATGGTGTTGGGTCTCATGGAATATCAAAAGGATGCAGTAAAGCCCTAGGCAAGATAAGATCAAAAACCTTTCCTCCTGCTCTTTTTTGTCTTGTGGGTTACCATGGTGATGAGGATAGAATTGAGAGGCAACTAGAGATATTCTTATAATATTGGAGCCTGAAAATCTGTGCAAAAGTCTCTCTCTCTCTCTCTCTCTCTCTCTCTCTCTCTCCTCTCTCTCTCTCTCTCACATACCACCCCCCACATACACACACACACACAAAACAAGCCATGTTGAACTGGGTGTTGGTGACTGAAGATGGAAGATCAAAAAATTTCTATTCAGATTTCCCAAGTTCTTCTAGACAAAAGTCCTCTGTCTTCTTTTAGGTGACCTTGTCACAAAAAAAAACAAAACAGACAAACAAAAAACCCACAATGGTACAACAGCCTTCCCTGGAAAGAGTTTCCAGATCAGGCAGTGTTCCACCTTGACAAAAGGGACCTTGACATTGCTCCATCTTTGCCACTCAGCATATGGCGTAATGCCTGGCCACTCAATAGATACTCCATCTATGTTGTGAAGCTGAGACGACCATCTCCACCTCATTCTCCCCACACAACATTTGTCAACTTCTGGAATCTTCCATAGCTTTGGAGCCTCCAGGAACATCAGCAGAGCTTCAACGCTAGGGAGTATGGCTGCGACACACTGATTCAACATTGCCCTGTGGTTAGACAGTTGAGTTATTTCCTTTTTTTCTCCTATTTTAAATGATACTGTCATGATACATGGATGAATAAAGCCTTATCTACATTTCAGATTACACCGTAAGGATAAATGCCAACTTTGGAAATTACTGAATGAAAGAATAAAAACATACCAAAGGCTCTTGATTCAAAATAGAAAACCATTCTCAAAAAGGGAAGTACTTTTCATTCCATAGCTACATTTTAACCGCAGTGAAACCAACAGCAATAATAGTAACAATAGTAGTGTAATATAGCACTCTTCAAGCACCATGCATCCTTCTAAGCTCTTGGCCTGAATTACCACAGTTAATCCTAACAGCCCAATAAATAAAGCACTGTTGTTAACACCATTTGTAGATGGGGAAGCCAGCCGAGGGACAGAAATGGTCCTTCTCCAAGGGCACATCACAGGAAAATGGCCAGTCAGGATGCAAATTCACATGGTGCAGTCTTCAGACAGAAGCGTTGGAGCTTCCTTGCTTCTCAGAGATGCCTGCAGGAATAACTTAATCGCTCATGCAAGGCCTGCCTTTGAACAGCCATGGCTTCCATTTCCTAAGTTACTTGGATCTCCCCAGTGAATGTCAGACCTGACCTAAGATGGGCAAGAAAATAGGGAAAGAAGCTATCGGGACTCTCAGGTGCCCTGTGACTTTTCCCAGGGCATTTCAGGTTAGTCTCTCTCCTTCTCCCTCTCTCTTCCTCTCTCTGTCTCCTACTTCCCTCCCTCTCTTCTCTCCTCTCCTCTCCTCCTTTCCCTTCCCCTTCCCTCTCTCACTTCCCCCCCAACCAATACTATCCACATCTTTCACAGTTGTAAATAACAGTTGCAGAACCCTTTTTAATTGTACCTTGATGACCTCTCAGGTAAGAGTACACCTCACACATGTAATTAAAATACCCAAGAATTAGCACAAGTGGGCTGGCAAAATAGCTCAAGTGAAAGAGCACCTGCCTAGAAAGTGTGAGGCCCTGAGTTCAAGCCCCAGTACTGCCAAAACAATTAGTATAAGTGCATGCACAGAGTGCCCATGTTGTAAGACCTTGTCAAGCAAACCTGTCAATCACCCTAATAAGATGACACAGAAACAAAGATGGGCCCTTCTTTTTCTCTTCTCCACCCTCCTCTATCCCACCTGGAAGGGACCACCAATGCTTTTTTGCACATTTAGTGAACTTTATTGTCACCCTCACTACATCTACATGTCCTGCCTGGATCTTTCCACACATAAAATCTGACCAGAGTTTCCAGAGACCCCCCCCCCCCACCCCGTATCCAGTAACAGAAGAAAAACTCTGCAGAAGAGTGACCAGGACAGTGGAAGCTCCCAAGCAAGGGTGTGGCCTCTAAGGCATTCATCAAATCCCAGGGTTCTCCCCAAAGGTGGACTAAAGTGTCCATCGTTTGTACCTAGGGTGCCTGTCACTGACTGTGTGCTACCCCTCAGTTGGGAGAGTGTGACCTCTTCACAGGTGGCTCTTGTCAGCTGAGGACAATTCTCTGGAGAAAATTCCCTAGACTGCTGTAAGCTGGTAGCCATCAACCCTCACAGCAGCCAGAAGACAGGGACACCTGCTGATCAAAGCCACTAAGCAGGAAAGCCAAAGAATGGAACATAAGAACTGCGATGCCCAAATCCTGGGGAAAGACAACGGTTTCCAAATGTTCTCTCACCCCCCTCTGGGTGGCACTGCTCCTGAGATGCTCTGAGATGGCACTGAGATGCTCCTCAGTGTCCCTCACCTGGCACCAGTGGAACTTCGAGACTCCATGGAGGCAGAGGCAAAGTGAGTGGATATGACCATGCCTGTGCCGTGGCTAGCTTTCCTGCAGGTAGGAAAAGTGGGAGTCCTTTTCTTCACCCCTTCGCCAGTGGAGATTGAACCTGAGGCCTCCAGCATGCTAGGCAAACACTCTGCCACTTGAGCTATGTTCCCAGCAAAGATGCGGTTCCTGAGAAGGACGTTTGGAAGATAGCCCTCCAGAAGCAAGTCCATGGAGGAGAGGAAAGAAGAGAGGGCTCATTGCTTCTGTCTCTCTCCCCCCAATCTCCTGCTGGTCCCCTCCACAAGGGTCCCTTTTAATGTTCATGTCCTCTTTTTCTTTTTCTTTTCTTGTTCTTGGTTTTGTTTTGTTTTGTTTTTTAGATCTTATTCTGCATATGAGAAAAAATATGTGATATGTGGATCAGGAAAATGTGATTGAAATACATTTTTGCACATATGTAAAAGGCCTAAGAGAAACCATTTTAAAAGGGAGAGGAGTGAGGAAAGAGGATAAGAAAGAGTAAAGAGGTAAATATGATCAACGAATATGACATGTGTATACAGAAATACCCAAAGAAACAATTGAAATACACTAATAAAAATAGTTACATAGTGAAAAAATCACTCCTGTCTACTCCTTCTCAACCTTTCAATTACTGCCCAGCTCCTCTACTAAGAACTCACCCTCCTGACTGGTGGCTCACACCTGTAATCCTAGCTACTTGAAAGGCTAAGATTGGAGCAAATATTTTTCAAGACCCCATCTCCTAAATAACCAGAGCACAATAGACTGGAGGAGTGGCTCAAATGGTAGAGCTCCTGCGTAGCAAGCATAAAGCCCTGAGTTCAAACCTCAGTACCACAGGGGAAAGAGGTCTCCCACCCTCCTAACTTGTTTTCTCCTAGAGAGCCCTGCGGGGCTGGGGGTCTTCGCTGGGAAATGTATCCTCAGAACTGAATGCAGCTGTTTCCTTTTACAATGTATCTATTTTGTTTCTGTTGTGGTTTCATGTAACCTTTAATTTTCCAACTGGCAATTCCCTTTTTAAACTTTTTAGTATTTATATAGTGGTCAAAAGTCTTGCAAAGCTGTATATAATCGCATTTTAATTGCTTACTCATTTTATGTGTACTTTACCAAAATAATTAAAAAAAAGAAAACATATGTAGAGCAAAGCCTGTGGACTGGAAAATAAGCTACACACTGCTTTTTTACAACATTGTCTTTATTTTTATACTAACTGTTTATTTCATTTCTGGGATGTTTTCTATTTATAGCAGTGATATAAAGCTTCTTGTTTAAAATATATTAATTTAATTTTTAAATGAGTTGGCTTTAAAAAGCAGAATATGGAAAGGCAGATATGATGGTGCATGCTTGTAATCCCAGCATGTGGGAGGTGGAAGCAGAGTATCTCAACTTCTGGGCCGGCCTGGGCTCTATAATGAGACCCTGCCTCAAAAGAAGAAAAAGGAGGGGGTGAGAGGAGGAGGGAGAAGAGGGAGAGGGGGAGGAGAAAGAGGGAGGAGGAGAAAGGGGAGGATGACACAGGGGGAAAAATCAGATGGGTGGTATGTGAGTGACTCAAGTTTGGGTAACACAGGGAACTTGGTTCTTCTTTTCAAATTTGGCTGGAAGTCGGTTTGAATAAGAGGAGGAAGAGGTCCCCAAGCCCCAGGCAGTTAGGGATGGTCCCCCCAGCCTTCAAGGAACTTTCCAGTGCCCCCAAGCCTGCAGCCAGCTTGCCAGGCCCCCCATCTCACCAGCCAGCAGGGATCAAGACGGGGTATTGTAAACAGCAGCAATGTGAATGGAGACCAATTTTGTTGTCTTTTTTTGTTTTCCACCAACCGCCATAGAAATTGCCACAAATGATGTCTTAATTCTGTTCCCTAGAGGGTCTCTGATATGTCAAAGCATGAATTTTAAATCGTCTGATCAGAATTAGCAACATTAGTCACTATGAATAGCCTCTGAATTTCCAAAGAGCTACCAAGGGAAACAGAAACAGAATTTGGCACAAAGGGTGCTGGCGGCAGGTGTGCTGGTGATGGCAGGAAGAGCCATCTCCCTGCTGGAGGCATCACCAGGTACTGGCCAGGCTCTGGCTCTCAGTCCCAGCTTTGGGCCTCCTGTAGGTACCAAGGACCTGGGGTGAGACCCTTATTCCTTGGTAAGGCCACTCCTGATTGAAGTCCAAATCCACTCCTCCCAGTTCTGGCCACATGTCCCTGGGTCACCAGAGCACAGGTGCCATGAGTTGCTAATGGAAATATTCCATTCTCATCCAGTCTCAGCAGACTGACACTGTAATTCCTAAAACATCCCCCTACTTAACATTCTCCTTGCTGGGCTCCAGTGGCTCATGCCTGTAATCCTAGCTATTCAGGAGACAGAGATCTGGGAGAGCGTGATTCCAACCCAGCCTGGGCAAATAGTTCATGAGACCCTAACTCAAAAAACCCATCACAAAAAAAGGGCTGGTGGAGTGGCTCAAGGTGTAGACCCTGAGTTCAAACTGCAGTATCACCAAAATAAATAAATAATAAATAAACTCCCCAAATAGCTCCTCATTACACTTCAACTAAAAAGGGAATTCCTGGCCTTAGCACGGGCCCTGCCCCTTCACACCTACCTGGCTTGCTACTCTCCAAGATCTCCTTGCTGGAGACAATTTTTCCACTATGAAATGCCCTCCTCCATCTTCCTCTTCCTGCAGGTTCAGCTTAAAAGCCAACATCGCCAGGAAATCCTCCTGACTTCTCCCTAATCATTCTTATTTTTCATGATTTTTATCCATTTCTGTTTGCTTGATTGCATGGTGGTTTGGTTGCTGTTTTATTTTTGTGTTTAATCTCATTCCACTGGCTTACAAACTCTGCAAGTCTTACAAAGTAACACTTCATGTTATAAAATTAATGAAAGAAAAAAACACAAGAAGCCAGGTGTGGCAGTGCATTCCTGTAATCCCAGCACTCAGGAGGCTGAGGGAGGAGGATCTCGAGTGTGAGGCCAACCTGGCCTACATAGAAAAAAAAAATAGAAAAAGAACAAAGAAAGAAAGAAAGGTACGCATTCATCAAGGCCTATTAATTCCATGCCTGGAACACACCTGCATCTTGAACTTGGTACTATCTACCTCCAACTTAGGCCACAATCTCCCCTCACCTGGACTAGAGGACTTGTTCCCTACTGACTGACACCCCCCATCCACACCATACCCAACAGACAGATGAGGCTTTTAAAAGGGGCTCTGATAATGATACCATCTACTTGAAACCCTGACAATGGTGCCCGGTGCTACTTAGGATAAAATCTGAAGTCCTAACAGCAAGCAACAAGGCACTGGGTGATTGTTCCTTGCCTCCTCCTCCTCCTGACTCATCTTAAGTACTGTTTCCCTCACTCATGGCTTTCCATCCATCTCCAGAACAAGTTTATCTCTTCTCAGCCCCAGGACCTTGGTACATGCTGTCCTCCTTTCTACAACAGTCCGATAGTCCCACGACTGATGATGTCTCACCCTTCAGGTTTTGCCTAAGGTCATCTTCATGAAAGAGCCCCCCGCCCCAGCACCCTTGCAAAAGTGGGTTCCCACCCGGACTTAATGAATGCTAGGTCCTAAGAAGCACTTGTAACAACTTGCGACTTTTCTGTTTATTCTCTTGTTTTTGTCTGTCTCTCACATCAGACCAAGTAGCTACTAGATGCAGGT
This sequence comes from Castor canadensis, assembly GCF_047511655.1. Classification (NCBI taxonomy): domain Eukaryota; kingdom Metazoa; phylum Chordata; class Mammalia; order Rodentia; family Castoridae; genus Castor; species Castor canadensis. Next base: position 7,539,081 of record NC_133402.1, on the reverse strand, counting down.
CTTTATCTCACCAACAAATTCCCCACACCTGTTACTTCAGAAACCAGTCACACATGTGGTCTCACAGAGCCCTTCCCACAGCCTGTGAGGTAGGTGCCTTTTCTATACTATAGATGGGGAGACTGAGGCTGGGAGAGGTTAGGCAGCCTACTCAGCACCCACAGTGCAGTCAGGCTGAAAACTCAGGTGTCAGGCCCCAAAGCTCAAATCTTTTCCTAAAGGACTTTTTAGAAAGCAAGAGGACCTTTCTACATTAAGTGTGTCTTCAGCCAAGAAAGTCTGTCCACTTCATACTTTCCCTTCCTCTACCCCTCCCTCTCCTTCCCTTCCTCCCTGTCTCTGCCCCCCACATCTCCCTCTCCCTCCCTCCCTCTCTCTCTTCCTCCCTTTCTCTTCTTCTTTCCCTCTCTCTCTTCCTCCCTTTCTCTTCTTCTTTCCCTCTCTCTCTCTCTCTCTCCCTCCCTCCTCCCCATTGCCTCCCTCCATCCCCTCCCCTTCATTTGCAATGCTGAAAACCATTAAGAACCAGCTCTTGGAGGCGGCTTCCGGATAGGAGACACTTGGGTCCTTTGGCTGTCAACTGGGAGGCAGCTACTGGAAGTGTCATTTTTCTCCCTTTCCCAGAAAAAGTGACCTCAGCCAAGCCTGGCTTTCCTCTGTGGTGGCTGCTGACAGCTGCACCTCGGCAGTTTCCAGCACTCACGAAACAAACGGGAGACCAAGTCTTGGGCTGTCAGAGAGGAAAGGCTTCCTCTAGAGCCATCTGGCTCCCCAGGCTGAGAGAGGAAGTGGCTGGGGATCCCTTCCAGGGGTGGGGGACACATCTGAAGGGAGCAATCCCACCCCAACAGAGCCCTCTGTTCCCCATACACTTTCCCCAGGACCCAGCCAAGGTCTGCTGGGTGTCCCCTCTCTAAAGGTGAGTTCCATAGGGTTGGGATTTTTGTCACATTTGCTCACTGGCATACTTGTGGTGCATAGTACAAGCCTCAGTAAGCAATACCTAGATGAACTGCATTTCCACTAGCACTAGTTGGGGAGTATATGTTCAGAAATTCTCACCTCATCCACCCCGCAGGTCAAGTGCAGGCATTATCCACAAACACAGTGTTCCTGTTCCCAGGAGGAATGATGAAATACCAGGGAGGTGACAAAATTAGTGGGTATGAGACTGTTTGGGTTCTAATCCCAGTCACACCCTGCAAGCTGTGCATCTCTGAACAAGCTACTTGCTCTCTCTGAGCTTAGGTTTCTTCACCTGTAAAATGGATGTGGTAGATAGAATTGTGCCACCTACTAAACATGTCTCTGTCCTAATCCCCAGTGGCTATGTTAATTTATATGTGGCTATGTTAATTTAATTTATATGGCAAAAGGGACTTTGCAGCTATGGGTAGGTTAAGGATTTTAGGAGAAGCCAGGCTCTGGTGGTTATTCAGGCGGCAGAGATCAGGAGGATCGCAAGTCAAAGCCAGCCCTGAGCACTTACTTCTCGAGACCCTATCTTAAAAAAATTCATCACAAAACAGGACTGGTGGAGTGGCTCAAGTAGTAAAGCACCTGCCTAGCAAGCATGAGGCCCTGAATTCAAACCCCAGTGCCACCAAAAAAAAAAAAAAAAAAAAATTTTGGAGAGGGGCATTTTCCTGGATTTTCCCTATGGCCCAATCAAACCTTAAGTGTGCTTACAAGAGGAAAAGTGAGGCTGGACAGGCAGAAGAGATAGGAGATAAAAGCAGGTCGGAGTTAGAGGAAGATTTGAAAATGCTACAGTGCTGGCTTCGAGGATCAAGGAAGGGGCCAGGAGCCAAGGGCTGCAAGTGGCCTCTATAAGCTGGAAAACAAGAAAGTAAGCTCCCCCAGAGCTTCCAGAAAGAACCAGCCCTGTGACACCTTGATTCCAGCCCATCAATACCATGTCAGGCTTCTGACCCTCAGAACTGTAAGACAATAAGTTTGTGCTCATTTCAGCCATTAAATATTGTGGTAACTACGGATCTAAGACAATGACATAAATGATAGGACCTGACTTTGGGATTGTTGGGGAAATAAATGGACTATCACCCATACAATGCCTAGCACACAGCAGGTGCTCAGTAGGCCTGATTTACTCATCTCATGCCAAGGCTTTGCAACTCTCAGACCTTCCCCTGCCCCCCACCAAGGATGACACCATTCTTCAAGGATGCTGGCACCAAACTTACCCCATCTGTAAGGGCTCACTTACGGCCAGATGCCACAGGCTTGGAATTTATGACAGAGTCCCAAGGTCACCACCATCATCACTACCATCACCATCATCACCATCACTACCATATCATCACCACCACTATCACCATTATCACTCTACCATCAACAATAACATCATTATCAACATTGTCACACTGACCTCTCCCTTCACTGTCCAAAGCAGAAGACACTGGGATAAAAAGGACAGAGGCAGGGTCATGGGCACAATGACCACCATTAAGCAGTTTAGGGGCACAGGGGATAGGGTGAAGCCTACCTGGGAGAGGCATAGGGAGCATCCTGGGAGAGCCAATCACTTACAAGCCAAGGGTAACGACCACTTTTGCATCAATGGGATGGGCACTGTGCTAGAAATCTGGAGAACTCAGTGCCTGGCTTGGCTCTGAGCATCTGACCTTAAGGCAGGATTTCTGAACTGTAGTACAGTGACATTAGGAGTTGATCACTCTTTGCAATGAGGCATCCTGTGCACTGTAGGACACTTAGCAGTGCCCTGGCCTCTCCCTACAAGATAGCACAAGCATCTCTTCCTCCCTGTTGTAACAACCAAAACTTCTGACACTGACAATACCCCCCTGGGAATCAGAATCACACTAGATTAAGAACCACATCTTAATAAAATGAACCACTTAACTTTTAGTCTTGATGTTTTTCAATCTGTTCAATGATGTTGAGAGCTCAGGCCACACAGCCAACCTACCTAGGTCTTAATTATGGCTCCATGGATTACATCCATGTCTTTGTCTCTCTCTCCTTGTAAAAGCTAGATAATTGATTCATAGAAAGCACTTAGCATGGAGCCAGGCACATAAGAGATCCATAAATGTAAATTTTACCACCCAACTCAGAGATGGAGAGTAAGAATGCAGATAAACATATGGATGGTCCCAACACAGCCTTTTACTTCACATACAGGTCTCTCTTCCTTTTCCCTGCTGCTCAGCCAATCCTTGCTGGAATGACAAAATTCCCACTGAGCCACTACAGGACAGACAGACTCTCTGGGTCTCACACCTGAGTATCTGGGAACTCAAAATCCTCCATGTGATTTCCACAGCTTCACTACCTGACAGGGTTAATACTGCAGAATTTCCAGCCTTGGCTCTTTCCCTGGAAAAAAATAAAAGGAAGAGATGCAGCAAAGCCTCATGGGTTTGAATAGTCTCTGAGGGTTCATTAGTATTGTCATGGAGCATTTGGCCAGCATGTTACACTTTTTAATCAGAGACCTGCAGTAACCCAGGCCAAGCCCAGCAATGACCACTGTCACATTGATGTCACATAGAAAGTGAGTGCAAGAAGAGAAAGAGTCATTTCACGGGTGTGTGCATATGTCCAAACTCATAAAGTGTTCACACATTAAATATGTGCAATTTTTGTATATCAATTAAACCTCAACAAAGCTGCCATTTAAAAGAGAGAGACATGGAGAAAGAAGGAATACATACACTCTGGAAAAAGGAAATAATTCATAGACCCCCCCCCCTCCACCTCCCCAAAAATTGGTATCTCTTGTGTCCATGTCTCTGATAAGAGTAAATCAGATAGAAAAGCAAAGTGGCCCTTGTACTCAGAAAGAAGTGGACTCAAGTGACTTTGGACCAGCATCTTCTTCTAGCCACACCTCCGTCTCCTGGCTTCCAGAAGAGAGATAATAGCCCTTCCTTTTGGGACATTGTAGGGTTTGAAATGGCTACAAAGTGCTTCGCACCATATCTGGGGTCTTGGGGTGGGAATTCTCCAAGCCCATACTAAGGATATTAGTGGGTTCAAGGAAGGATGGAAGAAAAAAAATATAAAGGTGGACAGGCTCATGGGATGTAGGATGTTTGAGATGACATCACCCCAGGGAAATTGTTCTCTCTCCTCCTCCATCCCCACCTCTGCTGGAGGTTCTGAATCTGTCACACAGGAGGGTCCTTCCTGGCACCTGGCCCAAGAGCCATGGCCAAGACCACCTCCCAGCTGGAAGAAGGAGCCCCACGCCCTTAATTAGGACATGGAAATTTCTGTGGCTGCAGAAGCAAGGAGTAGACTCAGCCCTTGTACCAGTGAGCCCTGCAACTTCCTCCCTCTCCTTGACTTTTTCCTTCCTTTAAAAGAAGATCTAATGCTCTGTGTCGCCTCTTTGGCCTTGCTTCTCTCACCCCTGGTAGAATATAAAATATGTAGCTGCTGACATCACAGAGATGTTTCCGGGCTCAAGTGGGCAGCATGCAAAATTGATGTCTTTGCCAACTGCAAAGTGCTGTGCAAATGAAGGGATATGGCCATGCCTTGTCACCGGTCACTCTGCATTCCCTAGGTATCTTCCCTAGTGCTAGGTTTTAGCACTTCCACAAGCTTGATTCGACATCCTGAAATGTAGCTGTCTTTTTTGTATGCTGCCTCAAACCGATGAATACTCGAGAGACCATCTGCCCACACCTGGCATTCATTTACTTCAGTCATATCCTGAGCCCATTCTGATGAATTAGGTCTTTCTGACACCTGGAATATGCATCAACCAGCCACCTAGAAATGGCACAAAGGAACCTTCAACAGCTAAATCCTGGGACAACCACAGATGCCAGGAGACAGCAGAATAACTAGACTGATTCCCAAATTATCCATTAGATTCCTTGGCTTCACTTGGTCTGGCAAGATCAATGGAGAGAGCTTCTTTTAAAATATGAAAACCAGAACAAGAATTTGTGTTCTTGAAACTTAGGGACTGGGTGCTGACATTCATACCTCCAGTTTCAACTACTCAGGAGACTGAGGTAGGAGGACTGATTGAGCCTAGTAGAAGCCAGTCTGGGCAACATAACAAGACCACATCTCACAAGAAGAGAAAGAGAAAGAGAGAGGAGAGAGGGAGACAGGCAGGAAGGGAGGGACAGAGTGAGGGAAGGAAGAAAATAAGAGAGAGAAATAAGAAGAAAGAAACTTAGAAAAACAACATTTCTTTGTGCCTACAAGTAGAATGGTAAAATTTTAAACAAAGAAGAGCAAAACTCATAAATAACATATTTACACACATGCATGCATATATACATGTGTAAACACACATAGCCAATGCACAGAGATGGACATCCTAGGGAAAAAAAGTCTTACTTCCTTGCTGCACTTTTGAGTGCATTTGATCCCGGATCCACCAACAGCAGCTGAGTGGCTTTTAGTGAGTAAGTTACCTACCTATCCACGCAGCAATAGGGTAATGACAACTCCATGCCTTTCCAAAGAGGAAAACCATTGGAACTGTTGACAGTGTGTCAAGCCAGCTACATGCATCATGAAGCAAGTCACATTTTATTCATTACACTAATAACAAGGTGTGCATTTCCCCCCTAAACAAACCAAAGAGAAAAAAAGCATTTAAAAGAGGAAGCTATGAACATTTTGATCCTGGTCACCCAATGTGTTTCTTTGGCCATGGTTTCCTCACTCACTCATAACTGATGTGCTTATGCCCAGCCATGGTGCCATTTGCACTGGTCGAAAGGCATATTTTTCACTTTCTGTCAGTTTTGTTGGATAGTTTGGCTGAAGTCAATGGTCTTTTTCTTGAAAGAGTGATTATTTTAATTTTGACATCTATACATCCTCTTCTGTTCCTCTGTATGGTTTTTGTCCATTGCTCTTTTATTTGGTCATCTGTCACCCTGAAATCCTCTGCCCATGATCTGTTTCTTCACTTCATTCTGAGTTTCTGGGAAGAGTTAGATGGGAGGAATCAGAAGTCCAGAGGAACCATGAGGCCATACGCTCCAAACCCTGTTTCAGCACCAAAGCCAGATCCTGTGGGCCCATTCTGCCTGTCCTTAGGCTCTGTCCAGGTTCCCTTCACACTTCCTTATAGAAACTGAAGGCCACCAGTGAACGGAAAGTTCTTTCCTTCCTGTCCTTGCCTCTCCTCTGGTAGAGAACTGCTTCTCCCATTCCACCAGCTTTGTCATAAAGCAAAGAAACGCCAAGATCTCCCTCTGGCTTCCTGATGCTGATGGTGCTGGGAGAATGGGGTCTCAACCCTCTGAAGTCAGCCCAGGTCAGAAAGTCAGCCTTCTGTGGTGACCCCCTCCTGCCCTTCATCTCCTGCCTTAGACACAAAGAATCTCCAGCCAGCGTCCAGTGGAGCGGACTCCCCCATCTCCCCTCTGATGTCAGCACAGCATTCTGTGACATCCTCTTTTCTGATAATTCTATCCACAGCCTCCTTCAGCACCCATTGTTCATCCTGTAAAGGATTAGCCCAGTGTCAGGGCTCACTGAAAAGGCTATTCGAAACTAACCAGTACTAAGGCCTTAAGTTCAAATCCCAAGAAAAGAAAAAAGAAAGAGCCTAATCAGGGTTTCTCTGATGCTGCACCGAAACCCAAAGCCCAGCTCCTTTCTAGAACTTTCTTCCAAGGAAGGAAACCTGAAAGGAGGAGGCCACACCTCCAGAGAAGTCTTTGTGTCAGGGGAGTTCTCTGTGGAAACAAAATATACAGCTTGAATTGTGTCCCTCCAAAAAGACATGTTGGAACCCTATACCCAGTACCTCAGACTGTGGCCTTATTTGGAAATAGGGTATTTGCAGATACAGTGAGTGAAATTAAAATAAGTCCAAATTGGAGTAAGGTGGGCCCGTAATCTAATGTGACTTGTGTCCTTATAGGAAGAGGAGAGACACAAAGACCCCCAGGGAAGAAGGCCATGTGACAATGGAGACAGTAAGGCAGCCACAGAAAACAGCAACATGTCAAAATTCAAGGTCAGGCAGAAATTGTGCCATTTGGCACATCACAATCCCAGTTCGCATGCCCTCCCAGCATCCCTGCCTTGGCATATGCTGTTCCCTCTACCTAGAAAGTCTTTTTTCCACCCAACAAAATTGGACTTCACAACTCAGACTCCACTTCCTCCAGGAGGCCCCTCTGGACTCCCAGTATCCCATCACCCAATCACTCTGCTGTATTTCACTGCTATGGCCCTTGATCCAATGCAGGACACTATCTCTTCATGAGTCTGCCTCCTTTGTTAGACTTTGAATTCGCAGAAGTCAGGGAACTCACTCATATCACTGTCCACAGGACTCACAAAGGGCCTGCTACAGACCTTTTCATCAGAGCCAAAATTTCGTTACATTCCTTTGAGACAGGGTCTCACTATGCAGCTCAGGCCGGCCTCAAACTGGAGCCTCAGCCTTCTGAGTGCTGGGATTATAGGTGTGCACCACCACACCCAGCCTTCATCTACACCCTTAATAGCTTTGTCAGTGTGACTGTAACATTGTCTTCCTCTTGTCAGGAGAGATCTGAAGGAAATATGATAAAATGTTAACATCTGACAACTCTAGGTCGTAGATACAAGGGTGTCATGTTATTTCTTGTACTTTTCTGATGGTTCGAAATATTTCATACTAAAAATAGAACATAGTCTTTCTGTACATATATCCAAAAGAATGCAAGTCAGCATACAATAGAGACACCTGCACACCCATGTTTACAGCAGCACTGCTCACAATAGCCAAGCTATGGAATTAGCCTAGGTGCCCACCAACCAACGAATGGATAAAGAAAATGTGAGTGAGAAAGAAAGATAGATAGAAAGATAGATAGATAGATAGATAGATAGATAGATAGATAGATAGATGATAGATAGATAGAAAGACAATGAATATTATTCAGTCATAAAGAAGAATAAAATTATGTCATTTTCAGGACAAATAGAGTTCATCATGTTAAGCAAAATAAGCCAGACAAATATCACACATTCTCTCTCATACGTGGAATGTAGACAAAAAAATGACCATGTAAAATAGAGATGGTTTGGGGAGGGAAACCAGTGGGAGGGAGGAGGGTGAAAAGAATGGGTGATGGGGAGTGATTATGATCAAATATATGTGGAAATAGAATAATTAGACATGTTAAAAATTGGTTGAAAGGGGGAGGAAAGAGCAAAGGAGGAGTGAATTTGATCAAAGTACATTCTATGCATGTATAAAATATACAACTGATACGTGCTGAAAACAAGAAAGATTTCAGTGATGAAAATGTTCTTAACCTTGAAAACAGAATGCAGCAGGCTATCTTGGGACTCTACTGGCACATCAGATCACAGTTCTATTGGAGAAGGCATTTCCAGTTCAAAACAGTGAACCATGAGCCTTGAAGACAGTTCTAGAATTCAGCCTGTTTGGTGAGGAGTGATATTTCTGGAGCCTCCACAATGAGCTCATTGATTGCATTGTGACTGCAATCCTATGAGATCATATGATTGTTCCCTATTTTTAGAAGAGGAAACTGGGGCTCTGGGGCTTTCCCACAGTCACCCTTAGTGATCTGGAATGGAAACGGGGTCTATTTTCTTCCAAAGCTAAGTTAACAAGTTGCTTGCAGCTTACTGCATGCCAGACACGGATTCGCTTATTTCAGCTGCACAACAACCTGATAAGACAAAGCCTGTTTTATCACCGTCCCATCCTATGGATGAAGAATATAGGGCACAGAGAGGTTGAGTAGCTTCCCCAGGGCACAGCAAGTCTCCAGGGAAGCTGGAATTTGAACTTGTGCATCTGCTTCCCAAGCCTGTTCTCTTGGCCTCATGGCAACATGCCTTCTCCCTAGGGTCTTTCCCACCAGTAAGACCAGGTTGGTGCTCCTTCTCCACCAGAGATGGCATCCAGACTCTGAGGCTCTCTGGAGGTTGACATGTCTGTGGCTTTGCCTCTAAACTGAAGAGGAGTGGAGTGTTTGTGGGCAGTGACTCCATGCAGGGTGCTGTGGTCTGAATTTTTGCATCCCTCCAAAATCCATATGTTCACATCCTAGCCTCTGAAATGGTAGTGTTAGGAGAGACTCTTGGGAGGTGATTAGGTCATAAGAGGGGAGCCCTTATGATAGAATTAGTAGCCTTATCCAAGGAACCCAGAGAGTTCAGTGGCCCCTTCCACCATGTAAGGCATCAGCTATGAACTAGAAAGTAGACCCCCTCCAGAAACCATGTTTTCTAGCACCTTGATCTTGGATTTCCCAACCTCCAGAACTGTGAGCAACAAACTTCTGTCATTTATAAGCCACTCAGTCTATAGTATTTTGTTATAGCAACCCAACAGACTAAAACACAAGGTGGACCATTGTAGAGGAAAGCATGCAATAAGAACTATCCATTCTCCCTCGCTGCCTTTGGTTCCCTATGTAAACACATTCCCAGGTAGCCAAGAGAAGAACTGGGGAGACTGTCTTTGGATCATTCCCAACTTCCTGCTTGCCTTCTATCCTTTTGTTCCATAAATTTTGTGCTGGGCATCATCTGAATTAAAATTACAAAAGCCTGGGACAGCGACACGATGGTGCATGCCTATAATAATCCCAGCTCTTGGGAGGCTGAAGCAGGAGGATTACAAATTGAAGGTCAGCCTGGGCTACATAGCAAAACACATCTCAAAAAAGATTATAAGAACCTAATATTTTGAAGCTTTAAAAAATTATCCCTATATTATGCAACTCTTGGGCATGGCCCAAGCATAGAGTTCCTGCCTGGTAAGCACGGGTCCCTGAGCTCAAACCCCAGTACTATATATATGTATATATATTTACAAATGGAAACAAATGTACATATATATAATTCTCAACCTTACTCCATTCACCAGTAGGGTTTTAGGCAGATTGATTTAAGTGCCCAGATACTGACCTCCAGACTTTCCCTTGGTTTCCTCCATTAGCTGAGAAAATAATTGCAGAACATTCCTGACAACCCCTCTTCCCTTCTTGTGTATGCCTTTAGTGGCCAACATAGAGATCTAGAATCCCCTCTGGCACATAAAACGTTAAGCATCTTGTGGTCTTCAGAAAAATGGTTTACTTTTGAACATTTGAAAAATAGAAAATGTCAGGGGTAGATATTGGCCAGGGTGTCACAGCTATGAGCACTGAGAATGTAAGCTGCTTTTAGAGAAGGGATATGACATAATAAGAAATCAAAAATACTTTGTCTCTGCCCCCTCTTCTGTTTTCTGGCACACACCTCCTAAAACCCATGGACTATCAGAAGTGATAGTGTGATTGGAGGGTTGGAACTTTCAGTCCCATCTGTCACCCGGCAGGGAAGTTGAGTTAGTCACCAGTGTCTCATGAGATCAATACAGTGACTCCTCCAAAAACCCCACAGAGCTGCTGGATTGGTGAAAACATGGGGTGGCCCATCCCAAAAGTGCATGGAAACTCCTCACCTCTGCCAAACCTTGCCTTGTGCATCTTCCATCCAGCTGTTCTGGATTGTATCCTTTTCCCATTAACTGGTAATCCAGTAACTAGACTGTTCCCCGAGTTCTGAGAGTCATTCATGCAAATGATCAAAATGAGGGATGGGTTGTGGGGACCTCCAACTCCCTGCAGGTAGACGGAAGAGCAGTACTGGTCACTGGCATCTGAAGTTGTGACAATCTTTTGGGACTGATGCAAACTCCAGGCAGACAGTCACAGATTGAGCCATGTGGCAGGACACCCAGTTAATGTCTGCAGAGAATCAGAGAGCTGAATTGCGTGGGGGGGGAGAGGGGACCCACACATCTGGTCACAGAGGTTTCCGGGTTGCAGTGAGCATAGAGAAAAACAGTTTGCTTTTCCTGTACAAGGAGACTAGTTTATATAAAGCTAGGAAAACATTCCCCTTTAGATAAGCTTTGAGTTCATTTCATCCTCGCCCAGGAAAGTGGCTTCACATCATAAAGATAAAGTTTCCCAAATTACTTCCAACTATCTTTGTCTCTTTCTTTTCCAGGTTGCTTCTAGGGCCCACAGGGAGGTTGTAACTGCCTGAGATGGGTCTCTGACAATGACCTCTGAATGACCTTGACTCCTTGAATATGTTGGCCAGCATCTCTATCCATCCCAAACAATCCAAATGACCCTGAGCTGCTCTGCCTCCCACCCCACTCCACTCCATGTCACAGGCAGCTTGAGAAAGCCACAGTTCTCTCTGATTCGCAGCTGTCATGCATAACGTATGTAGGAAAAGATCCTCCTTGTTCCCCTTTTAAGTCTGTAACAGCCCTGAGCACCACACAGTTGCTAACAATAACAACGACCAATATTTATTAAGTGTATATTTTACACCAGGGCAAAGAGTTAAGGCTGTTACAATAGCCCAGGAAGAACAAGGATGGTTTGCACCACGGTGGTAACAATGAAGGTGGAGAAAAATAGTGGTAGCCCAGATACATATTTTGGTGGGTAAACCTAAAAGCACTTACTAATAGACTGACCCCAGGTTAGAACAGAGAAAAATCAAGGGCAATGTCTAGGCCTGAGCACTTGTGTACTTGCACAGGGAGCATCTTTTCAGACGTGAAGAGGTTTATAGAGGCAGTGGAGTAGGTCAAGGTGAAGAATCTGAAACCCCATTGGGGCCATGTTAGGTGTAAGGTTCCTATTAGACTTGGAAATAGAGCAGGCAGTTGAATTCATGAATTTTGTGTTTTAGATAAAACTTGGGAGCCACGAGAACAGAGATAATAGTTAAAAGCAAGGGAGTCAATGAAGTCATGAAAAAAGAAGGTCTATCCCAAGGAATGAGGACTAGGTCCTGATGAAAGCACCCAATCAGAGGTGTAGTGGGCCAGGTATTGTGGTGTGCACCTGTAATTCCAGCTACTCAGGAGGAAGAAGCAGTCCAGGAAAAGGTGGGGAGACTCTGTCTCAGGAAAAAAATACAAACATTAGAGCTGGGGCATAGCTCAGTAGTAGAGTACTTGTCCAGCATTTATGAGACCTCAGGTTCCAACCCCAGTACTGTTGGTAGAAAAGGAGCAGTAGCAAGAAGAGACAGAGGAATGTCACCAACACAGAAGGCAGAAGACCAGGTAGACATGCTGTTTTAGAAGCCTAGAGAAAAAGCTGTTTCCAAAAAGAAAGAGTGATCAATAATATCAAACACTTCCATCCAGGTAAGATGGGGACAAAAAATTACCATCATTTTTAGCAAGATGGATGACCCCTTCAGGAGGGTAGAAAGATTTATTGCATTTATCCAATAAAGGTGCCATTCTTGGTGGGTGCTGATGGCTCATGCCTGTAATCCTGGCTACTTGTGAGGCTGAAATTAGGAGGATCGCAGTTATTGAGGCAAGCCCAGGCAAATAGTTCTCGAGCCATCTGCAAAATAACCAGAGCAAAATGGACTGGAGGTATGACTCAAGCAGTAGAGCGCCTGCTTTGCAAACATGAAGCCCTGAGTTCAAATCCCAGTCCTGCAAAAAAAAAAAAAAGCTGCCCATTCTGAAGTAGAGCAAAGGGAAGTGTGGGAAGGAAGATGACCCTGTCTGTGTGGGAGCGCCCTGAGAACTCCAGCAAATGTCTGTCTGTCTCGTCCCATTGCATGGGGACCGTTATTCACAGCACATAAATATCCAAGCTTTACATCACCTTTCTGCTCAGCCTGGCTCAGCTCTTCATAACTTTGAAGTGGCAGAGCAGCATTTTTAATTAACGAGTCGTGTTTTTATGCCACTGTACATTTATTTAATGGCTCGATGTACCAAGCAGGTGCTTTCGGGGAAGGAGAATTTTAAGAGGGCAGAAACGGGGACGAGGGGGAGCTGCTAGCTGATATGAAAGGAGCAGGTGTGAGCTTGTTAGTCACTGTGCGTGCATAAATCTTCCAAATTAATTTCACTGATGGTTCATTTTTCATTAATGTTTTCCTGGTCATATAAAAGCAGTACTCTATTCCCTTGCACCCTGGAGGACAAAGATGCATTCTTGGAGCCAGGACTCAAACGCTGTACACACGTTTGTTCTCACAGATTATTTTAGGGATCACTGAGAAGGGAGGTGGCTTAAGGGTCAACAAAGACCCAAACTAGGAGCTTGTGATGTGGATAGAAGTCCCCATCACATCACCTGCTAACTGAGTTGCCAAGAGAAGCTCACCAGTCTGTCTGGTCAGTCCTCAAGCCTCCCTGTCAAGGGAAAGAAATGATCCATTGAAAGACTGTTGTGAGTGTGAAATAAACCAAAGGCAAGGAGAAATGCTTAATGCATTATTAAGTGCTGAACTCCTAAGTTTTTGTTAAGGTTTGTATCTTTGTAGGTTTCATATGGGAAGAAAATAAAAATTTACTAGCTAAAATTAGAGGGATTTTTCAAAAAGTCATTGAAGTCAGGCATGGTGGTGCATGCCTGTAATTCCAGCACTCCAGAGGCTGAGGCAGGAAAATAGTGAGTTTGAGGCCAGCCTGGGCTACAGAGCAAGTTCATATCTTTAAAAAAAAAAAAAAGTAGTGAAGAAAGAGGGAGAGAGAGAGGAAGGAAGGGAGGGAGGGAGGCATACTATACTTTTTATTGTTACTCCTCCAACTCGTGGAAAACGGTGCACATTACACCTGCAGCAACCTGCCACATCTCACAGCAAGAGGCCCCATCAAGTGCAGTCCTAGACCATCTAGGTTTGTGTAAACACACTCTGTGACAGTTTCACAATGACAAAATCATCCTAACAACACATTTCTCAACATGTGCCCCTGTCATTCAGTGACAAATGCCTACCCACTCCAAACATTCTAATAAAAGTTCCATTTAACCTTCCCTAGAAGTGTGATAGTGGGCAAACATAAATGGTTAATGAGAGCCCAAAGCAAAACACTGTCACCTATTGCTGTGTAACAAACCATCCTGAAATTGGGCACAGAATATGTGGCTAATATAATACTCAGCTAGGAGCTCTGCTTTGAGCTGTTGTGAAGACTGAAGGGCTGGGGTGACTCTATTCCACACACCTTTACTTCCTTGGGGACCAGCAATGGCTGAGCCTGTTTTATGGTCATGATGGAATTACAAGGGAGCAAAGCCATTCCAAAACCTTCCCTCAGGTCACATCAGTGGAGTTCCCATTTGTCAATAAGCAAATCCAACACCAGCAGAATAAGTATCATATTCTTCCCACAATTGGAGGAAGAGCAGAATAAATTATCCTAGGTACCGGACCCAGAGATGGCGGAGGCCTCGCTAATCAAAGTGTGGTCCTGGGGCAACAGAATCTGCAGGCTACCATGCCTGCCACAGACCTGGTGGGCCCGAATCTACATTCTCCTGAGATCCCCAACTGGAGCAAGTGCACATGTAGAGTCTGAAAAACAGCACCTGGAAGGGATCCCATCTGACAGGGTTGTTAAGCCTCAGTAAGAATTGGATGGCTGAAGAAAGATGATAATGTCACCAGAATGCCTGTCCCCAGGCCTCAAAGCCAATTCACAAATACCGAGGGGTTCTGAGCAAAAGGAGACAAGGCTTATTATTGGTCACAGAGGAGGACACAGAGAGTCAACATGTCAAAGCTCTGTCATCTTCTGAGAGGAAATGTCCACTTTTTGAAGGGGAGTTCAGGGACTCAGCTTGAGTATGTGACAAAAATGCACGTCCCAGAACGGCTGCTGGCCTTGGTTCTCCAGGTGTCTGGAGCCATATCTCCAAAGCTGTAGATCCTGGCTGACAGATCTACTGCTCGTAGTCAGAGAGAGAAGGGGTGGGAGACTGCCTGCTCTAACTGAAAGGCACTTACCCTTGCACTCTCCAGCATGTAGATGAAGAGGAAAAAAATGTCAGCTTGATTAACAAGCAGAGTTAACTGGCCAGCATGCAACCTGGCTACAGCAAAAGCTTTTCCTTTCTATGGTCCCCGGTTACATTTTTCTTTCATTTCTATGCAAAAGAAGTGTTGCAATCATCTGTTTCCTGCCTTTAGTTAATTCATGGCACAAGAAAGGAGTCAGTGCTCCTCAGCAAAAGCAGCTTTCAAGCCCCCGTTACAACAGACATTCCAGTGGGAGGAAGCACAAGTGACAGGGGTTTGGGGAGTTGACAGTGATGAGGGGCTGAACATGGTGGTGGAGATGCAGCTGGTGCCTCGGCACCATCAGGACCAGGTATGAATGCTTCCAGTTTGCGTCTGCTTTCGTTTTAGTCTGCCATCCACCAGCACCACCCAGCAGCTCTTCTTGGTCCCACCTGGTGTCCCCCACCTCCCCCAGGAAACACCCCCAACTTTCCCTTCTGTGAAGCCACCTAGACCTGGAATTTCCTTCAACCTCTCCTGATACATTGGCCCTTCTCATTCCTTCCCTAAACCAGGACCACCTGGGTCATGATCACCTGGGTGTTTCCTAAAATTTCAGAATCCAAGTACACATCCCAGTTCAAGGTAACCCCAATTACAGGCACAGTTTCCCTTCAGTTAGGAAAAATTGGAAAGAATGCAAATGAAGAAGAACAACTCCCAGGTTGGTCAACCTTACAGTGTAAGCTCATGTTGTATTTCACATCCCCCAGCAGAAGTTTAAATCATAGGCCACCATTGGGAAATGAAGGGCAACCTGCAGATAAATGAAATCAAAAGCCCAGGCAGGGTGCTATGGCTCATGCCTGTAATCCTAGCTATTTGGAAAACTGAGATCAGGAGGATTGCCATTCAAGTTCAGCCCAGGAAAATAATTCTCAAGACCCCCCATCTCCAAATTAACCAAAGCAAAATAGACTGGAGGTGTGGCTCAAGCGGTAGAGTGCATGGCCCTGAGCTCAAACCCCAGTCCCACCAAAAAAATTTCTTGTCCAAATTGTAGTCATGTAAGTGCCGGCCAATTTTCCATGATAATCATGTATCATTGACCTAAGAAAACCTCACTAATTCCTGACAAAATTGCCAGGGAATAGGGAAAGAAGGAAAAGTCTTATATCTATCTGAGAAATTCTATTTTCTAAAATGTATTAAATAAATGCAATTTTGTTTTCCCTTTGAAGCCTGTGCACTGAAAAGAAACAATGAAGCACTGCCAAGTGGAGCCGGCTCAGACCTGCTTGCTACATAATAACCTATTTACATGTAGCAATCTGTGCCACTCTACCAGCCTAGGGTATGAAATGAGGGCACAGTCCTTTTTAATATTCAAATTAAACTACTCTGGGAGCACAAATTAGTTCAACCTTTTTTGGAGGGCAGTTGGACAGTCTCTCCCCAAATTTGAAACGTGCTTGCCTTTTAACTCAGAAACTCTGCTTCTAGGAATCTGTCCTACAGAAATGCTTGCCTAAGGCCTGGGGGCATGGCTGAAGTGTAGAGTGCCTGTCTAGCAAGCACAAGGACCCAAGTTCAAACCCCAGTACTGCCAAAAAAATAAAGAAGATAAGAATGACTATAGAGATATGCAAAAATCTAAGTGTAAAATGTTTGTTGCAGCACAGTGTGAGAGAACTGGACAAGAAATGGGACCAATGTGATTGTCAATTAACAAGGGACTGATTAAAAAGAATGAGTGGGGAGACATGCGTGGTGGTACACACCTGTAATCCCAGTCACTCAGGAGTCTGAGGCAGGAAGATCTTGTGTTTGAGGCCAGCCTGGAGGTAGTCTGGACTACACAGGAAATTCTGTCTCGAAAATTAGTTAATTAAGTTAAAAAGGAATGAAATGATATGGGTTTACTTGTTTCAGAAAGAAGGAAAGAAGGAAGGGAGGGAGGAAGGGAGGAAGGAAGGAAGGGAGAAAGAAAGAGAGAGAGAAAGAGAAAAAAGAAAGGAAAGGAAAGGAAAGAGGGAAGGGAAGGGAAGGGGAGGGGAGGGGAGAGGAGGGGAGAGGAGGGGAGGGAAGGGGAGGGAAGGGGAGGGGAGGGAAGGGAAGGGAAGGGAAGGGAAGGGAAGCTTCCAAGACAATCATGAAATGATAGGCAAAGTCACCAAACAACACAGACAGCACAGTAACATCTATGTTTAAAAATACACCATTTAGGACCAGGAATGTGCCCAGTGGTAGAACTCCTCCCTAGCACATGCAAGGCTCTGCATTCAACACCACCCAAAAAAATAAGATAAAAAACCCAACGCTGTCTATACCACTGATACCTCAAGGGACAGCTATGTCTGAATCCATAGCTACAACTGTGCACTTTCTACATCCGTGTCTCTCTGGGTCTATGTTTTTACATCTGGATCTACGCACATGTCTGTGTCTGTATCTAAATTATCTGTCTCTATCTATACACATAGTCATGCAATAGTTTGAGAAAGAAAATGTCACTGAGTGAAAAAGTGAAGAGGAATTTTTACTTTAGACTCCAAATATTTCTGTAGCACTTGAGCTTTTTGCATATTTGCATATTACTGACATAATTTTCAAAATCCAAATGAACCTGAGTCCCATCACACATCATAAGGAGGCGGTCTTTCTTCCTGCCCCGGAGTCTTTATCTTAATCCAGAATGCCACAGATTGGGGTTATTTATAAAGGAAATTTTCTAGAGACTGGGAAGTCCAAGATCAAGGTGCTGGCATCTGCTGAGGGTCTTCTTCACATGTCACAACATGGTGGAGGGTGTCACATAGTGACAACAAGAAAATATACTAGCTCCAGTCCATGTCCTCTTCCTCTGACTCCTCCTCTCCTCTTTTTCTCCTTCTCCTTCTCTTCTCCTTCTTCCTCCCTCTATTTTCTACTTTCTCCTTTTTCCATCTCCTTCTTCTCCTCTTCTGTCTTCTCCTTCTCCTTCTTCTTCTAGCTCTTCCTCTTCCTCCTCCTTCTTCATTTTTCCTAACAGGGTCTCATTATGTACTCAAACTGGCCTTTAACTCATGATCCCCCTGCCTCTTTTTCTTTAGTTCTGGGATTCTAGGTACTACCACACCATGCTTTCTTTTCTTATATGGCCACTAATGTGATCATGGAGACCCCACCTTCATGCTCTAGTCATCTCCAAATACCACTAACATATGAATTTGGGGATTAAATTTCCAACTTGTGAACTTTTGGGGGACTCATTCAAACCACAGCAGTCTCCTTGGGTCACAGTGGTCTGTCTTGGCCAAGACAGGCAGACACAGGATCTCCTGTGAGGAGTTTGTCCCTAACACTGCCCTGAGGTCCGAGCTCTGTCCCCAAAGGAAAACACCAACATAGTGCAAAGTGCACGATGGATTTGCTCATGCCCAGAAGTGGCAAGTGGCTTCAGAGAGCATTCATGTGCATCTTGGGCCCCTGAGCATGGTGACAGAATAGCTGAGGAGGAACAGTAATAGCTGAGTCACAGCTGCCACTGAAAGACGATGCTGTGGTGCCTGAAATGAGCTACAACCCACAGTCCAGAAAGAAACAAGCCCATCTCATCCTGGAAAGCTGGAGACACACACTCATGACCCCACCAGATCATGGATCACAGGAGACCCTCTGCCATAATCCAGAGACAGGACTAAGTGGGAATCCTGCAGACAAGAACCATTGCCCACCAGCCAAAGAACCACTGCCCACCAGCTATGGGCAGAAAGCTTGGCACAGGCACATGGTGACAGAACATAAAGTTTCCTTCCCTGCCTTCCAGAGGCTTCAAGCCAAGGCCTTTGCACTGTACTGTGCACACACAGAGACATATGTACACATGAGTGTCCAGGATTTGCCACTGCCTCTGTCCCCAGTGAGATGGAAAGTCAAGTGCAAGATGCTTAAATAGCCACTACAGAAGATTCTGAAAGGAATCCTATACACAGAAGACAAAAACAAACATAACCCCAAAAGGACAAGAAACAGTAAACCTCAAGAGAAGAACAGACAAGTTCTCAGAGAGTAGCATTGAATTGGCTGCACACACACAAATCCTTAAACAGCAAAAACAACTAAATAGCAGAAATCACCATATACTTCTCAATAGTAACAATGAATGTTAATGGACTCAGTGCCCCCATCAAAAGACACCAGTTGGCAAACTGGAATAAAAAGGGAGAAGGAAGACCCTGACAATCTATTGTTTACAAAAAAATCCCACCTTACTGACAGAAACAAACACTGTCTTAGGGTGAAAGGGTGGAAGAAGATTTACCAAGCTAATGGCCCCCAAAAACAGGCAGGAGTAGCAATACTTATATCAGATAAAGTGGACTTCAAACCTAAATTAGTCAGAAGAGACAAAGGTCACTTCATACTAATAAAAGAAGCAATACAGCAAGAGGAAATAACAATTATTAACTTATATGCACCAATGTTGGTGCATCCAACTTTATTAAACATACACTAATGGACTTAAAAAACACAGACCTTAACACGGTGGTGGTGGGAGACTTTAATACTTCTCTATCACCAATAGATAGGTTATCCATACATAAAAAAAAATCAACAAAAAAATTCTAGAATTGAGTGACACCATAGATCTAATGGACCTGACAGACATCTTCAGAGTATTGCATCCTGCAACAGCACAATATACATTCTTCTCAGCAGCCCATGGAACTTTCTCCAAAATAGACCATGTCTTAGGTCACAAAGCAAGTCTCAACAAATATAAGAAAATTGAAATGACCCCCTGCATAACTGTCTAACCACAATGCAATAAAACTAGAACTCAACAACAAAAAAAGCAGCAAAAAATACTCAAACAATTAGAGGTTGAACAACATATTGCTCAATGATCAGTGGGTAACAGAAGAAATAAGAAAGGAAAACAAAAAGTTCCTGGAATTTAATGAAAATGAAAACTTAACCTATCAGAACCTATGGGACACAGCAAAAGTAATCCTAAGAGGAAAGTTTACAGCCATGAGTGCATATATTAAAAGGATAGAAAAGTCTCAAATAAACAACCTAATGCTGTACCTCATACTCCTAGTAAAACAAGAACAAGCTAAACCCAAAACAAGCAAGAGAGAAATAATAAAAGGGCCAAAATTAATGAAATAGAGACCAAAAAAAGGAAAAAAAAAAAAACAACATACAAAGAATCAACAAAACAAAAGCTGGTTCTTTGAAAAAATAGAAAAGATTGACAAACCCTTGATAAATCTTACTAAAATGAGGAGGGAAAAGACCCAAATTAATAAAATCAGAAATGAAAAGGGGAAGATAATAACAAACACAAGGAAATCAGGGAATCATCAGGAACTACTTTGAAAACCTATATTCAAATAAATTGGAAAATCTAAAAGAAATAAAACAAATTTCTAGATGCATATGACCATCCAAAATTGAACCAAGAGGATATTAATCACCTAAACAGATAAACAACACACAATGAAATCAAAGCAGCAATAGTCTCCCCCAAAAAAAGAAAAGTCCAGGACCAATGGAGTCTCCATTGCACTCTACCAGACCTTTAGAGAAAAACTAATACCAACACTCCTTAAACTTTTCCATGAAATAGAAAGGGAAGGAACACTGCCAAACTCATTCTATGAAGCCAGTATTATTCATTCCAAAAACCAGACAAGGACACAACAAAAAAAGAGAATTACAGACCAATGATTTTAATGAACATAGATGCAAAAATTGTGAACAAAATAATGGCAAACCACATTCAACAGCGTATCAAAAAGATCATGCACCATAACCAAGTTGGCTTCATCCCAGGGATGCAGGGATAGTTTAACATATGCAAATCATTAAATGTAACACAGCATATTAACAGAAATAAAGACAAAAAACACTTGATCATCTCAATAGATGCCAAAAAAGCCTTCAATAAAATTCAATATCCTCTCATGATAAAAGCTCTGATGAAACTATGAATAGAAGGAATGTACCTCAACATAATAAAGGCTATATATACAAACCTATAGCCAACATCATACTAAATGGGGAAAAACTGAAACCATTTCCCATAAAGTCAGGAATGAGATGAGGGTGTCCTTTCTCTCCACTCTAATTCAACATAGTCTCAGAATTCTTAGTCAGAATAACAAGGCAGGAAGAAGAAATAAAAGGAATACAAATAGGCAAGGAAGAAGTCAAACTCTCACTATTCACAGACAACATAATCTTATATCTAAAAGACTCAAAAAACACCACCCAAAATCCTAGACACCAAAAATATCTTCAGCAAAGTACCAGAATACAAATCAATTTACAAGAATCAGTAGCATTTCTATACACCAACAATGAACCGATTGAGAAAGAATACAGGAAAACAATTCCATTTACAATATCCTCAAAAAATCAAACCCTTAGGAGTAAACTTAACAAAGGATGTGAATGACCTTTACAAGGAAAACTACAAACCACTGAAGAAAGAGATCAAAGAAGATTACAGAAGGTGGAAAGATCTCCTATGCTCATGGATTGGTAGAATCAGCATAGTAAAAATGGCCATACTACCACAAGCAATCTACATGTTCAATGCAATTCCCATCAAAATCCCAATGACATTCATCACACAGATTGAAAAATCTACCCTAAAGTTCATTTGGAAACACAAAAGACCGTGAATAGCCAAGGCAATACTGAGCAAAAAGAGCAATGCTGGAGGTATCACAACCTGACTTCAAACTATATTACAGAGCCATAGCAATAAAAACAGCATGGTACTGGCACAAAAACAGACATGAAGACCAGTGGAACAGAACAGAAGACCTGAATATGAATCCACTCAGCTACACCCACTTAACTTTTGACAAAGGTACCAAAAACATACAATGGAGAAAAGACAGCCCCTTCAACAAATGTTGCTGGGAAAACTGGATATCTGCCTGCAGAAAACTGAAACTAGATCCATGTTTGTCACCATGCACAAATATCAACTCAAAGTGGATTAAGGACTTTAATATAAGACCCGAATCTTTGAAGTTAGTATGGGAAAGAGCAGGGAATACACTAGAAGTAATAGGCATAGACAAGGACTTCCTCAGTAGAATTCAAATGGCTCAGCAACTAAGAAAGGACAGACAAATGGGACTACATGAAATTAAATTGCTTCTGTACAAAAAAGGAGTCTCTAAATTGAAACGGTCACCCACAAAATGGGAGAAAATCTTGCTAGCTATACATCAGACAAGGGACTGATAACCAGAATTTATACAGGGAGCTCAAAAACCACACTCCCAAAAATTCAATGGAGAAATGGGCAAATGAACTGAACAGAGCTTTTTCAAAGGAAGAAATCCAAATGGTTAAAAAACACATGAAAAAATGCTCACCATTCCTGGCCATAAAGGAAATGCAAATAAAAACCACTCTAAGATTCCACAGCCACAAAGAAGAATGAAATTTTGTCATTGGCAGGTAAATGGATGAAACTGGAGAACATCATCTTAAGTGAAGTTAGCCAGGCTCAGACAGCCAAAGGCCACCTGTTTTCTCTCATGTGGAATATAGACCTAAAACAAATGCATCAATATTATGAAAAACAGGTCACACTAAGGGGAGGTCACATATGAGAGGGGAGGGTAAAAGAAGGAAGTTAAGAAGGTGAATATGGTTGATATACTCTCTATACAAGAATGAATATAGAATTTTTTAAACCAGCTGAAACCACCATAAGAAAGGGACTAAGATAGAAAGAAGAAAAATAGATATGAACCAATTGGGATTATAATACATATGTGCATGGAAATATCACCTTTATCTCAAACAAGCAAAAATGTCATATAAAAAATTTTTTTTCTTTTTTCTTCCACAAAATTAGAGAACAGGAGGGCCCTGCCTGGAGTAGGGTGGGGTGGTACCAGTGGGAGGGGAAGGTGGAAGGGAAATTGGGGGTAGGAGGGTGAGTACAGTACAAAAAATGTGTGTACATGTATGTAAATGCAAAAATGATACCTGTTGAAACTGTTCCAGGAGTGGGGGGAGAAGGGATAAAGGAGAATGGTGGAGAGGGTGAATTGAAGTATGATATATTTGATACATTATATGAACTTTTATAAATGCCACAATGTGCCCCAACCCAGCACAACAATTTAAAAAAAAAAACAAACAGATGCTTAAAAGACATGATCCCAGGAGACTGAGGTAGTGGAGTGAGAAATGAGACAGGATGTACCTGTCAGTAAGACCCCACCTGAAAGGACAGGAAGCTGGTTACCCACTATCTCCCAGAAGGATGCTTCCTGGAGCAGGTGGGGGACAAGGTATTGACCCCTCTTAGTTTTCCAGGGATAGCACAACAAAGTACTACAAGCTGGGTGACTTAAACAGCAGAAATGTGTTGTGTCAGAGCTCTGGAGGCTGCAAGTCCAAGGTCAAGGCTGGAAATCTGTCCTGTGCCTCTCTCCTGGCTTCAGGCAGTTTGCTGGTCGTTGCCATTCCTTGACCCCAATCTCTGCTTTCATCTCCACGTGGTGTTCATTCCATGTATGTGAGTCTGCCTCTGGGTCCAAATCCCCCTTCCTTTTTGGGGGTGCTGGGGATTGAACCTAGGGTTTTTCAACTACCAGGCAAGCACTCTACTACTTCAGCTATACCCCCAGCTCTTTTGTTTTCATTTTTATTTTTTCATTTATTTTGGGGTACTGGAGTTTGAACTCAGAGCTTCACACTTGCTAGGCTTGAGCCACACCTCCAGCCTTTTTTTTTTTTGTCTTTGAGACAGAGTCTCGATAACTTTGGCTGGCCTCAAACTCTCCATCCTCCTTGTTCCACCTCCTAAGTAGCTGGTATTACAGGCAGGCACCACCATGTCTGGCTAAAATTTGCCGCTTTTACAATGATACCAGTCATGTTGGATTAGAGCTGACTCTAATGACTTCATCTCAACTTGGCCATCTGCCAATATCCCATTTCCTAGTAAGCTCCATTGACAAACACAGGGATTAGGACCTCAACAGTTCTGGGGGAGACCCAATCCACCCCAAAATACCCCCTCCCCAGCACTTGCAGCCACACCAGGAAGCCCAGCCCAGAGCTACACAGACTCCAGGTGCTCGCAGGTAGAAGGCCCTGGGAGCAGAGGGACGTGGGCAGGACACCACCAGCTGCTGGTGTGGCCTCTGAACCCATGAGGCATTTTCTCCTGGCTGCACTTCCAATGCAGAGCCAGTTGGATTAAGGCTGAAAAGGCCAATAACCACTCAAACGCAGAGGAAAGATTAAGAGTACTGCCTTAAAACCAAAGCCAAGGTCTGGTTCAGGGCCCGGTGCTTGCTGCTCAGCCTGCAAAGCAGTTATGTGTACAGATGAGCGCCTAATAACGGGAAGGTCTTCCTAACAGGACTTCAAGCCATTTTGTCAAAAGTTGCAGGGATGCCCACAGCTGAGTCGTGCTGGGTTAGATTAATCAAAATATGAGGACAGCTCACCATCTACTCCTAATTAACAAAGTGGGTCCCACTGCCAACTCAGCAAAATGGAGAGAGAGCTGGCCAGTGACCATGGAGGGGCAGGAGTCCAAATGCCCAAAGCACCCTCCAGATGCCAACTGCCCATCAGAACCTAAAGGGAGATCTCAGCCCTGGGTGGGAGACAGAATCAGAAGAACTCCAAGATGGCTTTTTCACCCGCAAAATATCAGACACACTCTTGTGTTCATCCATCTCCCTTCCTAGCAAGAAAGCTCCAAAGGATGGCAAATCATTTAGACTGAATGGTTTCCGGGGATGCTGGACCTTCAGGGCTGAAACCAGGACGGTCGCAGACAAACCAAGACTGTTGGTCCCTCTAGTTCCATAAGAGCAGGGACTCCATCTGCCTTACCCATCACTGTATTCCCCAAGCCAAAGCAGTGCCAGAAAGTAGACAATAATATCATTAAACCGGGTGCTGGGGGCTCATGCCTGGAATCCTGGCTACTCAGGAGGCAGAGATCAGGAGGATGGAGGCTCAAAGCCAGACTAGGCAAATAGTTCTCGAGACCCCATCTCAAAAAACCATCACAAAAAAGGGCTGGTGGACTGGCTCAAGGTATAGGCCCTGAGTTCAAGGCTCCAGAACCACAAAAAAAAAAAAAAGAAAGAAAAGAAAAAAAAATCACCAAAAGAAAGGGCTGGTGGAGTGGCTCAAGGTGTAGGCCCTAAGTTCAAACTCCAGTATACAAAATAATAATAATAATATCATTAAATGAAGCCAGGTGTGGTGGTACATACCTGTAGTCCCAGCTTCCTGAGAGGCTGAGACAGAAAGGGATCACAGGAGCCAGGAGTTGGGATCAGCCTGGATGACACCCTGTCTCTTATATTAAAATAATAATAGTAGTATTACTTGAATAAAAATGTGAATGAATGAATAAATGAATGAATTGATGGATGGATGAACAAATTCCCCCTCCCTCCAGTCCCACAAGGAAACCAATTCAAACAGCCTGGAGATTATTTTCCCCAAGCTAGTCTTTATGCTGACAAAAACACACAAATGAGTACACACATAGGAGGAACCTCTTTTCCAAGAAGAAAGGAAGGGAAGGAGGGAGAGAGGGAAGGAAAGAGGGAGGGAGAGGAGGAGGGAGGGAGAGGAGGAGGGAGGGAGAGGAGGAGGGAGGGAGAGGAGGAGGGAGGGAGGGAGGGAGGGAGATATGTCATAGGTATGATTCAGCAATTTACTTTTTAACTTAACAGGTCAATGTATATAAATGCACCTAGTTCTTTGTAACGGTTTGTCTTATTCTACACTACCAAATATACCATAATTTCTTCTATTACTGCCTATTGATAAAATTGTGCTTCCCATTTGTTCCAATGCAGCAAACAAATATATCTTCGCACTCATGTCTTAACATGCTGACAGTTTTGTTTTTATCAAGATAAATTCCTCAAGATCAAGGGCCTTTTTTTTTTTCTGGTGGTACTGGGATTTGAACTCAGGGCCTTGCACTTGCAAGATAGGCACCATAATGCTTGAGCCACGCCTCCAGCCCTGTCTTTGGGCACTTTCATTTTAATTGACACAGACATCAAGACTCACCCGATCACCCCAGCTCCTAGTCCTACTCCAGCAGGACTGTAAGGAAGAAACCCGGTAGCTAACCTGTCAGATACTCACTCAGGAGAGGCGTAAGCAAGAGGTGGATTGTTAATACAATGTGGTCCCTTCTCTAGAAAGCCCCCACACACCAGTCCAACAGAAGGGCACAAGGAAGGGGAACTATCACATGCTAAAAGCCCACTGAGTGCCAGGAATTGTTCTAGAATCTTCCATACATGAAATGCTTGCATACACCACTCATTCCATTGCTGCTGATTTTACAGAAGAGAAACTTCAGGTCAGAGAAGTGCTGTGCCTTATCCAAGGTCAAAGGATTAGCAAATGACAAAGCTGGGGTTTGAACTTGGGTTTGGCTCATTCCAAAACCATTTTCCATGACACCAGTGAGTCTTGAGACCTTGGCTGTATCAAAATCTTCATGAAAGAAAAAAAAAATCAGAAATTCCAGTCCCAACCTCAAGGCATTTGCTGTAAGTAGCCTCAGGTATGCCCCCCTCCAAAATTAGGCTTTTAAAAAGTCAAGTGATTCCATTGTACAGGACCCCATTGTTCCCACACCTGAGGATGTATCTGGCACCGAGAGGGCTTGTGAGGGGCATTGCTGGACCTTGACCCAAGTTGATCTGACCCCGGACAGATGTCTCGGTTCTGCATATCATTGAGACATCCCCGGGAGATGCTGCTGCTGCTGCTGGTCCATGCACCAGGCTTTAGAGTCACCAACCTACACATAGGCTCATGAGGGGGCCTTTTTTTCCATACCTGCTTTACAGATAGGGACACCGTGAATCAAACACAACAATTCACCACCATCCAAGAGAATGGAGGCAGCCCTTGGGGACAGCCAGACAGCCTCCCTGTGACTTTCTTTGAGGCCTTAAAGGCTAAGAGAATATCCCTAGTAGGACCTTGGAGACCAAGGAAGACCAGTTTCTTTCCATCTGACATCTGTTGTGTGTTTAACAAACCTGCCTTTTATTAAGCAAAACCCTGGCCCTTTCGGCCTCTCCCATTAATTATTCTATGTGCACAACCTAGCACGCAACAGGAGTGATAAACAGCACACACTGAAACCCCAGGATAGCAGCTACCTGCAACACTGTGTTTCATTTTCTTCCATCCCGCAGGGAAGGGTAGCACTCCCACTGAATTGCCAGCTGCCAGCTAGCTCCAGGCAGCTCATCCTGTACCTTCCTCTGCAAAAAAGAACTGGGATTGAATGGGCAGAAGACATTCGGAGGTCATCTGGGTCATCTCCCAGCATCTCCCTTTTCCTGGCAGGCAGCGTCTGACAGGCTTCCTGGGTACCAGGACAGGCAGCAGAACGCGGTACGCTGGAGCCCCCTGCTGGCCGAGTTGGGGATGACTGAGACGCCAATGCTGCTGGAAATTAAAAACCTTCAAGGTCTTTTGTCTCTGACTCCTGGCTCTCCCAGCCTCCTGTTGTAAAGTACAAATTAACATGGACGACCTTCCCAAAACTACCTTGGGCTGGGGGTGTAGCTCACAGTCGTAGAGCGACTAGGTTTGATCCTCAGCGCTGTAAAGATAAAAATAACTACTTTGAGTTTTCAGATAATCCCTACAATTGTATCTCTAACCAGTTAGACATTCAGTCATTCGCCAAACGTTCACTGGGCACTACAAAGAATCTAGCTCTGTGTGAGGATCCAGCTGTGCGTGAGGCCATAGAGATATAAGAAAATGTGCTGTGAGACATTCAGGGCTCCATAAATGACAGCCCACTGGCCAATTCTACCCCACTGCATTTTTGTATGGCCCACAAATAAGTGTGGGTTTTTACATTTTAAAAGTATTTTAAACCAAGTGCCAGAGTGCCAGAGGCTCACACCTGTAGTCCCAGTTACTTAGGAGACCGAGGTTGGGAGGATCACAGTTTGAGCCCAGACCAGGCAAAAAGTTTGCAAGACCCCCATCTCAACCAATAGCTGGGTACAGTACTGCATGCCTGTCATCCCAAGCTATGTGGGAGACTGAGATCAGGAGGATCGCAGTTCCAGATCAGTCCAGGAAAAAAGTTTGCAAGATTCCATCTCAATGGGAAAAAAGCCGGACTGTTATCCCAACGATGGTGAGAAGCAGAAAATAGGAGGACCAAGTCCAGGCCAGCCTACGCAAAAAGCAAAACCCTAACCATAAAATAAACCAGAGCGAAAAGGGCTGGGGGAGTGGCTCAAGTGGTAGAGCACTGGCCTAGCAAGCATGAGGCACTGAGTTCAAACTATAATACTGCCAAAAAAAATTTTTTTAACTTATCAAAAGAATTTTTAAACTAACCAAAAGTGACAAGCCTCAAGGAACAATCAAGAGGCCAACAAACTGGGTTCAAGCTCAAATCTGTCTAACTCCAAAACCCATGTTTATTGAACAACCCCAGGCTGCATCCCTACCCCCAACCTTAGCACGGACTCTGCTTCCACATGAGACATTTGTGGTTCAGAGAGGGTAGGTGACTTACCCCCTGTGCTCAGCAAGGAAATGGTGGAGGAGGAACTTGAACCTCCACATCCAACCACAGATCCAATGTTCTGTGCCAGGCTGACCCTCTTAACATCGATTGGGAATCCATTCATCAGACTGCGTTTCTCTGTAATAATAAAACCCTGAAGCCTAATGATGACACCAAGAGAGATGGAAGTGAATGATTGATGAAGTGACAGGTGTCATGTCTTGCCATAAGGATCACTTCTCCAGCCCAGACTGGCAGCTCTTCTGCATGCAGGTCTGACACAGTGGTTTTTCCGTCTATCCTCCACCGAAAGCACCAGGGCCAACAGAGCATAGGTAGGAAACCAGAAGTCAAACAAGGAAGCCAGGCAGCCCTTCCCAAGGCGCCAATCAACCAGAGTCACCCGACTTCCTTTTTTGTGCCCTGACCCGTTGAATTTGTAAAGACAACATGGCTAGGGAAATACAGTTTGAACGATGGGTGTCAAGGTGAACTGAGGTGGCCCCAGGAGTTCCAGGGCAGAGCCCAGCCAGGCTTGCATTTGATGGTGCTTGGCTGATACTCATTCCTGAGTGCCTTGCCACAGGCCTCCTGTGGGGAGGTGGGGAGGTCCCAGGCATCCAGGACCCCTGGCCAGCCCTGGAGTGGGAGCCATCTGCCATTCTACCTTCAGTGCCAACAACCTGCCTTCAGGATGCCATGTCCAGCTGCAGGTTACCGCCCTCAGGTTGAAAAAGGACCCTTTAATGGCTTCATGCTAATTTAATTACCTCTCTCAAGACTGTCTCCAAAGATAGCCACATGCTGAGGTCCTGGGGTTAGGACTTCAGCCCACTGGGAGGGAGGTTGATAATGGCTAGAGCTGGCCAGCATAGACTCATCGGCACCTCCAGCTGGCCGGGTGTCCAGACTCTGGTGAGCAGGATTTATCACTGCAGTCAGCAGGGTGATCAGAAAGAAGAGGGCTGTCAGGATGTGGGAGCTTGATTTGCACTGAAGACCTGGATGCTCACTCACTTGACCTTTATGCATTCAGGGTCTTCACTTGAAATGAGCTGTGAGCATCTGGTCCATGGGGTGAGGTGCAGATCAAGGGAAAGCCAGCACACACCAGATGTGTGATCCAGGATTGGAATCTGGTTTGAGTGTGTCCCTCGCAGGCTCATATGTTGAAAGATCAATAGGAAAAGGAGTGAACCCTGTTAAAGATGGGGCCTACTGGAAAGTAGTTAAGTCATTGGGGCGCTGCCCCTGGAAGGAGTTAATGTGGTTCTGGTTAGACCAATTAGTTCCCAAGAGAGTGGGTTCTTACAAAAAAAAAAAAAAAAAAAAGCAAGACTGGGCCCTCTCTTGCTTCCTTTCTCGTCATGTGATCTCTCCCTCCCCCAAACCAGTTCCCATCACAATAGTCTTCACCATTTTGTGATGCAGCCAATGAGGGCCTTCCCTAGAAGGCAAACAGATGGAGTCTCCCTGTCTTGGACTTACTTTCAGCCTCCAAAACTGCAAGCTAAATAACCCTCTTTCATGCACAAAACATCAAGCCTCAGGTATCTTGTTATAGCAGAAAACAGACTAACACAGACGTTGTAGGGAGCACCTCTGGGAGGGCTGGAGAGGGATGTCGGATAGGTTGGAAGTATCTGTTAGCATTTCATCCGGTGTTACTCCAGGACAGAGCTAAGGACAACAGTTCCACTCCCACGGCACCACCCCAGCCCATCTTTAAATGCCTGGCTGTTCCAATTTTGTCTGAAGCTTGTGGACACTTTGCCAGTGGAATTTACTTTAACGGTTTTAATAAAAAGAGGATCCCATGTGAGCTTCCTGAGCAGAAGGCTCAGAAAACTCTCTTCCTCAGCAAAAGTCACAGAAATAGCCTCAAGTTCAATTACTGAAAGTGCTATTATTTTTCTGTTCGTCTTAGAAAAGGGAGGATGTATGATTTATGCTCGAATGAGTACCACACTCAAGACTGAAGTGCACAGGTCCCTAAAGTGCACTGACAGAAGAGCCCCTGTCTGTGGAAAGAGCCACGCTGGTCATATTGGTCATTACAGAGGTGTCGTCTATGTACCAAGGATCCAGTGCCCGAGAGGAGCGGATGGCACTCCTAGCCCACTGATGCTAGTCCTCCCGAGCCAGAGGATCAGAGAGGGCGTCTGTGGGCAGGTACTAAGGGGCCATGTCATCTCTAGAGAACTTGAAAACAATAGAGCACCGACTACAAGCTGGTCTGCTCTTCTGCTTGTCACCTGCCATGCAATACCTGTCCCCAGACCAGCTTTCCTCAGTTTCAGGTCTACAAAGTTACTTCCCTTCCTTTTGAACGTCAGCAATACGCCTGTGAACTTCAAGTCAGCACGTGGTTGGGCTTAGTCTATCTCCTCTACTCCAAATGGACGTCCATTCTGGGAATTCTCCAGTGCATAGCCAAACACTCAACCGAATGCCTTCGTGCTACAAGTTCCTAGCAGGTGAGGGGCCAGTGCTCCCTCTGGGTGCACACTTGAGCCTATTATCCTTGCGTTGGTTTGCATCCCTGTGTCCAGACACTAGCTACAACACCAACAAGAAGAGCACAGACTAGAAACAGAGGCCCCTATCGCCTCATTCCAGCTCCAAATAAGAATTTGGAATTTGGTCTGGGCCTGCAATCCCAGCCCTTAGGAGGCTGAGACAGGAGGATCTGGGTTCAAGGCTAGCCTGGAGTGCATGGTAAGAATTTGTCTCCAAGAAATTAAAATATATCAAAATGGCAAATCTTGTGTTATGTATATTTTATCACAAATTTTAAAATAATAGTGTAGTTTGTCCAAAAAAATTGAATTATTTGCAAAGTATCCCCTCTGGGTGCTGTACAAACTAGATATGCTACTCAGTAGTGTTAACCCTGTTTTGTAGACAAGGAAACTGGCTCAGAAATGTGAAGTAACTTGATCAAGGTCACACAGCTGTTAAATGGCAGAACTTTGACTCAAAGCTAGGTCTGTCTGTTCACATGTATGACCCCTTTCTGTCATTTTGCTACCTTCAACATCAACTGTGTCCCCATTCAGACACTGGGACTTTCTCAGAGGAAGGCCAGTCAGACGGGACATTTCACAGCTCACCCAGGAAGGGATGTCAGGGCCAAACGTGGCAATTTCGGGAAAGGGAAGGTGAGCACGCGTGGAAATGCTAGCTGTAGTGAGCGAGCACTGGGACAGGAGGGGACAAGGACTCTGATTCCCTTGAAGGCTCCAGAGCAGGCCACCCCCAAATATGTCACTTTGGCCTAAGGATTGCTTTCAGCTCCAGACAACTGACAGGGGGGCCCACCCCCCACCCACCCCTGCTCTCCTGAGTGGGACAGGGGTTTCTACAGGTGTCCCCTTCCCCCTTCATTAGAAAGGCCAGAAGTTAATACTGAGACAGTCTAGGTCCCAGTCAGCCCAGGGGATCAGAGCCACCTTCTGCCATTATATCCACCTTGACTTCCCACAATCGGCCACCCGACAAGTTTAAGGTCCTTTTTCTTTGTCTTGTCTCTTCTCTACAAAATGTCCTTTTGTGGAGGTGTTACACAAGCCCAAGTTCCAACGCGCGTGAGTGACTCATAGCTGAGTGCTCCCTGTCTAAGCCAAGCGTGTTAATAAATCTGATTTTCTCTTGCTAACCTGGCTTTTGTTAATTTAATTCACAAGGCCCCAGCAGAGAATCTGAGATGGATCAAAGAAATTGATTTTCTTTTCTTCTCCCACAGCCTAATCACTTTGAATTCAGATGCAACCGATTCTAGCTACATCAGCCCCCTCGGTCGGGAACAGGCCGGGACCCAAGCCACAAGGAATGCAGGAGATCATTGACCAGTGGAATTAATGTCTGTCATGTCTCAATTCAAACTCAAGGTGCAGACCCAAGTGATCAGCCAACTGTCGAGGCACCTTTCAGACACAGGCCACTGCCACTTGGATTTATCTGAGGCCCAAAGCAATGAGTTTCAAATGGATCAACATAAGCTGGAAGAAGCCCAAGAAACCCCCGTTTTCACAAGCACCCTCCCCCAATGCATCTCCATATAATGGCTTGAATCTCTTCTTGGTCCCCACTGCTTCCCTTCCCTCCTGCCAGCTCAGAGCACTGTGCTCCAGGGAAGCCCACATGGGCTGAGGAGGACCCCTAGGCCAGAGGACACATGAGGTGATGGAGCACAGCCCCGATTCCCAGCCCTAAGACAGACAGTTAATGAGAGATGGGAAAGGAATGGCCCAGCGGTCCAGCTGGGAGCAATTGTGCCTCCGGGGGACACTAGGGACGTCTGAAGCCATTTTTGGTTGTCACATCTTGGGACTGGGGGTGTAGTACTTAGTACTGGTATGTAATAAGTACAGCCCAGAGGCATTGCTAAACGTTTTATGATGCTCAGGACAGCCAACACACACACACACACACACACACACACACACACACACACACACACACACAAATACAAACACACATGAACACACACACAGGAGCCCACGGAACCAGGGGGCAGGGAGAGGGAGGAAGGAGGAAGAGGGAGGACAAGAACACAGCCCCATCTGATTCCACCTCCAAATTCAATAGACGAACATTTTAAAGATTTGAATAATAATAAAAAATGCGCGCACTTCAAAAGAATATATTACCCACAGCCATCTCAAAGGCTGGCAGAGTTCTGCCCAGAGCCCTGCAGGAGAAAGCAAATGAACCAGGCTCAGCCCACAATGAGGGCAGAAGAAAAAGAGACCCAGGCACAGCAGGACCCAGTCGCCCTAGAAAAATCCTCCAGCAGCCAGTTGTAATAAATGAGCCAGGAGAAGGAAAGGGCTGTGTTTGTTCTGCTTCCGGAGGCTGTCAGCGTACCCCTTTCTCATCACAAACTAAGTAGCTCCAGATACGGCCCCACGTACTCCCTAGAAAGCAGATCTGCACACACCTGACTGAACCCATCTACAGGGCTGTGCTCACAAGGCCAACACAGTGCCTAGGACAAAGACCGCATCCAACAAAAATGTGTAGAATGTTTCCAATAAAACATTCCTCTCTGTCTTCCCCTCCTCCTCTCTCCCTCCCTCACTCTGCTCCAGCCACACTGGTTTTTATTGCTGTCCCTCAAAACATCACTGCCCCAGGGCCTTTGCACTTCCTATGCCCTCACCTTGGAATCTCATGGCTCACTTCCTCAACCCTTTCAGATCTTTGTTCAAAGGTCTCTATAAATTTGTCACTTCCTCTTTTCCATTTTGTTGGCTGAATTATGTCCCCTTCAAATTCACATGTAGAACCCCCAATTAGATAGTATCTGGGGGTGCTAGTTTTGGCTATGAAGTATCTCCCCTCAAAAAGCCTCATGTCTTGAAGGCTTGATTCCCGATGCAAGTGTTCAGAAAATGGGGCTTTTGGGGAGTGATAGGATCATGAAGGCTCTGTCTTAATTGGTGGATTAATGCACTGATGGATTTAAAATTTGAATAGACTATTGGGTGGTGGTGGAACTGAAGGTGGTGGCTCCCACATGGTGGGCTTGGGTCCCTGTGGGCATGCCCTGGGAAGGTACACCTTGTTCCTGATCCTTTCCTGTTACTCTTTCTGCTTCTTGGCCACCATGAATTGAACAACCTTCTCCTCCACGTTTCTGCCGCCATGATTTTCTGCCTCCCCCTAAGACCCACGGAGCCAGCCCCAACCATGTCCTGAAACCTCCGAAACCGTGAGCCAAAACAAATCCTTCCTCCCTTTACTAAAGTTCTTCTCTCAGGTGTTTGTCACGGTGACAAAAAGTCTAACACAAGAAGTAAGTAACTAGGTTTTAATGAGGGCCTGAGGGTGGGGCCCCAAGATGGGATCAGTGCCCATACAAGAAGTAACACCTGGGGGAGGAAATGAGGAAAGCATGTAGGAGGGTGAATGCGGTGGAAATCTGTATTCATGTATGAAAATGCGAAACTGTTCCAGGAATGGGGAGAAGAGGGATAAAGGAGAGTGATGGAGGGGTGAATTCAACTATGATATACTGTAAGAAGTTTTATAAATGTCACAATGTACCCCCAGTACAAAATAATACAATTCAAATAAAAAAACCAGTAACACCTGACAGCTCTTTCACTTGCTATTTCCCAGCCATGGGAGGACACAGCACGAAGGCAGCAAGCCTCATCAGAACTTGGATTTGATCTCAGATTCCCAGCCCTAGAACCGTGAGAAACTAAATGGCTTGTTTAATCCATGCAACCTGTCATGCTTTGTGACATGGCCCAAGTAGATGTGAGATGCCTTGTTCCCGTTCTCTGCTTTGTTTTCCCCGTACTCACACCCTTCCAGCTCACCAAATCATTCCTTCACGTCTTTGCTTCCTGCTTATTTCCAGATAGATTTCTGGCACATGAAGGACAGAAATAAATACAGGCTGAATGAATGAATGTCCCAAGGGTCCTCTGTGGTTAATAATATTAATCCTTCACTTAATGATGGGGAAACTGAGGCTCAGAGACCTTAAGAGAATCATCCCAAATCGGACACCAGTGGCTTACACCTGTGATCCTAGCTTTTTTTTTTTTTTTTTTTTGGTACTGGGGCTTGAATTCAAGGCCTTCACCTTAAGCCACTCCACCAGCCCTTTTTTCTGATAAATATTTTTGAGATAGGGTCTCATGAACTATTTGCCCTGGGCTGGCTTCAAACCTCCATCTTCCTGATCTCTGCCTTCTGAGTAGCTAGGATTATACTCATGAACCACCAGTTCCCAGGTATCCTAGCTTCTTGGGAGGCTGAGATTGGGAGGATCAAAGTTTGAGGCCAGCCCAGGCAAATAGTTGATGACAAACTCTATCTCCAAAATAACCAGAGCAAAATGGACTGGACGTGTGGCTCAAGAGGTAGAGCGCCTGCTTGCAAGAGCAAAGCCCTGAGATCAAACTTCAGTCCCAAAGAGAGAGAGAGTCGGTCTCCCTGCATACACGAGTCTGATGCTCGTGTTGGGCAGTACTACAGAACAAGGTCACCGGAGTGTGGTTTGGAGGAAGAGCCTTGAAATGGGTGACGGCTACCTACCCCTCACTAAATGCTGAGTGTCAAATACAGTTCGAAGCACCCTAGCTACACTCCCTCCAAATCCCGGGAGAGAGGTACATTTAACAGATGAGGAGACTGAGGTAAGGAGCAGTCAAATGACTTACTCAAGGCCACACAGCTAGTTCTGAAGCTGATTCCAGGTGATTACAGGTGGCCCCAGGCCTTCCCTCCCAGTCACACTGCTAGACTGCTGCCCAGGCAGAGCCTCCTCCAAAGTCCTAGCAAGTTGCCAGTACAGCTGTGCAGCTTCCTTGCCCTCTGCCTGCCCACCTGGAGAAGGCACCACCTGGTCCCAGTAAAACATCCTTTCCTGCACTACACGTCTCGTAAGTCCTGTGCAGCTAGTGACTCCCTTTCCCATCCCACAAGGTCTGAACTCAAAATTTTCAGGGGCTGACCCCCGTGGAATTTGGGAAAGTCAAAGATAGCTGAGTTCATTCCCAAGTAAATGGACACCTGCTGGTGACAGCACCTCCCTTAAGGAGGATGGATATGAGTCTGCTCCCATTTCCTGCATGGGGGTAGGAAATGTCTCTCTTTTTCTCCCCCTCCGCCCACCACCTTGTCCATATTTTATCCTGTTACACTAAAATCCCTAGCCAGACGCCAGTGGCTCACACCCGTAATCTTAGCTACTCAGGAGGCAGAGATCAGGAGGATTGAGGTTTGAAGTCAGCCCTCAAAAAATAATTCCCAAGACCCTATCTCAAAAAAATCTTTCGCAAAAAAAGGCTGGTGGACTGGCTCAAGGTGTAGGCCCTGGGTTCAAGCCCCAGTAACAAAAAAAAAAAAAAATCATTGCTAAGACTTCAAAAAAAAGGGGGGTGGGGGGGAAACAGATATTATGGACTGAATTGACCACAATCCCCCCAAAAGATATAGAAACCATAACTCCCAGGACCTCAGAAAGTGACCTTGTTTGGAGATGGGTTCTTTACAAAAGTGATCAAGTTTAAATGAGACAGTAGGAAGCTAGATGCTGGTGGCTCATGCCTGTAATCCTAGCTATTTGGGAGGCTAAGAGTGGAAGGATCTTGATTCAAGGCCAACCCAGGCAAACACTTTGCAAGACCCCATCTCCAAAATAACCAGAGCAAAATGGACTAGAACTGTGGCTCAAGCATTACAGTGGCTGGTTTGAAAAGTACCAAGACCTGAGTTCAAAGCCTAGTCCCACCAAAAAAACAAAGGCGGGCAGAGGGGAACAGTAAGGTGGACCCAGATCCAAGATGACTGGTGACCTTGCAAAAAGGGGGGATTTGGACATAAAGATGTGCACAAAAGGAAAACCATGTAAAGACATAGGGTACTGTGTTCTGAGTATATCCCCCCAAAACTCATGTGTTGAAAGTCTAACCTCCATCTTGATGGGTACTTTGTGGAGGATGAGGTCATTGGATTCAAGTCACCAGGTCTGGGGGCCAGGAAGTTCTTGGTCTCGTCAGAGAAAGAATTCAAGGACAGACACAGAGGAGACAAGCAGAAGCACGTTTGTTTTGCAAAGCAAAATGATAGAAAAGCAAAAGTGCTCTCTTCAGATGGTAGGGGGCAGGCTCGAGAGGCAGAGCCTGTGGGCAGGCAGAGGGTCTGTGGACAGAGGTGTCAGTCCTGGGAAACTGGGTTATGTGTCATTAACTTCATCAACCTCTGACACATGTCCAGTGGGGAAGTTCTTGGCCTTGGGTGGTCAGACAG
Organism: Castor canadensis; assembly: GCF_047511655.1. Lineage (NCBI taxonomy): Eukaryota > Metazoa > Chordata > Mammalia > Rodentia > Castoridae > Castor > Castor canadensis. The sequence goes on along the minus strand of NC_133402.1, from coordinate 7,501,973 downwards.
GGGCTGTCATTTTCCAGGAGCTATGAGGGCCCTGGGTCAGCCAAACCCTACTGGATGTCACAAGCCATTATGCTAAGTCAGCAGGCTGGGACTGGCTCCCATCAACAACCAAGCCATGGTTCTCAGCCATCAGGTTCTGTAACTACCTGCCTAACTCCTACATCAAGCTCTGCCACGAGAGGAGAGCCCTCATGAATAGGACTAGTGTCCTTGTACAGAGGCCCTTCCTCCACTTGAGGACACAGTGAGAAGGTGCCCCTGGGAGCCAGAATGCCAGTCTTCACCAGACACGGAATCTACCTGTCTTCTTCTGAGACAAGTCTCACTATGTAGTCCAGACTGACTTTGAACTTGAGATCCTTCTGCCTCAGCCTTTCCAATGCTAGGATTACAGATATGCACCACCATGTCTGGCTTGAATCTACCTGTCTTGATCTTGGACTTCCAGGCTCCAGAACTATGAGAAATTGATTTCTAGTTTTTATAAACCACCCAGTTTACAGAGTCTTGTTACAGTAGCCCACGTGAACTAAGACACACAGGGAACACTGATAAACTAAGGAATGGATTGGGACTACCAGAAGCTAGAAGAGAGAACAGATTCTCTCTCTGTCCTGAGGGATGCCTCAGTAGGAAGCACCCCTGACCACAGCTTGACCTTGACCTTCTAATCTCCAGAACCATGTAAGAATGCATTTTGGCTGCTTAAGCCACACTACCCACAGCACTAGGTTAGGGTGGCCCTAAGAAACTGACACAATAGATAGCTGAATCGATTTGGGGGTCTGTGGATAGTGACACTGAGAAATGATCACCAAGAACACATTCTCTATAGGATGAGCTCAGTGCTGACAGCCAGCTCAGTTCCTGATCCCTGAGGCATCATCCAACTTGAATTTGAACTTCAGCTCTATTCTTCTGACCGGCTGTTACCTGCACTCTGTTCTCAGAAATCTCCTTGACTTTTATTCTTTGATAAACTCATTAACTTTGTCACAACTCTTCATGGTCTTCCATTAAGACACAGGGCAAAGCCAGGTGAGGGGATTCAAGTCTTTAATTCTACCTCTTTGGGAGGCAGAGATGGGGAGGATTGTGGCTTAACCCCAACTCAGACACAACATTGTTGAGATCTCACTTCAAGCAATGGCTGGGCACCATGCCACACTCCTGTCATCCCCAGCTACACAGGGAAGCACAAATAGGAGGACTGTGGTCCAGGCCAGCCCTGGCATAAAGGGAAACCCTATCTTAAAAATACCCAATGCCAAAAGGGTTGGAGGTGTGGCTCAACCGGTAGAGTACCTGTCTAGCAAGTACAAGTTCAACCCCTGACACTGCCGAGAGAGAGAGAGAGAGAGAGAGAGAGAGAGACAGGGCAAGATGGCCAATAACAGTCAACACATATGCCCAGTGAATGGTAGCTTACTAGATCTGGTTTTCACTCAAATGCTCAGCATGTAAATAACAGCTATAAACATTTCCCTATTCACAAAGGGATGGGTGCATTACCATTTGGATTAAAAGGATTCAGTTACTTGGCATGGTGGCACACACCAATAATCCCAGTACTCAGGAGACTGACGCAGGAACATCTCAAGTTCAGCCTGGGCTACAAACCCTCACAATGTAGAATAATAACAGGAATTATCTTCTCTAGTGTTAAATTTGAATACTAATGGATTTTTCTAGTTTTTTGTTTTGTTTTTGTGGTTACTGGTGTTTGAACTAGGCTTCACACTTGCTAGGCAGGCGCTCTATCTCTTGAACCACTGTGGTTTTTCTTCAAGGTTAAAAAGTAACCATTCTTTTCATCTTCTTCTTCCTTTCATCCGCTGGTAACTTTATGACAATTTTCTCTTTCTTCCATTTTGACACCCTTGTTTCTTTTTCCTCTTGGGATTCCTTGGTAATACGGTTTTGTGTTCCAAAGACTGGCAAGATTTTGCAGCATCAGACAGCTTGAGAACGAGGCAGAATCTTACAGACCATCATGTCAGCAATCAGTCATTAGACACAGCAGATATGTGAAGATTTGAAAAATCCATCCATAAGTTACAAAACCCAAAGGTGAGCTCAGCCCCTTCGCTGCTGAAAAAACGTCCAGCCTTGTGTTTGAAAACAGAGACAGCCAAGGAGAAGAATATGAGGAAATTGTTTTGAAAGACTGGCTTTCAGATGTGGACCAATTGAGCTGTGTTTGTACACGCAGCCATTTAAAAGAATGTACAGCTCCCCCTTCCAATTAAAATACACTCAAATTTGTAAGGCTGAGTTTTGTCAGCTAAAACTTGTAAACAGGAAAACAGAAGAGCTCAAATTATATCATTTCTAGTTTAACTAGGTCTTTGTGATCAGGGGGAAGTGGAGGGGGAGGGGAGGGTAAGGAAACAAACCTAATCTTGAACATGTTTTTCTCCAGAAGAATTCACCTCTAGAGCTCTCACTGGAGATGAGGGACAGTTTTTATAATTAGATGTGAGAGAAGCTACTAGCAAAATGTCACTTACTGAGTTTTTAGAATATACCATTACTTCCATAGATGAGTTATACACAGGATCTCATTTAATCTTCCCAAGAAATCTATGAGGCAGTGCCTTTATTAGGATTAAGTTCAATTATGTGTAACAGAGACCCAAAACGACAGTGGCTTAAGTAAGACAGAGGTTTACTTTTCTCAGGGCCAGGCATGGGGGTGCAAGCCTGTAATCCCAGCTCGGGAGGCAGACATAGGAGGATCGCCATCTAGGGCCAGCCTGGGTAAAGTTATGTGAGATCCTATCTGAAAAGCAAACAGACTGAGGGTGTGACTCAAGAGGTAGATAATTTGAGACTCTGACTGCCGGGATCACAAAGGTCCTTGACCCAAAAGGGCTCAGGGGGAGTGGGAGAGGGAGGGGGAGGAGGAGGGGGAGGGGGAGAGGGAGGAGAAAAAGAAGAAGAAGGAGGAGGAGGAGGAGAAGGAGAAAAGAATTTTCTTTTATAATCAAGTCACTGCTTATTTTTTAAAATAGAAAAAAACATTTTGCGGTACTGGGTTTTGAACTCAGGGCCTTGCACTTGCTAGGTAAGGGCTCTACCACTTCAGCCATGTCCCCAGTCCTTTTGTTCAGATAGGGATAGGGTCTCTCACTAACTTTGCCCTATCTGACCTTGAACCATGATCCTCCTACCTCCACCTCCCAAGTAACTGAGATTATAGGTCTGCACCACTATGCCCTGCTTCAAATAGAAATTTTTAAAGTGCAATTATCCCAGTGGCAGGGAACAATGTGCAGACTAACAAAAAAGACAAACATTTACAGGTGCCAGTGGCTCATGCCTGTAATCCTAGCTACTTAGGAGACAGAGCTCAGGAGGATCATGGTTCAAGGCCAGCCCAGGCAAATAATTCTTGAGACCCCCACCTCCAAAGTAACCAGAGCAAAATGGACTGGAGATGTGGCCCAAGTAGTAGAGTACCTGCCTTGCAAAAGTGTAACCTTGAATTCAAATCCCAGTCCCACCAAAAGAAAAAAAAAAACAAAAAAGGTTCAAGTGTGCACATGGCTTCTGGGTGGCTCATATTGGGAGTGCACAGGACAAGAATGAAGACTCCTGAAAAGGTGTGAGAACTCAGCCTGGCCTGACTGCAGCCATCTTGAGTTGTAACCACCATGATTGTTCCGGAAGAATCCCCATTGGTTTTCCCATGTGGTCTTCTCAGCAAACTATAAATAAATGAGGCTATTAGAGTCCTATGTGAAGCCCTATGACCAGACCACGACACCAGGCACCCCGCAGAATCTTTCATATGAGCTTAAGACAAACTAGGTTCATTCTGGCTTGAGGCCTATGACCTGACTTTCTCTGAGTTCTCCTGACCAGTGCTGCAAGTATCAGCACCTCGGTCTCACTTTCACCCAAGACCACACTTGCATCAGAAAGTCCCTAACAAGTTGCACTCTGTGCAATCCTGGATCTGTCTCTTTCTCAGGTTTCAAGGCACCTTGGAGCCAGTCTACATACACTGAAGTCAAGTTTTTTTCCTGAACAGGAGGTTATCACCAATGTCCATGTGAGAGGGGACATTGCCTCACTCAGGCCAGTGGTGAGAGGTAAAAGGAAGTGGGTGGCCCTGAGGATGGGGTAGGCAAAAGGGAAGGTTGTGGGTGGAGGGACTAGGAGCGTGGGGTCCTTGGAGAAATAGCCTGTCCAGGTGTGGAGAGGAAATACACAAGTTGAACTCACTGGGATGTCTGCTCACATAGCAGATGATGGTGCTGCCAAAGACTACTGAGGCCATGTCAAAATAGACACCAGTTAGTCTAGCATGATGATGCACACCTGTAATGTCAGCACTCAGGAGGCTGAGGAAGGAGGATCAAGGCCAGCTGGGCTACATAGCAAGACCCTGTATTAAAAAAAAAAAAAAAAAAGCTGGGTGCTGGTGTCTCACGCCTATAATCCTAGCTATTTGGGAGGCCAGCCAAGGCAAAAAGTTCACAAGATCCCATCTCAACCAAATAGCTGGCACAGTGGTGTGCACCTGTCATCTAGCTAGGAGAGAGGCATAAATAGGAGGATCTCTATTTCACTATTTGAAAAGTAACTAAATCAAGGAGTCTTTGCTCCCATTTCCTGTATGGGGACAGGAAATGTATCTCTCTCTTTTTCTTCCCCCACTCCTTTCCTATACTTTATTCTGTTATAGTAAAATGAATCCTTGCTAAAACAAAGAAATAGCTAAATCAAAAGGACTGCAGGAGTGACTCAAGTGGTAGAGCGCCTGCCTGCCAAGCTGAGGCCGAGTTCAAACCTCAATATTTAAAAAAAAAAAAAGAAAAAATGACATTTATGCAAATAACTAAAACTTTATACAGTGGTTAGGTATTTGACAGTAAGGAATTGGTGATATTATTTGATGATATTACAGAATTATCATGTTTCCAGCTGTGGGATTTTTTTGTTTTGTGGTACTAAGAACTGAACTCCTAAGGCAAGCACTCTCCCACTTGAGCCATGTCCCCAGCCCTTTCGTTTATTTAGTTTGTTTTTCAGATAGGGTGTCATACTTTTGCCGGAACCAGCCTCAGACAGGGATCCTCCTACCTCCACCGCTCAAGTAGTTGGGATTACTGGTATGTACCATCACAGCCATCTCTTAAATGGGTTTTTAAAATCTTTTCGAGATATATACCAGGGTTGGTGGAGTGGCTCAAGTGGTAGAGCACTTGCCTTGAAAGCGTGAGGCCCTGAGTTCAAAGCCCAGTACCACCTAAAAAAAAGTAAATAAAATATATGACTAACTAATAGAGATATACACTGAAATATTTATGGGTAAAAATGATGCCATGTCCGGGATTTGTTTTAAAATAATGAAAATGAGGCATCTAGTTAGGTGCATATGAAGTAAGACTGTGAGCTGCCCACAGCTGCTGCAGGGTGATGGGCACATTGTGCCGTGGCTCACTGTACAGTGCTCTCTGTTCTTTTATACAGGCATTAAATTTTCTACAATAAAGGGTCAAAGGAAAAGGTGTCAGGCTAGCCAAGCCTAAAGGCCCAGCTGAAAACTCCGGAGTAAGCAACCCCATCTTGCTTTAGGGAGCAATTAACTACTGAGGAGAGATAGATGGAAATATTAGACAAATGAATTCCTAAAACAATGAAAGACTGGGAAGTGCTATTGACTTGTTTCAAACTCAAAACACAAAATATTTTTGAAATTATTTATGTGAGACAAGGTCTAGCTCTGTAGCCCAGACTGGCTCAAACTCATGATCTTCTTGCCTCAGCTTCCTGAATTCTGGAATTACAGATGTGAACCACTGCACCCAGCTTCAACAAACACTCTCTTTTTGGGTGATCAAAAGCCGAACATTTTTTCTTTGCCTCCTTGCCTCAGCATTCTAATCCCCACCCTATACCCTTCCTGGACTCTTCCTGGAGCCTGGAAGGCAATGGAGAAAGGCCATGAGGTTATCAATTCAGCTTTGAATTTATCTTAAACCTACTATGCCTAAGACAGTCCTAGGTCGCTGTGTAAACTTTACCCGCAACTCCTTCACCCTGGTCCAAGACCCAGTCCCTCCTTCCTGGAGCATCCTGACACCCTCCTAATGGATGTTACTTTGCAAGACAGGGTCTTGCTCAGGCTGGCCTTGAACTGGAGATCCTCTTGCCTCAGTCTCCTGAGAGCTGGGAATACAGGTGTACACCACTGTGAAATTTTTCCAACCCAACAAAATAGCATACCAGCGGTCCTGAAATGGGACTTTTTTGTTTTTCTGCAGTTCTGGGGATTGAACCCAGGACCCTGCACTTACTAGACAAGCACTCTACCACTGAGCCACATCCAAGCCCTCTGAGCCTCTCTGTCCATTCTGCTGAGCATCTAGAAAGAACTTTCAAACATACATCAGATGCCCTTCAAAGCTTTTCTTTTAGTTTCTGTATTTTTATAAGCATGTATATAATTCGCAATGTTGCTTTGAGATAAAATTCACATGACAAAACACCATTTTCAAGTGTACATTGCAGTATAGTTGCTAGTTGTACAGCCGTCACACTTATCTAATTCCACAGGCCCTTCATCACCTAAAGAGGAAACCCCCAACCACTCACTCCGCATGCCCCCCACCTCCTTTCCCCAGCCACCGGCACTAACTGACCAACTTACTTTCCACAGCATTACCTATTCTGCACGCTTCACACAAACAGAATCATGTATCACCTTGTGTGTCTGAATGCTTCTTCTCCCCCCACTCCTCCTTGGGCTGTGTCTGACTTCTTTAATTTAACATCATATTTTCAAGGTTCACCCATATGGTAGCATGAATCAGTGTTTCATTCTGCGTTATGGCTGAATAATATTTCATTGAATGCACACGTGCATTTTGTTTGTCTGTTGATGGACATGTGGATTGTCCCAATTTGGAGCTGTCGGGAAGAATGCTATAAATGAACATTTGTGTGTGTTTCTGGGGACATGTGTCTTCCATTCTCCACGTATGTATATGTCAAGAATGCTGTCTAATAGCTTTCCATCATGCTTGAGTGAACCTAAGTTCTTTATCCTGACTTACCTGGTCCTGCATGGTCTGAGGCTCGTCTACCCCCATGTATTCAATGACGCCCTCCTGCTTCTCTAAGGGATTCCAGGCAACCTGCCTTCCTTAGGCTTCTAGTCAGCTGTGCACCCTGGTGACAGGGCCCTTGCAGGAGCTGTTCCCACTGCTTGGATGTAGCTCGGTACCCACATTAGCCTGTAAACTCCACTTGGACAACTGTTCCATCCACTCTGCATTCCTATTAACAACAGGTTGATACACACTCCACCCTCTGCCTCATCTGAGCCTGGGTTAAACCAGAGCAGAAACTCTTAACCAGGATCCACACACACACAAGAACAAGCCCTAGCTGGGCACTAGTGGGTCATGCCTGGAACCCTAGCAACTTAGGAGGCTGAGATTGGGAGGATCATGGTTCAAGGCCAGCCTGGGCAAAAAGTTCGTGAGACACCCCCCATCTCCAAAATAACTAGAGAAAAATTGACTAGAGGTGAGGCTCAAGTGGTAGAGCACCTGCTGTGCAAGTGTGAAGCCCTGAGTTCAAACCCCAGTCCTACCAAAAAAGAAAAAAAAAAATCTCCAGACTCCTCTTGAGCTGTATCTGTGTGCATTTTTCCAAGGAGGAAAAAAAAGTTAGATTTTAATTACATCAGTGTCACACCCATCACTGCCAAATCAGCCTGGGTCCACTGTTCTCACGTTTCGGTGTGTGTCAGAACCACCTGGGGAACATGTAATAAGTTAGGTCTTCAGCACCTCTTTTCCCCTGCAAGGTCTGAATCAGAGGGTTGGGAGCAGGCCCTGAGGTCTCTATTATTAAGTCTCTTACCTGGTGACCGGGATATAGGTCCAAGAACCACTGGCCCAAAGGCATCCTGATCCTGCCCTGGGTCCTTCACATATGGCATCTTGAAGGTCTTTTCAGTTCTCAGAAAACAAGCAGCCCTCCAAGGGGTGCTGCATCAGCAGTGACAGAAGAGAAAGGAGCTGCAACTCAATGTCCAGATGACCAAGGGTCAGATGCCCTGTTGTCTAGAGCCTCTAACATGAGTTAGGGTCATGTTAAAACATTTAGCTTTTGATCTTTCTAGACGCCAGAAACACGCCTGAGGGGAGGGGACAGGAAAGAGCAACTCAGGGACCAGCGCCCCCAGGCCTCCCTTCCCCCACTGGCTCATGCAGATGCCAGGAAGGGAGAGGGACATTCAGACAATGAGTGATGGATGGAGTGGAGGGAAGGAGGGGAGAGGGTCTGCATCATCAATCATATGATAGTAGCTGGCGTTAATTAAAAACTTGCTGTGAGTCATTGTCCTGGCCAAATGAAGGTGACATGATTATATAATTGTCGTTCTACTGTGAGCGTCTCCCACACCTAGGGATTGTCTTTGAGAAAGCTTTATAAGGGCTTCATCATTTTCCACCTTGTGAAACTCCTGTGCATAATCAGTCCCCTGGCTGGAGGTCTGTCAGTTCTGTCTGTCTTCTGCTCCACGACTCCTCTAACACTACACCTGGCATCACTACATAAGAATGTAGGTACGGAAATGAGATTACAGGGTCCAGGCACAGCCCAAGTGGTAGAGTTTACCTGGCATGTGTGAGGCACTGGGTTTAATGCCCAGTACGAGTGAGGAAGAGAGATTGAAAGATCAAAAGCTAAATGTTTTAACATGACTCTGGGCCAGCGTGGGACAGGTCCTATCATCTGGGATTTCCCAGTCCTGAGTAATATCCACTTACCCTTTAAAAACTGCGTTCAAAACAGTGTCTGTTGTTACATTTTGAATTACCAACAAGGCAAGGTCAAACCTTTTTTCATATACTGATTGGCCATTTGTACTTCTTGTTTGTTTGGTATTGGGGTTTGAACTCAGGGCCTGCACCTTAAGCCACTCCACCAGTCCTTTTTTATGATGGGTTTTTTTTTTGAGTTAGAACTATCTTGCCTGGGCTGGCTCCAAACCTCAATCCTCCTGAAATCTGCCTCCTGAGTAGCTAGGATTACAGAGGTGAGCCACTAGTGCCCAGCAGCCATTTGTATTTCTGCTTCTGAAAATTCCGTTTGTATCTTTCATTTTTCCCTTTTGACATTATTTTCTTATTTGTATACAAGAACTCGCCAGGCATGGTGGTTTACACCTGTAAATCCCAGCATTTGGGAGACTGCGGCAGGAGGATCTTGAATTCAAGGCCAGGCTGAGGCTCCAGTGGTGAGACCCTGTCTCAAACAAACAAACAAGTTCGTGTGTATATTGTGTGTCTGTGTGTGTCATCAGAGAGCTTAAACTTGTCATGCTTGTCATAGTTCCAGTCTGCTTTCAATTGTGTTTATCCTGGTGATTCACAAAACTTTATCATTATGACCCTAATGTCTTAGAAAAATATCATCCATTATCTTTAGACTTAAAAAGGTAAATATTCACATATATTTCCCTCCAGTTTATAAATTTTCACGTTTTACACTTAACTCTTTAACCTGTCTTAAAATGTTTGGGCACATGAGGTGATACTCTATTTAACTTCATCTTTCTTCTCACAAATAATCAATTTGCCCAATATTATTAGTTAACTAATCCATCCTTCCCTGTCACTTTGTGGGGTTTGTTTGGTGGTACTGGGGTTTGAACTCAGGGCCTAGAGATTGCTAGACAGAGGCTCTACCACTTGAACCATGTTCTCAGCCCCTTTTTTGCTTTAGATTATTTTTCAGACAGGGTCTTTTTTTTTTTTTTTTTTTTTAATTTTTACAGAAACAGGCTTCAGGCAGTGATCCTCCTACCTATGCCCCCAAGTAGCTGGGATTACAGGTGCAAGCCACTATGCCCAGCTTTTGTGGTGGATTAGCACTAACTTCTTTTTCTTTTTTTATTTCTTTTATTCATATGTGCATACAATGTTTGGGTCATTTCTCCCCCCTTTCCCCCACCTCCTCCCTCTCCCCGCCCCCCCACCCCTTCACTTCAGAGCAGAAACTGTTTTGCCCTTATCTCTTACTTTGTTGAAGAGAGAGTAGAAGCAATAATAGGAAGGACCAAGGGTTTTTGCTAGTTGAGATAAGGATAGCTATACAGGGAGATTCCTCGCATTGCTTTCCTGTACATATGTGTTACATTCTAAATTGATTCTTCTCGAACTGACCTTTTCTCTAGTTCCTGGTCCCCTTCTCTTATTGGCCTCAGTCACTCTGAAGTTTCTACATTAGTTTCTGTACATTGAGGACATCAAATACTATCTAGTTTTTTGGGTGTCTTACCTATCCTCATACCTCCCTTGTGTGCTCTCGCTTTTATCATGTGCTCAAAGTCCAATCCCCTGTTGTGTTTGCCCTTGATCTAATGTCCGCATATGAGGGAGAACATACAATTTTTGGTCTTTTGGGCCAGGCTAACCTCACTCAGAATGATGTTCTCCAATTCCATCCATTTACCAGCGAATGATAACATTTCGTTCTTCTTCATGGCTGCATAAAATTCCATTGTGTATAGATACCACATTTTCTTAATCCACTCATCAGTAGTGAGGCATCTTGGCTGTTTCCATAACTTGGCTATTGTGAATAGTGCCGCAATAAACATGGGTGTGCAGGTGTCTCTGGAGTAACCTGTGTCACGGTCTTTTGGGTATATCCCCAAGAGTGGTATTGCTGGATCATATGGCAGATCTATGTTTAGATTTTTAAGAAGCCTCCAGATTTTTCACTAACTTCTTGCCTGAGCTAGACTTGAGCCTAGATCCTCCCATCTCCATCTCCTGAGTAGCTAGGATTACAGGCTCAACCATCCCTCTCTCCTGGATCTCAAGCTATAAGGAACACAGGAGAAGAGTCCAGACTTGAGAGGTAAAATCCCAAGTTGCAGCTCCAGCTGGGCACCCTAAGACAAGCCAATCACCCTTCTTGAGCATTGCTAATCAGGCACATACTACATGCCTTGGGGTTGTGGGAGCTGTGACACTAAATATTCATTCAAAGCACCCAGTGGACGGCTGGGCATGAGGATGACTGCTGCGACTGGCCCCTGCATTCTGACACCATGGGCATTGCAGAGATTCCTGCAGGACTGGCGGGCTTCCTGCTTGCTTCCGCCCCACCCTTCTGCACATGAAGCAGAAGACTGCTTTGCATGCAGCCATGGGGTTTGTCTCCTGCCAAAGGCTGGCAGGATTGGAATCATGGCTGGGATGCCAGGAGGGACTCTTGAGGTAGAGCCAGAAGTGTGGCCCAGGGTGCCACCCTACCTGATGGTCCAGTAATGGGGAGTTTGGGGATGAGAATGGGGAAGCAGGCTCCTGTGAGTGCAGCAAACAAGTCCAGGTCTGGCCAGACCGCTTATCCTAGAAGGTGAGGCCCAGAAAGCTGAGCTCTTTTTTAAGGCACCGGTGGGGGCGGGGGGCACCCACCCACTCTCCCTGGCATCCGGACCCAAAAGATAGCCCCCCTACAGACAGACGTGCTCAGCTAGGTCAATGTCGTCTGTCCTTAAACAGATGCACACTACAACCAACTGTCCTCCCAGGGCTGCCAGCTCTGCCACTTACATGTGGGAAACAGACTAACCTTCGGATCTCGTGCAGTTTTTGAAGTCCACAGTACTGTCCACCAGTACTGTCCTCCCCGGGTTGAGGCAGACGACAAGTAGGAGAAGTTCAGGACTCATATGTAGCTTGCCCAGGAACGGCCAGAACACCCTCAGGTGGCCAGGAACCGCCTATGCCCTCTCCACTTGTGGATTATTGGATGGGAATCACCTGGTTCCTCCCTTCCCATAGATTAGCGTGTTTTAAAAGTACCTAAGAGACTCTCTCCCCCACCTCCAGACTCCACCTGCACCCACCATGCTCCCTCTTGTATTTCCCTTCCCTAACTTTTAATAAACGCCCTTTATACATACACGTCCTGTCATGGATTAGTCCCGTGGGACACAGAGTTTGGAAGTCTTCTGATCACAGACTGAATCGGGGCCATTAACAGGGCTAGCAAATAAGGAGCCGTGTGAGTCCTCGACAGCAATGGCACTGGAGGAGGAGCGGGGAGGGCAGTGGCCCCTCAGGGAACAGAGGTGGCAGGGGAAAGAAAAGGCATCTGGACCGTGGGTCCCGCAGCAGGCTTCTTGGGTTCAAATACTGCCTCCAGCTCATCAGCGCCCCCAGGACGAGCCCTGCGTGAATGGACTGTCGCTTTAAAGCTCCAGCGGGCGTGCCCAGTTTCCATGGAGCACTCAGAGTTGTTTCAGTCTCCACATTCCTGTGCCCAAACGGGAAGTGAGTCACCGCAGGAGAATGTAGGGCTCCCCGCCCGAGGGGGCTCCAGGGTCGACCTTGGATGGCCCAGTGGGGGTCAGGCCTTTGTGGGCACTTGGCAGTGGACCAGGGAAGGCATGCTCCTGGTATATCTGAGTTGACAACGGTCAGCGGCTCAAGCTGGGCTGCTTTCAGGCACTGGCCAGGCCAGGCCAGTGTTGAGGTGTTGAGCCAGCTAAATGTTTCACATGCTATCACTGTCCTTCCCCACTTCACAGATGAGGAAACTGAGGCTCAGGTTAAGTGATCTGCCTAAGTCCTACCACCCAACGCTCCCCAAGCTTGAGCTGGACTCCAGAAACAGCCACAAAGAACCTTCCAGACAGAAACCAGGCAGGTCTGGGTCCTTTGGGTTCCTGTCTTCTCATCTGTAAAGGGAATTCCCTCCTTCCTGCAACAAATACTTACTGGGTGAGTTAGGGGCCAGCCTTTTCAGAAAGTAGGCAGAATTCCATAGTCAAATTGAGTCAGGAGAGACAGACAGGGAAATTCTATTATTCTTATAAATATTTAAAGGGCCAGACTCTGACATTGCCACAAGGAAGTAAAGGCTGGAGAGCCAGAGCAGCTAGGCCCCTCCCATCTCCTAGATGCTAAGTTACAGGCACAGGGAGTCACAGAGAAGCCACCTGCTTCTGCTTTCCTCTTTGAGAATGTCAACAAGCTGCCAGGATCCTTGGATGGGTGGAGAATAAGCATGTCTAGCAAAGGGGTTCTAAGGCACACCTATTGTCCCTGAGTTTTGGGTGGGCCAGGATGACATCTCCCTGTTTTAACAGCCATCTCACCCACCCAGATCCACGTGTATTACCCAAGCTCTCCAATAGAAGACTTCAGAGATGGGGCCACAATTTTGAGTCTTTGTTCCCATTTCCTGTGTGGGGAACAGGAAATGTCTTCTTCTCTCCTCCCCCCCACCCACCACCCACCACCCACCCCTTGTCTATACTTTATCCTGTTATACTAAAATAAATCCGTGTTAAAACTTCCACCTTGTGAGACTCCTTGTGGGTCTCCTTGAAATGCTTTTCACATTTGTGGATCTCAATGACCTGTGACTTTTGCGTGGACACTGGGAAGCTGTGGGAGCCCCTCATCCTCTGAAGACAAAATCTGCACCTGAGGGGAATGTTAACAAGGGGAGGCCTCTGAAGAAGGTTCCAGTGGGTTAAATGTGTAAAGAAATTCCCCATTGACAATCTGCACCAACCACACCAGCCCTGGCCCTCCCTTGCCTCAGAAGGGCCAGCTCTGCCCCCAGGCATCTGGAAGTAACCCATACCCTCTCCTTTGAGAGCTTCCATCCAAAGGGGCTGTCAGCCTGCCAGTCCCTCAGCAGTCTGTGCAAGGATGTTAACAGTCCTGGGAGACCATTCAGCTCTTCTGGCTTCAGTGATAGAGGGAAGTTTTTGGCGATACTGGGGGTTGAACTCGGTGCCTTGCGCTTGCCAAGCAGGTGCTCTACCACTTAAGGCACACCTCTAGCCCTGGACTGGAAGGACTGGCTGCTGTGGTGGATCTAGGCAGATTGGCAAGAGCCCACCAGCTGTGCAGTGGTTAAGATGGAGGCAGTGAATGGCCAGGCAGTTCCTTTAAGGAATGAGTGTCACCTGGGATACTCATAGTGACTGGGGACAGGCTCTACCCCCAATTAACCAAGTCACAACTGGCCATCTCTTTAACTCACCAGAGAGAAATGGAGCAGACACCATCTTACTATTAGTTGACCAGGACTAAAAAACTACACAGCGACCAAATAGTGCCAGGTGTGCCAGGCAATCCTCATTCCATCCTCAGAACTCTGCCAGATGGGAAACTGAGGCACAGTGGCTGAAGCCGAGTGTGGTAAGCACTGCAGGGTATATAACCTTTTTATATACTGTCAGGAAACGCTGTGTACATGCTTTTTTCAAGGTACAGCCAATTTAACTCTTAACTGCAGTCACGGGTTGGAGGGGGGAAGACGGGGGGCGGGAGGGGGGAGCGGGGGTTGAGAGGGGACCTGCCCCACGTAAGACGAATGTGATAGCTTCCATGCTCCAGAACAAGGCTCCATTCCTTTTCTACTGGTTCCATCAGCTCTGACCCTCGTCCCTCATAGTTGTGAGGGGTTGCAGAGGCTCCAGGTGCACCTGCCTAAGGTGACATGCAGGCACAGCACACTGCTCAGGAAGAACTCACCTGTACCTTTCTGTACAATACCTGCAAGTATTTGTCACTTCAAAACAAACAGAAGACAGGCATTGTGGAGCACACCTGTGATCCCAGCACTCATGAGGCTGAGGAAGGAGGATTTCAAGTTTGAGGACAGCCTGAGACTATCTAGCCAGACCCCATCTCAAGGAAAAAAACAATGTAAACAGAGGCAACCAGATGGTAGGACTCAGGACCAAACCAACTTGTTTTATTGTTTTACCTTAAAAAAAAAAAAAAACCTGTTGTTCTGCAGACCTTTGGTCCCTGTGTTTGTAGGTGGGGATTCCAGGAATCTGTTTTAATCCAACCCCAAGGTGACACTGCCTTGCCAAGCAGGGTCATTCCTGGTAAACCATGACTCACCACACCTTGGGGCCTTATGGGTGCCAACTTCCTCCTGCCAAACCCAGTAAGACACCCTGGGCCAGAGGAACGCGCTGACCATGCTCCGACTTCTGCAAAGCCTGGGGCCTGAGAGCCAGTAGGCAGCTGAGTCCTGTGACAGCACCAGCTGCCCTCAGCCTCAGGGATAGCCCCGAGGAGCCCAATGTCACTGGCCACTGCCACCCCTGGATGGTGGTTCTCCACTAGTAGAGTTTGGAAGACCTCAGTGCCTAGGCCCCACCCCAACCAAGGATGTCTCTAATAGGTGGCCATGTTGAAATCATTGTTAGAGGGAAAGGAGCAGGGAGACGTGGCTGGGGGCTGACACAGAGTCAGGAGAGTCCGCAGCCTGAGAAGGTAACTTCATTCAGCCAGACAAGGATAACAACATCTGACAGCTAACCTCCCTGAACAGGCACTAAGAGAGGGCTGCGATTCTCACCCACCTCACCAACCCCAAATCCCTGTTCTTCAACACACCCTTGTTCTTAATCAACTGAAGGCCCAGCAGGAAAAGGGAACCTTGCAAAAACCTAGAACATTTTCAAACCTTTCTTAATCTACTCACTCATTCAAGAACTATCCAGGACTGGCGGAGCGGCTCAAAAAAGCCATTTGAGCCACTCCGCCTGCCTCATAAGCATGAGGCCCCAAGTTCAAACCCCAGTGCCGCCCCATCTCCCCAAAAATGAAAAAGAAACACCTGTACCTACCCTCTATGCCAGCTGCTGCTGTGGAGAGCCCAGGGTTTCAAGCTGGTTTGTGCAACTGATGTGGTCACATGAAACTCATGTAGTAAAATACCAAGAGACTATAAAGTGGAGAGCATCATCCACAGGAAGGACTGCTTTCTGAGCTGTTGACACAGCATGCAGGTGTATATATATATATTCTCAACAGATCGTGATGGGAGAGGGATTTTTACTGTAGATCATGGTCCAGAATCTGAGAGACTAAGGTGGGCAAGAGGAAGCAAGCCTCCACTGGCCCAAAGTAACTGTGTAAATACACAGTTAACTTCAGAGGCCCTAAAAGCAGCAAATCAAAACCTCTTGGTAGTCACAAAATTCTAGATGATCTTGAAATTGACAAGGCCATTGTGACTGAGACCCACCACAGGGAGAAGAGATTGGGAAAGTGTGAACCTCCTTCTTGTGAAGTAGTGACAGCTTGACGGGGATCCCTTCTCTCCAGGATTCCAGCCCTGGCACCCACATCCCTGGGATCAGACAGCAACGGTCCCAATCTTCCCTCAAAGATGTTACTCTAGCATCCCTGGGTGGGTTTCTCTGCATCAGAAGGCCACAGCACATACTGAGGCCACTGGATCCCAGATGCTGAAAGCAACCCAAGTACCCCCATCCTTCCAGGCTCAGGCTGCACAACACCAGCCAGACTGACAGAACCCTCCTTGCTGCTGACACTGGATGCAGCAGCCCAGCACTTGTGAAGCCCTCAAGGCAGCTTATTCCACGAATGAGTGGAGCTTGGTACCTTTCCCATGCCCACCAGACCCGAAGCCCTGAACACCTGCGGTTGTGCGGTTGGGACCGGGCTAAATGCCAGAGTTACAAAGTGAGCATATTGCCCGACACGCCCGTCTTGGGTTGGAGGCAGGTTAAGTACTAGTCGTGAGGCGGCCTGTCCTTGCCCACCTGTGGCATCTCCTTGAGGCATTCAACTTCAACCTGATGAAAATAAAGCCTCACTGTGTGTGGACAAGGCCTTGCCCTGAAAATAGCCGCTTCCCTCACACAGCAGCTTCCTGTTTGCTGCTGCCTGTTACCCTGTCAAACTGCCCCCAAGACAGGGAGAAAGAGATTTTCAAAACCAAAGCTCCCTGTTCATCTTTCCACAATGACTTCTGTTACCAACATGCTTTACTGAACACTAACTCCTACATACCCACCAGCCAACCAGCGTATCTGATGGCTGCATACAGGAAAGACCAAGTTATTTGGAAGACTACTCTCCAACATTTTTACTCTTAGGGAAAGGGAAGAGCGAGTCAAAAGGGCCCTTGAATGTCTGACATTTCAACTTTCTTCACAAAAATGCATGTTAATTCTTCAATGGCACACTAAAATCAATAGCACATTGGAACCAACTACCTACCAGTCACATTCTAGAATGCTCAGGGCTCACTGCACTGATAGGCGACATAACATACCCAGCCTTCAAGGAATTCCACGTGCTAAGGGGGTTCACAGTTCACATCTTTGCCCATCATTCCTGTTTCACAGGTGATGAAACTGAGCACAGAGAGACAAACTTAACCAGACACACACAGCTAGTGGTGGGCTAACACCCAAATTCACGTAACAAGAAGCTTCCTTCAGATGAGAGGGCAAAAAGCAAACTGAAATCACAAGGTTACTTCTGCCTGCAGGAAGTACAGATACAAACACTGACTAAGATGTAGGGTGACAGACACACTTATGACCATAGCAGTGAAGTATTAACTGGTACTTTGCAGAAGATATTCTGGCAGGACCTGTATTTTAAATATGGATTCTTTTGAATCAGACATTTCACCTGTAGAAATTTATCCCACAGAAACTCAACACAGAACAGTCACTGCTGTACCACTACTGAAAAGCTGGGACCTACACAAAAATCCATAAATGCAAAGGAACATTCGGTGAGAAAATCTCACCAGGGCTGATTTTTGAGTTTTAAACCTTTCTCAAAGAACTAAGTCAAGGCTAGACATTACGGAGGTACATGCCCATAATCCCAGCACTGCGGAGGCTGAAGCAGGAAGATCTTGAGTTCAAGGCCAACCTCAGCAAAAAGTTAACTAGATACCATTCTCAACAAACAAGTCAGGCAAGGTGGTACATGCCTGTAATTCCAGCTATGTAGGAAGCATAAGTAAGAGGAACATGGTCCAAGGCCAGCCCTGGGCAAAAACAGGAAACCCTATCTGAAAAATAACTAAAGCAAAAAAGGGTTGGGGTTTTGGCTCAAGTGGTAGAGCACCTGCCTAGCAAGCATAGGCCCTGAGTTCAAACCCCAGCACCACGAAAAACACCAAGTCAAGTAACACAAATAAAACAAGGGTCATGAGAAACTTCCCAGTTTTACTACTGAACTCAGAGCAAGCAGGTCCCATCATAGGAGGTAAAACCTGGTATCTTACCACACACAGTGTACCAGGACCACATGGTATGACACAGGCCTGGGGGCCAGTCCTGCCCCTCTCTCAAATCACATCCCAGAGTGAAACATCACACACCTCGGCTGCTCCTGTGTGGGGTCTGGAAGCTACACAGGGTGAGGTCGTCTGAACCATCAAAATTGGTGCAGCTTTCAAGCGGAAAGAGAGGTGGGGAAGAAGCAGGAACTCTACTCACTTGCCAGAACCTGCTTTAACTAAACAGATGAGTCTTGTTTCCTTTAACTATAAACAAGAGCTTCCCATGGCAGAACCTTCAAGTTGCTTCATTCTAAGCAGAGACACCTCGTGAAACAAGCTAATGACGTACCAGGTGACAACTATGAAAGAAAACCCAGTGAGAGTGATCTGATGCTGCTATCAGTCCTCTCAAAATGTGCAAGCAGCAGTCATGCCAAAAACTCAGTGCCTCTGGGTCACAGCAAGTTTTTAAAACTGTGTTGCCTTGCCCCCACTAAAGGCCCCATTTCAAAATCACACCCTGGCATCCAACCCTTGATTGCCATTTCCTCTCACTATAAAGAAATCCAATCCATACCGACACCGGTGGCTCATGTCTGTAATTCTACCTACTTAGGAGGCTAAGATGGGAGGATCCTGGTTCAAGGCCAGCTCCTGGCAAGTAGTTCAAGAGACTCCCATCTCCAAAATAACCAGAACACAGTAAGATGTGACTCAAGTGGTAGAGTGCCTGCTTTGCAAGCCAGAAGCCCTAAATTCAAATCCCAACCTCCCCCCTAAAAAAAAGCCAGCCCTGCTTTCATTGTTTCATTGCTGTTGCAGAGAGGAAACCTTCACACCCAAAGCCATAATTACTCAAGTTTTTCGAAATCTAAACATCATTTTAATTACATCAAAAAATTACCCAGATATATTGTCTGAAACTGCAGACAGGCCCGGTCATCACTTAACTTTTCCCACTGATTCATTCCTCTTATGACTTAAGGTGTGCATCACTGTTCCAGTCAGGTAAACCACACTTAAGAGTTTGACTGCAAGCCTTTAGATTTACCAAATGCTTCCCATTGCTTTTGCTCTATAAAATACTCAACACTGGAATAAAGTTCCTTTGTTCAGCTATGCTCAGAACACTGCAATGTAGAGAAGAACTTGACCTGCTCAGGCCAAGTAGGACAGGAGAGAGCTAAGAAGATGCTCTGTCTAAAAGAACCAGACTCTGGCTCATGACAGGACAGGTCTGGTTCCCCCAAACTAAGCTGGTAAGCTTTCAAATGCAGCCCCCCTAGTCTGTTCCCCAAAAACTGAAAAGGCCAGTAATCCCAACATACAGGAAGTTCCAGCAAATTTGAGGCCAGCATGGGCTACATAGCAAGACCTTGTCTCCATTAATTAAACAACAACAAAAAAACAGAGGCTAAAAAGGCAAATGTTATCTTTAAAAAGGACCAGGTAAGTATGAAGTATGTAATCTTCCATGATTTGCTTTGCATCTAAACTGGCACACAGAAAGTCTTCCAAAAGATTTTGAACTAAGCTGTCAAAATTAATCTTCCTGAGATTATAAATCATTTCTCTTTGTACTAGTGGGCCTCAGGGTTGTTCTGTCCTCGGGCACATGAGCAATGGGGTCAGAGAAGGGACAGGGGCGACAATTAGGTGACAAAGAAGCACTTGAGATTAATGCAATGGAAAAAAAGTAACAAATGCTAAAGTTTTTAAAAAGTTTAATGGAGCCAATAAGGCATATAAATTGTGTTCTGGCAGACATTAAGACCTGCTTTCTCTTACCAAAGAAAATGGCACATGTTTTTATCAAAATTTGACAATTGAGAGTAAAGGGTACTAAGATTAATCTTCAGAGCACCAACTTAAACAAAACAACCTAAAATATTGTATTCAACTTGGAAAGAGGAAATAGAACCAAGGCATGGCGGGGGGCGGGGGGGGGGTAGGGGGATTAAATATGTGTTCCTCGATCTCGAAATCCTTTGGGAATGGGAGTTCTGGCCTCTCATGAGCATCACACTGCCAAACCCCGATTCCAGAATCTAAATTTACAATGTCAGAAAAGCAAAGATAATTCCAAATGCATTTCTTGGTATATTCCAAAGGGAAGCTTGAAAGGATTCATAATACATAGGCTTGTCTGTTTCAGATAAAATGACAAATTGCTATAATTTTTCCTGCTATTATAGTCAAACAAAAAATGATCCACTTTTTGTGAAAATTTAGAAATACCTCACTGTCATTCCTAGTTTGAGTATGAATTCCATAGATTTAAATAAGGGCTATATCTATGATGAACACAGAACTCCAATTCACACGACATTTCTAACATTCCATTCACATCCCACCCAGTCCATAATGGGTAACTTAGCAAAGTTTCTTCACAGAAAGGTATTCAATGGCTGAAGGAACAGCAAACTTTAACAAAGTGCTGTGAGTGATTACTGGAAAACCCTTACACTGATCTGCAATGGTCATTGAAAGATAAAAATAGGAAGTAACTGATACTGGACTACAAGTTTGCAAGGAAACATTTTTCACTGTCCTACTTGATATATAATAATAGGATAGAATAAATTACAGTACCTGGCAGGCTGACATCAGTTCTTCATCTAAAAAAAGACTATCATTCAGTTCAAGATATTAAAAACGAAGGTGAAACATGCTCTAAAACGTTGTAGCTACAAGAGGTCTTATATTTACCCAAAGAAGACTCTATTGAGAACTTTTATTTTGGTCTACCTAACATCTAGAGAACCTCCATGCGACTTTATCTTTTCCAGAATGAGATTCCAAACTGCAGTCCTGAGGAGAGGGAATGGAGGGACAGGGGAAGAGTTGGGTTTTGCTATTTAAGTAAGTTGTGATCACATCAGTAGTAGACAAAACAGAGCTCTATCATCTTCTACCCACTGCAAGGAAAACACAGTAGGACATCATGAAAAATGCAACACAGGGTATGAAAGACTAGAATAAATACCTACCCCAACCATCTCCCTCAGGCTAACACTGAACCAAAAAGGAAGCCCACTCTCAAAGGTCATGCCCTCTCTTTCTGGTCACCTTGATGCAGTCTGCATGTTTCCATTTGTCATAAGGAAAAGTATCCCGCATAGAAGTAGTACTTGTCTTAAACTGAGTATTTGAAGCCTACAGGGTTAATCTGGGGGCAGTTTAATAATATTGCTATTTTTAGAGCACTAACACACACAAAGTGAATCCAATAAAGTTCTGTGTATTGATTCAATATTAAGTATTAATTGCATGACCATCATAGCACCTCTTTACATCACACAATCACCAGAATTAGAAAACTGCTTTGAAAACTAAAAACAGGACATAGTCCAATAATTAGAAGTTGCACTGTTACTATATAGAAACCAGGTGCGTAGAACAGTGCGGCTGCAAAAATAGAAGCCTGCAGATTTGACAAGGAAGCCAAATCATGTTTTTAGACAATTTTAGGAACCTGGCAATACTGTTGAAGCAAAATATTCAACACAGCAAGAAATGGACCAAACAAAGAAAAAAGAAGAAGAAAAAAAGCAGTCTATAACCAAATAAACATCTGATATTTCCTTTCCCTTTGAGAATAAATACAGTTAAGGTCACTTTTAGCCTTGGAACGGATATATGTTCGCCTATGATGATCTTGCTAATGACTACACAATTATCTGATGTCCTCTGCTAGGAGTATAGTTTTGAGAAAGCCATAGTTACAAGAGGCATCTACTGTAAATACCTAGAACTTCCTTTCATGGCAACCACTATAGAATTCACTTGTCTTAAACAGTGAACAAGGGAAGATGGCCTCATGTTTCCTTTGCAATAATAGTATATGTTGAGGATCAAGTGGCTTTCAAGCAGCATGGTGGGTGTGAAAATGTCTGCAGTTTAGATCATTCTGTTGCGTTTATGGGTTGGTGAGTCTGTAATAACATCGCCACACTGGGCTGAGGTACGCTTTCTAGTTCCACCATTGTCCAAGTGGAGTGCCATTTCTTCTGATATGAAAGTGTTCAAATCGACATCATGGAGTCCATTTCTCCTTCGACTAGCATTCGATCCACTGCTTACATGTGTAGGAGAGCCTGGGGTACTCGAACGCACGCTTATACTAGCCATTGCACCACTAAGACCTAGGAAGAAGAAAAGAGGTTTTAGAGTTGCTCGATTATTCAACCCTTTTGAAAGCAACCCACTTTACTTTTCATGTTGTCACAGTGTCAGGATGTCTGCCGGGCTTCTTTGCAAGGGGTCACCAGTGAGCAGTTAAGTTTTATTCTGGAAGAACTGGTCATCTGGCTTTGACCTATGCTTTATTGGTAACACTAGCAAGGCTGGGACTAGCAATTATGGAAAGCTTACTCTGCATCAAGCACAGGGAGTATACAGTTTACAGATGTGGCCAGGAGGTGCTTGCTTTATCTAAAGTCACCATTCCAGTAGCTAACCTCAGAAGCATGTCTGTGTGTGTGGTGCACACGTGCGCTTGCTCTAACAATCCCTCCTCTAGATAAGGTGACCATATGATGTATCACCCAAAACAGTACATTGTCAAGCCTGAAAGAGTCACTGATAAAAGTTATACTGGGCCACTGAGTACAAGGTGCGTGTGCCCTGGACAAATGGAGCTATATCACAACTGCAGGTCTCAACGGTATCTGCAAGACATGCTTAGGTAGCCTAAGTCACTGTCTGATCCTTTAGAGAAGAGGAAGGCAGGGGTGGGGGAACAAATCCTTTTGCTCTGCTTTCAGGTTGTTAAATACAGAATTTCCCCAGCACTTATCATTGAACACTTACTCCTTATAATTTTGAGCAGTTAAGGAGCTAACTTACATTCCACCCCTAAGTGCTCAGGATAAATCTCTGAAAGACCTGAGTCAGGTCAGGACCACAGCATTCAATTTTAAAAGCCTAATGCTGACAGCAGGCTTTCTGCCCTATGAGTTTCCTGCTGTGCCAGTAAAGCCTCGCCTAGGGATTTTGCTATTGCCTGACTAAATTTCTAATGTGATCCCATATAATCCATGTTTCCAAAGAACAAGACTTCTGCCTTACATTTTAAAACAAGCTTAGAGGTTTGATTGGGTAGGGGTCCATCCATTCTAATTTCGTATTCTGTAAATGTGGTTGAAATTTGAAAATCAAGTTCACAAAGTAATGATTCTTTGCCTCCTACCACATCAAATTTATTAAACTCCCCTTAACATAGTTCTCACTCTACAAATACTGTGGACAATGGAGCCCACCCACAGCCCCAAGCAACTCCCACCGCTGTCAGTGTTCTGTAGCCCACACCTTCCTGCTAAACCAATCAGACCCTTCTTCTCTAGGCACCTCCCACTCTTTCTGCACTTTTCCAACCAGTTCCCTTACTGCTCTTCCCCTACAAGAGGAAATCTAATTGTCCCTCTCTGTTTAACCCCTCAAACTTTTAAAGACCAGAACCTGCTTTTTAAAAAATTACAAAAATAGGATGAAGGCACTAATGCTGGGTCAAGCACCATACTAAATGATTTACTTTTTAATACATATTACTCCATCTGCAGATGAAAAACCAAGTTTAAATAGTTATTTACCCAAGGGCAATAGGTAGCAAGTAGGAGCTGAGGCTCACATTCAAGTGGACTCTATACTCCTACTATGAGACCACCTCCCCCTGCAACCTATCCAGTGAAGCATACACTGACAGGAGGTGTTCAAATCTTGATGATTGGTAGTTCTTTTGGAAATCAATCCTGTGCTTCTAACACCTACTCTGCTACCTGGGCCCACAGACTCCTCTGTCATCTATCTGCCCTGAGGTGGTTCCTGGTTCTCCTAACCTCTCCTTTTTCGGCCTCCTTTTGTTGGCTCTTCTTCCCTCCTGATTGAAATGCTCCACTCCTTCCTCTTTCTCCAGTCTCCCAGTTGCTTCCTCAGCAGCCTGTGGGCTTCTCTTCTGTCCAACCAGCAAGATGTCACCCAGGGTGAGCTCCAACACCCCTCAGCTTGCCTGTGGGCACCAGAGTTTTCCTAATCTGGACCACAGGAGCAACCCCTTTTCCTGTGTTCAAAGGCCCATTTGCCTACTGGAAAGCTCAGACTTATCATCTCCAAAGAGGAACTGCACTTCCTCATCCCCAACCCACAGGCTTACTAACTTTAAAAAAAAAAAAAAACAACTCTTCCTATGAACAGTCTTTTCATCTTGAGCTAATGGGCTGACACATCACACTCACTGAATTCTGAAAAAAGAATAATGCTTCAAAGTCCAACTGAAACACAGGCCCAGCTGCTGGTTTCAGGAAACAAACCCAGTCTGCTGGTTGCTCACTGAAACTAGTAACAATCAATAAAATGCCATGGTAAGAACCCAACTATCCCCAAGCTGTTGGCATTTTTTTAAGTTCTTCAGACAGACCTGTGCACACCTTTTTCCCGATCCCACAGACATAACATGCTACTAGAGGGTGCCCAGTACAACAATAACCTTTTCATACTTGCTTCTTAATGCAAAAGAGGTTCTGCGAAACGTGGGAATCTGGCAATAAATTGGATATTTAGTAATTAAATTCCAATCCCCATTATCATTTGAAATCACAAACAGAATTCAACAAAGCCCAACCTATGCCCTTCTTGTTAATGGAGGGTCAGCATCCCTAGGATCACATGGCAGTTATGACAAATATCATAAAGTGAACTCGTCAACTTCTCCATGAAAAAGAAGGTACACTAAACATCAACTTGGCCAATTTAAAAATCCCCCAGTAACTTCTGGAAAGTCATTTTTCTCTGTTGGTGTTATGACTTGGGGTTTAATTCAATAGCTCAAGTAAAGTAACAATGTGCAACACACTATCTACTCTCAGCAGTGAAAATCTTTTTTCAAAGTTTGACTCACTATTCTTCCCCAAAAAGCTCTTCACAAGTGTCAAATAAAATTAAGATTAACAACCAAAATATATGCATTTTAAACAGCCCAAATTTTATTTTATAAACCAATGGCAGCTGCTGGAAGCTGCTTTAGGAAACCTTAGCTAAGCCACATGAACAAATCAGGCCTATACAAGTACAGAAAATCTACACATCTCAACATGCTTCAATACTAAAAAAAAAAAAAAAAAAAACTAAGTTGTACGTCCTGAGGGCATACAACTTAATTTCTACCAAAAACACACACGTTTTCAAGAGGGCTATGGGAATATCAATTGACAAAAGCAGCAAAACAAACAGCATGATTAGACAGAAAAGTCTCAATTGCTTAATACAAGATAAATAAACTCATCAGTTATAAAGTGTCTGCATCCATTTAAAATGATTACTTGCAAGGAGTAGGAAAAAAATTAGGATGATTTAATCATACTTTGAGAACTTGCAATGAAGCTAAAACAAATTGTACAGTCCAGGTCATAGGAGTCCAAGTTACATGGCAAATTATTAAAGGTGGCACACAGCTATCATTGTTATACCATGTCCATGCTTGAGTAATAAGAAAATGCTGTTTCCAGAATCAGTTACATTTCGTTCATTTCCCGGCACACAGCTGGGTCACACACAGGCAGAAAAAGAGCAAATGCCCACCCAAGTCCACCTCACCACCTCAGTCCAGCAGCCAGGGACCTAAGGAGGCATCCGTCTATATTCTACTGGCCTCCCAGTACCTGAGACTCCTGCCAAGACAGCCACTTCTGGAGGTGAAAAGGCACTGTGGACCCACCGGCATAGGTCCAGGGCCCTCTGCAGACTGCTCCACCCATGTCATCAACAGGAGAAGGCGGTGCGGAGGGGCAGGAGGGTCTGAAATCCCCAAAACTGAACGAAGTGGGTAACATCCCACCTGGGAGACCTAAACTGGATTTTCCTCCTTGGAAATGAATGTACTACTCCATGTGCACAAAGCTCTGTTGAGGTGCAAGTACTGTAGTGTCAATGTAGAGTTTCAGATGTCAGGGGAGTTCAGTAATTTAAAAAAGAATTCTAATAAGATTGTGGTAATTGGAAGTAGATACCACTCCCCACCCCAATCTGTAAATTGTAATACTGAATTTTTATTGAAGCAAAGCATACTAAATCAAATCAATTACAAAGATACATGTGTCACACCAAGAAAACATTTTCAGTTATGCTGACAGCCCAAGATGCTTTCCATTTTTCAAAGACAATTTTTAATGCCATGGAAAAAATGCTCACGACGTTTAAAAAGAAGAAGGCAAAATACAGTACCATATATGCAGTATGATCTCAACTGTGAAATAATTTTAATACTTATACATTGAAAAAAAAAGACTAAAATGCACCAAACATTTAACTGCATTTATCTCTACATAGTGGGATCACAAACTGAATGTTTTACTTTTTGGAAATCTTTAAATTTTCCAAGAAATTAATACTTTCAGTAAGAAAATGTGTGAGAAAACTAAGCTCAGATACTGAAGTGTTTCGTAACAGTCAGTAGATCATTAAATAGGTGTAGGTGCATAAACTAGCTTTGATACATGGCCTTCTTTTTCACTGCGATGGGAAAAATGTCCAACCAAATTTTTATTACAGGTTCAAGACAATTCTGTATCAATGATGTTGGAAGCTGAAAGTCCTATCCCCAGAAACTTAAGTATTTAACATCTAACCATAATATATGGAAAATGCCAACTTCTCAGTACAAATTTTAATGCTATCTGAACTGCCTTGATTTGGTCTCATTCTCAGAGACTGGTCTGAAGAAAAGGCATAATTTAGAAGTTCCGGCCTTCAGAGGGAATTTAAATTCACTGCGGTATTATAAGCAACTGTGAGCAATTAAGAGATTGCTTTGGTACATTAATATCTCACATCTTCATTTCCAAATAAACTTTCAGACACACATTATTGTTAAGTAGCTATCAACTGTTCTGTTACTTCAAAAAGATGCAGACTGCAACATTCAACAAGCTTACTAAGATTCCACTATGTTCCACTCTGCCAGGAATGTGGGTTTCCTCAGGAGAAAAGGACTCTGAAAGGGGGTTATAAAATAAACTCTCACAGGCCAGTTCTAATTAGTCCTCTGCCACAGAAAAGTACACAGAGTTTCTTCTATACATCCTATCAACTTGAGAATCCTTACCTGTGCTATCTGTCAAAACAGATTTTTAAACATTTAACTACATCAATGGAAGGAATGGGTATCAACTGATACAGAGTATCAATTATCTATGGGATTTTACCAGGAAAGGTTTGTTCTCATAAATGTGGTAACTTCCCTTCAAAATCACTCTGGTAAACCTGGGCCAAAAAATGATTTCTCTATCTCTCTCACAAAAACACACACACACACACACACACAAGACTACAAACCAGGTAAACCTGGGCCAAAAAATGATTTCTCTATCTCTCTCACAAAAACACACACACACACACACACACACACACACACACACACACACACACACACACAAGACTACAAACCAGGTAAACCTGGGCCAAAAAATGATTTCTCTATCTCTCTCACAAAAACACACACACACACACAAGGCTACAAACCAGGCACCACGGTGGCTCAAACCTGTAATCCTAGCTACTTGGGAGGCTAAGATCAGGACCACCAAGGTTTGAGGCCCCCATCTCCAAAATGCCAGAGCAAAATGGACTGGAGGTGTGGCTCAAGTGGTATAGTGCCTGCTTTGCAAGTCAGAAGCCCTGAGTTCAAACCCCAGTTCCCCAAAAGAAAACCTGTGATTAGGAGAAAACTGACAGGTTCAGGCTGCTTAAAATTACAGCTTTCCGAAAACTCTAGAGTAAAGAAGGAAGCCATTTTATGCCTTGGGTGTGGTAGATTAAGAATTTGCCTTACATATTTTTCTAAGCAAAAATTCCTCTCTGACCTTATAACCCCAAATCCAAATGATTACATTTTTCTTACAGAGCCCCACACCCAGCTTTCTAGATCTAAGACTCTGTCAAGAAACTTAATGACATAAGAGAATGTTGCAAAATTTGGGGGCGGGGGGCTGCAAATGGAGTCTATGAATTTTTAGGGCGATGATACTATACCTAAATATCCAAACTGTCTAATATAATTCTGCTAGACCAGAAACTGCTTGAGATTGGCTTATTCATTCCTTTTAATCACCTGCTCTACTTCCAACAAACCACTTCATCAGAGTGCTTGGCATTCACTGTATTTGGTAAATGCTGGGCTACAGGGAGAGCTACAGAATGACAACATACACTTTTGGTTCTAAAACTGTTACACTTTCTACAGAAGGCTTTGACTGCAGAACTCTTAACACCAAATCTACGAAGGGTTTCAAGTCAGTAAGACTTTGACCTTCAACCCTATGAAGTTGCAGTCTTATTCTAACTCAAAGTCCTGTTTTTTAAAAGATACCTTTCCTAGACTGGAGTGTAACTTGTAGAGTGCAAGGTCCTGAATTCCTCCCCTGGCAAAACACACACACACACACACACACACACACACACACACACACACACACACTCACACACTTAACCTGTTCTCTAGTCTCAGCACTTGGGAAGGCTGAGGCAGGAGGATCACTGGATCCCACAAATTGGAAATCAGCCTGAACAATATAGCAAAAACCCCACCTCAAAAAATAATTTAAAAATTAAAAGATAGCTTTCCTTTAGCTTCTTTGCTTTGTTTTGAAATTCTCTGGTATCACAAAGACTAGACTCAGTTTGCCCAAGTCCCTCTCAGCACTTATGCTAGCAAAGGCAGTAGCTCACTGTCTTGTAAATCTACTTTCAACCTGAGAAAAACTTAACATTGAGATGCTATCTTTCTTCCCTTTATTTTTTTTTCCTGCTAAAATGGTATCTTAAAGCCAAATCAATGCCAATAATGTCACCTACCAATGCCTATGGTGACAAGAGACCATGTAATAAGCCTTGGAGTCTGAAATGAGGCATAATTTTAGAAGGATGATACAGGCTAATTCCAAATGCTGAAGTCAAGAAGTGATCAAAATCACTTCTGAAGGCTGGCAGAATCGCTCAGGTGGTAGAGCAAGCAGGAGGCTGAGGAATCACTTTTGAAACTAAAACCAAGTGTCTTTGATTTTTATGAGACAGTATGAAGCAGGGTCAGCAACCTACGAAAAATGGAGTGATGAGGCTTTGAACATTCTCAAGTGAGTGACATTTGAATTGGCATGACTCTGAATGCATGTCCATTCTTACTCTGCACCCTTGCATCTATCTCTGTGATAACAGGATTCTCAAAGAGAACAGAATTCAACCTAAGCCTTTCCAGACAACACAAGCTTGGACAGTTAAATCAGAAATTTTCTCCAGTCAGAAAGGCAATGTAACCAACTTCTCTAGCTTGTCAACAGAAACAAGCTCAAGATCTTCGCAAGTAATATTTATGTAAGTAACAATAAAACTTTAAATTAATTCAAGTGAATGCTGCAATTTATATACAGAAGCAAAAAGATCCTCAAAGGCCACTGGGAAATGAGATCCTGAGCCAAAGGTCTATTCCTGTAGTTGTGTCATTCAGGGACAAAGAGGGCACTCACACCAGACCTAGAACCACAAGCAATCCTCCTTTTTCAAAGCAAAGAACACTTACACAGTATCATAGTGGGGCTTGTAGTAATTTGCTGGGGTTCTCATCCATCACCTTATGAATCAAGGAGACTGGGTTAGAGAGCTTAAGCACTTCGCCCAACGTCCAAGTCTATGTACTCTTCCTACCTTGGCGAGCCAAGAACACATATGGAGGGCCACAAACCACTTATATTCATCTTCAAGCCTAGTTATCCAGATTCACTGATGGGGAAAAACCCAGACACACAAGTTGGTCTGTTTTCTGATATCTTTAGAGAAAAAAGGCCTCAAAGACCTTTCGCACCCACCCCCAACCATGCAAAGAAAGTAAGGGGGGTGGAGGGATATGCCCTAAATCTACAAATAGAGACAAAATGGTTAAGAGAACACATTTTGGAGCCACACCGATCTGAAATACCTACTCTACCACTTATTAACCTGCTCCCTCTTAGACAATGAGATTTTCTTCATCAATAAAATGGTAACAACCCAGGGCTGGCATGAGGATTAAATGAGAATCTCCTTGGCAGGGTGTTGATACAAAGTACACACTGAAAGAGCAGCTCTTGTGGTTTCATCCTCAGGCCTAGCAAATTCCCAGAGGTTCTAATGTGAGATTCCTTTGTATCACCCCCAGGTATGTATAAAGGTTACATTATCCCAACTGTAGTCATCTGGGGACTGTAATCCTCAACTCCTTCCAGAAATTCTCATTCCCCACTGTGCTGTATTCACTCATTTCTCAGACCTGTGTTCACCCCTGTAGTAAATTCAGAAAACATTTATACAAGATTCTTTGCTAGGTTCTATTGAAGCCAAAAGGAACGTATCAAAGACCTCCTCTAATATACCCCCAATCAGCAGGAAAGAATAGCCTGGGAACAAATTGAGGCCTAGTTCAAGGAAGGCTTTAAGAATGAGGAGAACTGGGGCATGGCTCAAAGTAACAGAGCACCTGCCCAGCAAGTACTAGCCCCTAAGTTCAAACCCCAGCACCACCAAAAAAAAAAAAGAAAGAAAGAGGGGAGGAGGATGGGATGGGATGGGGACACAGACTGGCTAGGCATGGTGGCACACATCTGAAATCCCAGCACTCAGAAGGCTGAGGCAGGAAGATTGAAAGTTTGAGGCCAGCCTGCCCTATATAAGCAAGATCCTATCTCCAAAAATTAAAGAACAGAAAGAACAGGCAGAAAAATGCATCACAGAAGTGACGTGTTATCAGTCTTACAGGAGGAAGAGGAGGAAGAGGGACACTTGCACAAAGAGCGATTAAACAGAATGGCTAGTCAAGACAGATTATATACGCCTTGCAATGCCACAATGGACTTGGACTTGCCCCTGTAGGCCATAGGGAAACATTAAGCAGGGAGTGACAAGATGGAAAAGATAACTCCAGTGATTTCATGGAAGGCTGATTGAAGCCTGATCAGCTCAGAAATGGGGAGCAATATCCCAAACCTACCTCTTCAGAAGGGTCTTCCCTAAACCCAGAACCAAACTGCCGGTAAGATGTCCCTTTCTGTGCCCAGAAGATCTTACACATGCCACATTCAGAACTTTAAATCATTCAACTATGTATTAGTCTCAACAGAGAAAGGAAACACTCTGTTTGCTCATCTATTCCTAGAGACTGCACAGACTACTGAATAGATACATGAGGAGATGACATGTATTTGTCACTGTCAGACAGAAGGCCCAGTCCAGTTTGAAATGTCATGAGACACATGCCTAGGGGAGATGTGCACCAAGAGACTATGAGACATATGTGTTTGGTAGGAAGGAGAGGTCTCCTTAAAAGGTACAATCTGGAAATTAAGAGTAAGATAGCCTCTGAAAGGCCTACAGAAGGTGACAGTTATGATTAGAATCCTGGAATACATAATTCAGGGCAGTGAAAGATCTGAGGAAAAGTCAAAGGCCCAAGCAGCAAAAGAAGAGAAAGGATAACTAAAGGAGAGTCATGAAAAAGGTAGGCAGGGAACCACGAAATGGCCCAGGTGATTTTTAGTCTGCCTAAAATACTGTTTACATAAAAATAAGTAGTAATTCAGCATGAACTGTGTATTTCTTTAATTCCTGAGTCTAGCCTCCAATGACTAAGTACATGGAAAATAAACATGTGCCAAACAAGTGTCTAAAGGAAAACTGGTAATAGTCTTACACTTGTCCAGCCATTAATTGATGTGCTTTTGATTAAAAATCTCCACCTGGGGATCTTATTTACTGCCCCACCCTACTTACATAAAATGCACTGCAAATACCCCAAAAGTCTCTGCCAACTGTCTTCAAATAAAGGCGAGTTTAGATAACTATGGGTGTGTCTGATGGAAGGACTGGTAGAGGGGGTATCCAAAAGCTGATGAAAAACCTGAGAGGGAAAATTATCCTCTTCATAAAGAAGAGAGAGGACATAAGGAGGAATGTTATGTTTACTTTTTTATAAACTCAAGCCTGCCTTGACATATTGACTTTTTCCCATGTCCCCTTACTCTATAAAACTTCATGAACTTAGGGCTGGGGCATAGCTCAACAGGTGGAGTGCCTTGCCTAGCAAAAGCAAGGCCCTGGTTCAATCCCTAGCACCAAAAGACTCTCCCTCCAATTGATAACTTCAAAAACTTCGGTTTGACCTCATTTATGTTGCAGATCTGGCTAAACTGAATTCTGGCACAGTATTTACCCAGTGGGCTGGGGGGTATGGCTCAGCAGTAGAGTGCTTGCCTAGCATGCAGCTTCAATCTCCAAAACCACCAAAAAAAAAAAAACTTTCTGTATATACTTTAAAAGATCTCCTAACACTTCAATTTACTAACTGTACAACAAATTACCTCAGAGAACACTAGGTATACTTAGTCATTACTCAACATTACTATTTGTTATCAAATTACTTCTTTGAAACATTATTTCCTTGAAAAATTACTTCCTCAAAACATTACTTCCTTGAAATATTACTATTTAGTCAGTTATCAAATTATTTCCTTAAAACTCTCAAACCTGGCAGGGATTCTCCTCAAAACACTTATGTTCTTGTAAACCACTGGAGCACAGAACTCAGTAACTTTATTTCATGGAGTTTTCAGCATGCTATCCATCTGCATCTATCATACTAGAGGTATGAGCCTGAAGAGAGGACCACGTTGTCTCTAATACATCAAAATTACTACTACATTATACATTTATTTTAGGGAAAAGGATAACTTTCTACTCAAAGTTTTATATTTAAGCTTTGTTTTGTTTTTGCAGTGCTAGGGATTGAACCCAGTGCTAGGCAAGCACTCTACCACTAAGTACATCCCCAACCCTATTTAAGCATTTTTAAACCCTCACAATTGGGCTGGGGATGTAGCTTAGCGGTATACAGCACCTGTCTACTATGCACAAGGCCTTGGGTTTCATTCCCAGCACCGAGGAAAAAGGGGAGAAAAAAAAAAGTTTGTGTGTGTATATATATATATACATATACATATACATATACACACACACACACATTATTTTAAATTGAGCATGTAAGGGTTGCTATAATCCCAGCACTTGGGAGGTAGAGAAAACAATCTCCAGTTCCAGGCTAGCTTGGGCTACATAGTAAGACTGTCTCAAAAAGAAAAAAAGACAATAAAGAAAATACTTCACAATTTAAACTACGTAACATTATAAGCAGTCTCTTCTTCAACTATATCATCACTGGACCTTCCAAAGTTCAAAAATAATTAAGTCACAGGTTGACCAGATTCTATTTGTGAAAATGGAATAGGATGATGGGGTTAAGAGCAGAGTGGTTTCTCAAGAAGGACTGGCTTGCCCCTTTACTATGTATGTTCCTGCAGTAAGATTTTACAGCAAGTAGGGCTTCTGTTTCTTAAAACTGTCTTCTTTTCATTTCTTAAAACTATCTTCTACAAGATACTAGTTAGTATGATACAGAAAAAGGATACTTTGTATGGAATGAATCATAAATCCACTTGGAGAAAAGTATAGCACTTAGGGAGAGACACCTACATTGTGTACTACTAAGCATTGAAATTAATCTGACACTTTTTACCTCTTAATAAAAAACCTAATCTAACAACTATATACACTCTCGCAATTGTTTTTCCAACCTTAAGGCGAAGTGCGTGAAACCAATTCAGCAGGAACAAATCAGCCTCATTTCAGCCCAACAGCTTTACTATCTAATATATTGGAAATAGTCTGCAGTGTTAAACACTGAATCCATACAACATGGGCTTTCCTGCAATGTTTTTAACTTGTCAAAAAAAAAAAAAAGGGAACACTTGCAATCAGGAAAAACAATGTTTTTTCCAATTCCATGTTCTACTTAGCATTACAGGAAAGAATCCTCTACAGGAACTAATATTTCAATAATATAACTCCTTTATACATATCCCTCTATTCTCATTAGCAGGTTAATGTTTTAGATGACCTACCCTATGCCCCAGAAATGTTTAACTTTTAAACATGACCTCACTCACTGGTTAACTTCCAACCTGTCCAGTCATCTGTTTGATGCATGTTTTCACCTTGTTTCATTTTGCTGTTTTTTCTTTTTTTTTTTTTAATAGCTGTATTTATTATTACATATTGTCATGCAGAGGGTAACTCTCAGTTCTACATGGCAGTCTGTAGCAGAAAGCAATTGACTTATCACCAAGTACACTCCCCAGGCTTCTCCAGTAATACTGAAGCCTCTAGACCAATAATGCCTTCTGGTGATGGGTCTGCCGAGGAACTAGTGATGTATCTGACAATCCTATCAAAGCAAGAAGGACCTGAGGGACAGCAGGCAGATAACTGATGACCTTTCCCTATGTCCTCTCTCATTTGGGACACCAACTCTAACCGTCTACATCACACTAGGTAATGAAAGGTGTTAAGGCAGTTCCCATGAGAACTAACCCAACAATTACCTGCCTTTCTTGTCTGTCATGGACCAGGTTCTCCAACCAATTACAAATGTAATAGGATTCTTAAGACACAACTTCCTCTTTGACTCAGAAGAGGAGTAGAAAATCTACAACATGTAAGTGTAAAACAATGATTTCTAGTCAATGTTGCAGAAAGATTACTGTAGCACTAATAAGCTCAAACTAACCTAAATACATTTTATGATGGGCTGGCTGGCAGTCAAAAATTGCCCCTAAGTTCTTAGCTTACATTCTATTTCAACATTTCTAGAGTGAGGGTTTACTGTAGACAAAAAAACAGACAAAATATCTGTACCTAACCCTAAACATGGAAATGGGCAGACCCTTAACCATTTTTCCAAAGAAATATGTTTAAACGGCTTTACCATGCAGAGCTATGGCTTCCCGGAAGGGTTGCAAATCAGTCTCTACAGATGAGCTAGTTTCCGTTGGAGTAGCTCGGTTAGGGGACACTACAGTCAGTCTTGGGGGAGCTCTAGAGTTTCGTGGTGGAGGAACCTTTCCACACAGGAAGCTGATCAAATCTTCTCTACGAATAGTTCTTCTGCGTTTTTTAACCCAGGCCAACACATCCTTATTGCGTCGCTGATAGCCAATCTGAATTCCAATATCAAAACTTCGCTGATGGGTATCCACGCTTTCTATTAGAAAAAAAGAAAGAAAAGACACATGATAATCATACAGTCATGCTATATTTCCTTCTAAAAAAGTGAAATGAATTACCATGAACTGTTATTCATGGAGTACTTTTTTTTGGGTGGTATTGGGGGCTTGAACTCAGGGCCTCGAGCTTGCTAGGCAGGAGCTCTACCAGCTGAGCTACACCACCAGCCCAAATTACCATGAACTCTGAAGCCTCTATACCTGTAAGTGATCCAATAATCTGAATGAAATGTATCTTACTCATGTTGGAAATGTCACACATGTCATCTTAGTGGTCTAAATTTGGAGTTCACACATCACATAATCCTAAAGCTTTCTTCTTTCAAATAATAATTTAGACAGAAGTAGGACTACCTACAATAAACTTGGCCATGCTTACCTGCTTTAGTTTAGCAATACTAACGGTAGCTAAGTCAGCAGCACCTCATGAGCTTCACATGAGAAAAGAGGCAGTGCTGCCTTCCACTTTATTCAAAGTGAGGAAATGGTACTGAGCGTGTTGAGTGACCCCTTCAAGATAACAAAAATATAAAAGAGCCGAACTTTGCTCCACAACCAGGGGATCCTTACATAGATATGCTGCTCTCTTCCAGAAAGCTGAATTCTCTTGATTGCTACATAAGAGTGTTGCATCATTGAACCGAAGTCTGAAATCACATGGCTCGGCCACACTCACTTGATTTACCAAGTCATTTGAGATGCACTCCTACTGACAGGTTTGGCACCAAGAATTAAGAACTCCAAAGGACGTAGCAAGCACTTGACAAAAAACAGGGAGCATAAGTACTGACTACTCAACACCAGGAGGGTGGAACCAGAAAGCTTCATTGCCCAAGCTATATTTTCATTCTGCTTCCAATTCTCAGTACCCTTGGAAACTCATTATCTTCATGAACTTTTAAAATGAAGTTCATCCCTGCTTTGTGTGAGGAAATGAAAATGCAGACACTGAGTGACATGGTGACTTATCATTATTCTAGTAGTGAGACACTAGAGAAGATGACTGCATTCGGTTTTTTTAAGACAGGGTCTTGGAATGTAGCCTTGCCTTAAATTCCCCACTGGAATACTGGTATATACTGAACCTGACTGTAGTAAAATGGTTCTTCTTTTCAATGATTTTTTTACCTAGCTGAAAAATCATATTTGAAAGTTTACATTGCTGCAATTTACTTTTAGTTAGCTGCTGTGCTGGCAGAAAAATAAACAGTATGTCTTTAAAGACACCCAGCAAGATGTCTCCTTTATCCCTGGACCTTGTATAAAAGCAACAAGATACATTTCTCTATCACCATTCCTGTACTTATTTTAACTCCATGTCTAAATCTAGAGTAGACTCTGAAGGAGAAAGCAATAGGCACACATGAAGAGCTGTGTCCCAGAAAGAAATAGTAATCCACACATCACAGAGGATCCCAAGCTGAATGAATATGCATTATTGAAAAAGGAAAGGCTAGGGGATGTAGCTCAGAAGCAGAGCACATGTGTAGCATGTGTGAGGTTCTGGATTCCGTACCCAATAACCTCCCCCAAAACAGAAAGATGATGAGTGCAGGTGCACAAGAAGAACTGTGTAACAAGACCTTCTTCTTCGCAGATGATGGTTCTTTATTGCTAAAGATTCAAAAGAAAATGACATGTCTGTGGGAGTAAAAATATTTTTAAAATAAGAGGAGTTGGGACTCTGTAATCCTGGCTATCAGAAGGCAAAGATCAGGAGTCACAGTTCAAAGTCAGCCCAGGCAAACGGTTTGCTAGACCCTATCCTGAAAAAACCCATCACGATAAAAGACTGGTAGAGTGGCTCAAGGTGTTGGCCCAGAGTTCAAAGCACAGTAGCACAGTAGAAAGGGCCAGGGCACACATCTTCTCATTTAAACTCCAGCATACCTTTGAAAAAATGGATTAACTCACTTCTAGAGTGGCCAGCCAAGTGTCCATGTCAGTCAGTATCTGATTTCCCATTCCTCTTACACAAAGCACGCAAAGTAGGCACGAACTCCACTTTAAAGGTAAACACCATCCATGGAGATAACGCAGCACTTTCCCATCTCTTAGAACACAGACAGGAAAGCCAACCTCAAAGAACTGGATAAGCTGGGAGCAAGGCTCAAGTGGTAAAGCACTTGTCCAAAATGTGTAAGGCCCTGGGTTCAACCCCCAGAACTGCTTGGGGGGGGGGGGGGGCGGGGGAGTACCTAAACCTAAGATGACCTGGAAAAGTTGCATTTAGTCCTTTGATGACTGTGAAAGGGATAAAAGAGTCATTCAAAGGAAATCAAGTCAGGGAGCCTATCCTATGGAACCACAGAAAGAGGATAAGCCTAAAATGTGCAAACCTGCCCTCTCTAAAGCTCATTGGAGAAGTTTCTACTTCTAAACAGAATAAAGAAATTTTATCTCTTTAAAGAACCAAACAGAGGTAGGCCCAGAACTGGAAAAACAGAGGGAACAGAGTGGGAAACATCAAAGGGATGCAGAAAACTAATCCAAAGCACGCAAGGACAGTGCACAGATGAAGCAGGTGTGAAAACATACACCTGGCAAGCCAGACACTAAAAAGCAAGATTAACTTGATATAAAACCTAAACCAAAGGGAGGGTGCTCTGTGAGGTACATTTTCACAGTTTTTTGTTGTTTTGGGGATTTTGCCAGTTCTGGGCTTTGAATTCAGGGCCTCATACTTGCCAGGCAGGCACTCTACTACTAGAGCCACTCCACCTGCCCTGTGAGATGTTTTAAAAAAAAAAAATTCACCAGTGACCTGGTTTAAAAGGGAGATAGTTATGTAAAAAGTTGTGAACCATGCTGGGCACAGCAGCTCAACCCTGTAATTCCAGCTACTTGGGAGGGAAAGACTGGGAGAACTGAGGTTTGAAGCCAGCCTTGGGCAAATAATTAGCAAGAGCCCACCTCAACAAATAAGCCAGGCATGGTAGTACATAGCTGTAATCTCCACTATGTGAGAGGTACAGGTAGAAAGACAGAGGTCCCCTGGGGAAAAACCAGAAGATCTTTTCCAAAAAAAAAAAAAAAAACAAAATAACGAGAGCCCCCCCACCCCCCCAAAAAAAGAGTTGAGGACATGGCTTAAATGGAAGAACTTGCCAGTAAGCATAAGGCCTGAATTCAGACCACAGTATTACCACATCCCACCCCCCCCACCCCCCCACCCCCCCACCCCATCGCAAAAAAAAAAAAAAAACCTCTTTTAAGAAACTGTACAGCTGACCAATCTTACCTCAAAACTTCTGACCCAAGTCTCAATATCATAACCAACTAAAATCTTGATAAAAAGTCAGACATTTTGGGCTGGAGTATGTGGCTCAAGTGATAAAGTGCCTGCTTTGCAAGCACAAAGCCCTGAATTCAAACCCCCAGGCACCCCCCCAAAAAAAAACCACCCCCCAAAATTCAGGCATTTCATAAGCACTAATTCACAGACTAGAAAGACCAAGGAGAAAAGCAGATACAACACAAAGATAATGAATTACATGCTTCTGCACTACCTAGGACCAACTTGGTTTGGTACCTTTAACAGCTTACTCTGAAAGTCAAGTCCCATTATTTTACCACCCAAATAAATCCAACCTCAGGTACTTTCCTGAATAGAAAATTATGTTAAGTACTTTCAAACAGTTACTTGGTTAAAAATAACACTTTCCTCTTATCTTAAACCAACTGGGAAAGACCTGCATGCTTTTTGGAGAATACAGGCATAAAGAAACTACATTCTAATGTAATGCCTGGATAATGTAGCGTCCACTGGGCTGAGAAACCCATCTTCCCACCTCACCCCACTCCCACACACAGAGGGCCTCCTAAAGGAGCTAAAGGCTCTCAGCCAAACACTGTTTTGAACACACCTGAACCCTCATAACTAGACAGCCAAATTCTACAAGTGTGAGTATTGGACTCCTGGCCCAAAAACTGTAGGAGTCTTGTGCCCACTACTGTTTTACCAAAATCAAAGCCATTATGGAAAAGAGCCATAAACCTGAAGGTTAAGTGAGTCCCCAAGGGCATCAAAATATCAACCTAACCTTTACCACCACACATTCATTTCCTTATTCAAAAAAAAAAAAACACTGATTCATACAACACAGTGAATATGTCCCATGTGTTATTTTTTTTTAATGTTTTATATAAGAATCTGAAATTGAATTCAAGAGAGTTTAGATTTAAATCCTACTACCACTGCAGGGTAGGGCAGAGGACTCTCACTGATTCTGAAGTGAAAACCAAATGAAGAGCCTTCTTCCGTGACACGTACAGACAAAACTAATGATGTTGCTCTGTTTTAGTTTTTACCGCAGGGGTTCAAACCCAGGGCAATTCATCGCTAAGCACACCCTTAGCCCTTGTTTCTCCATACTCAAAAAACTTTGTGAGTCAGCCAGAGCAGGTATCCCAATTTCATAAGCAAGGAACTGAAGCTCAAAGGGCCTTGTCTAAAGTAAGGGGGCAGAGTTCCTTCTACCACCTACTGTTCCAGGTGTTCTCATTCTCCTCAGAGCACCTACAAGCCATAAGTCAGAGCAACACTTCTAAGGAATACGAGTGACCACAAAATATTTGAATTTAATTTACACTAACCATCCAGTTTCAAGCTTTCCACAAGGAATAAGAAGATCTGAGTAAAAGCCAAAACAGAACTGATTTCCAAATATTTGGGAGAATCTAACACCTATGTATTCCTAAACAACTAGGATCCAAAATTAGGCACAACCTTCCTGCCTATATATTTACTTAATCTTTACTCAGCACACAGAAGCACAGGAATGAAGGAAGAATCATAGCAGCCTCTTATTTTTGCCTGCCTGGCCTCCAATGCCTGTTCTCCCCTCCCTAAAGATACTCTAAGTTTTTGTTTGGGTAGCCAACCATATGATCTGAGGGAAGCTCCCTTCGACATGTAGCTTAGTCCTAAACTAACCAGCATCACCCCACACCTGACTATAGTAGTGATTCTGGCCAAAAGACAAAACCAATCTGAACACACAGTGTACACGTGTACACAAACATATGTGCATGCAAGGGGAGAGAACCGCAAAGCACAAGACCCCAGTCACTGAATCAAGTCAATCCTACATGTAGTCTCCACGTCAGAGAGGGACCAAGACGAGTCCGTACCACTGAAGCAAGAATGACTTGTGATTTCTGATTCTTGCAGCCAAAATATCCTTTTACAGAAGTTAGACACAAGAAAAGGGCTGTCTTCTATAAAAATCTTCAGACTGAACCTACAAAGTGCATATTACAAATGACTAAGGCTATTGCTTCTGACAACTAAAGCTAAGCATAAAATTTAAGGCTAAGAGTTTCTAACTGTAATCTATACTAAGTTATTTTAACAAAGCCTCAAAGCTTGGTAATAACTTTATGAAGTAAGGAGAGTCACAAACCCCTGCCATCTCCTCCAAGTAGAACTACTTTCTGTGACTGTTTAATAGTCACCCACTTCTAGGCCCACAAATTTCCATCACAGTTCAGTTCCCCTTTAGCAATACATATAAATCCAAAATGGCCACAATAAAGTGAAACAATGTATCAGAAAGAGGAATGATAGCACACCTTTTGACCTGTCAATTCTATTTACATTTGCTCCTTTCAGGAAAAGATGAGGAAGAAGGAATGTACACACCACAAAGCTTATTCCAGCATACAGAAAGAAAAAAAATAAATAAATAAACTAGGATTACAACCCCTCATCTTAAGCACGGCCCCTGCCCACTGCAAAAAACACTGGAGAAATAGTTAAAACTTAACACCATCAGCAGTTGGGCTCTCCCTATGCTAGGCACAAAACTAAGACCTGTACTATAATTTGTGGGCACTCAGGCCCATTTACAGTTAAGACCAAGGAGCACAATGGTGAAATACCTGGCAGAACCACACACCAAACACGTACCCCAGCCAAGATCTGAGCTCAGTCTGGCAGCAGACTCCAAGACTGCACCATATTGAAGCTAGTCCTCTGCAGTACTCCTAGAGCAGACACCTTGGGGCAAATGCTGTTCAAAGACACCCAGAAACATGTTTTGACGCAAACAGTATCAGGAGATAGCTATTGGCAGGTATGGCAGAGTAATACACAACCAATGTTTCACACACACTTTAAAATGCAGATGACAAGAAACGAAGAACAAAAACATTTAAAAACTGAGAAACAGCAAAAGAAAAGTGGTAGGAAGCAGCTCTGTGGTCAAGCACTGGCTCCAGAGGTTGCTGAAAAGCTGGGGCACTAGCCCCACTCAGGCTACCCACTGTGAGGCTACATGGTAGCCCTGCCCTGAAGGATAAGCAAGCAGCCCCAAGCAGTATAGGGAATTGAGGCTTACACAAGATAATTTCTAAGGAAGAATCAGGACTAAGACAGAAAGCAGTACCTCAAAGAAATGAAAATTTAAGATGCAAACACCATTCGGGGGGTGTTGCTCAGTGGTCCAGTACTTACCCAGCACTGCTCCAAAAAATGCAAGCACAGGCTTGGCCACATCATCTCTCAGGAAAGCAACAACCCTGGATAGATTAAAATGACCTAACTTTTTACTTCCTTTGATTTCAGGTACCAAAAAGCCACACTAAGCCAGGGACTCATCAATAATGAAGAAACACCATTCTCTTTGGATTTATCAAATCAAGAAGCAGCAGTGACGACTTGGTTCTTCTCCTTCCCAAAAAAGGAAGTGAAAGCTTGACCCTGCTAACTATAGTACAAACCTATGCACTACTCTTTACTGAACGGTGTCCTCGGTGAGAGGACAAGGTCAACTCACCTTCTCTTCTAAATTCGTCCAGCTACATTCCAACTAAATCAACCACCAGAACCTCCAATTTTTTTAAATCCCACTGGCAATTAAAAGGGGTCCTCCACTTGAGCTGTCAGAGTGGCTCAAGTGATAAGAGTTCCTGCCTAGTGAGCCTGAGGCCTTGAGTTCAAACCCAGTACTGCCAAATAAAGGGCCAATTGTGGCATTCCTATGTGCTCATTTTAGCAGTTATCAAGAAGGTGGTGCATATGTCACTCTCCCCAGGGTTACAAAATGAGCCATTTTTAGCTTGCCAGACAAGTGCTTAATTATACAAAATACAAGAGTATTGTTCGCTTAACGGATCCCCTCAAAATTAAATTTTTAATCAGAACTGTGAACCAGATTTAAATTTACCAACATTTAAAGCTGCATGCATTTGTGACACCACCTTGCTAATTTTATTGGTTCTATTTAAGGTAACCAATTATTCCTCAGCTGGATGCCTGTTCTCTAAAGACCACACCCTGAAGAGGGAGGGTGTGAGAATACAGTATTATCTGTTCTTTGCAACAGTGGCTAAAAGATTAAGATGTTGCTAATTAACAAATTCCACAAAATACAATTTATCCATTCTGTAAGGTAAAAAGAGATGCTTCATTTTACAGAAACTGGATACAAAATAAAACTGGCTCATACTGACAATCCAGAAACCACATATATTTAAAATTTATGTCTCTCATTAAGTTTTCTGAGCAAAGAAGAAAACTAGCAAATTATAAGATGTGTTTTCAAATTAAGGATTATTTCACAGTTCAACTTCTGAACCCATCTTCTCTCAGACAGCAGTAAAAATAACTGCTAGCTTTAGTCCTACAGAAATTCATTCTATCAGTCCACAACAGCACCAAAACCAGAAGACATTCCTATTTGTGGAGGGCTTAGGTTAAGAGCCTGGCACCTAGAAAACAGCAAAAAAATGGGTTGTCTTCTCCTTCAACCAAAAAGCTAACTGCAGCAAAAGCAAAAAGGTAGTAAGCCACTGTACCTGCATACAACAGAATACTACTCTTCAGTTAAAAAGCACTGGACTGTTGTACCTGCCATGCAAATGCAATGCATCCCCTCAAACACATGCTACGCCAGAGACCAGCCACAAAAGGCTTCTAAGGGGAAACTACATACAGTGCACAGCAATCAGGTAAGTGGCTCCAGGGAGGGGGGATAGGTATACTGGTCTATTTGTTAATAATATGCACTTGTCAAAATGAATCTAAGTATCTTAAAAGGGTGATTTCACTGCATGTCAACTGTACTCCAAGAAACTTGAGTCTCTTAAGAAATAACACAAGTATTATTTTTAAATTTCCTTTCTGGATCAAACCAAGAGCTATTCCAAAAGAATGCTCAAGACCCTCAAGCACGGAGAGATGCTAAAAAGCAACTTTTTCAGTGGTCAAAATTTAAGAAACTGGGGCTGGGGATGGGGCTCAGCCTAGCCTGTCAGAGACCCAGGGTTTCATCCCCAGGTCCTCCCCACAAAACGTGAGACACTCAACTACAAAAATCAAAGCTAACCAGTGAGAGTGCCATTTCATCTGTTTCCCTTTACTCCGTAAGACTGGACTATTCCTCATTTCCTAAAATTAACATTCTTATCCACCAGTTTCAGCTGAACAGTGCTCAAAATTACTGTTTCAAAAAACTGCCAAGTGTACTCAGGAGCTCTCACAATAAGGGGCATTTGTCCTACAGAATGCTGCCATTATTTGCACATTCTTAGGCAAAAATAAAAATCTGAGAATCAAAAAAGACACAATCTGAGAATCAAGGAGGTATTCCAATAGCCTGTTTCAACCTATCTTGATATTTTTACACTGCAAAAAATTCCATTAGTTTATCAGCTCTTTCAAAGTTTGAAAGCATTTTGATTTAATTACATTTGTTAGCAAGTCAAATCAAAATCCTTTTTCCTTAGAAACCTTGCCAAAAACCTCCCAAACCTTCCCTACCTGCAAGGCACAAAATTAAACC
This sequence comes from Castor canadensis, assembly GCF_047511655.1. Taxonomy (NCBI): domain Eukaryota; kingdom Metazoa; phylum Chordata; class Mammalia; order Rodentia; family Castoridae; genus Castor; species Castor canadensis. The sequence goes on along the minus strand of NC_133402.1, from coordinate 7,457,983 downwards.
CACTGTTACCAAGAAAGCACAATGGGCAGGAGGAGGCACTTACATACCCTTATGTCATCACAAAGAGAAATGAACTCCAGAAAGGCTCCCCTACACAAGTCTACCACAGATTTCCTGCTAGCAGCTTGACAAGCAGACACAGGTAGCTCTGAAGTACAGAAGTTGATGAAATTGCTGCGGAAGGGCAAGTTCATGTGCACCTAACTCCAATTAGGGAGTGCTCAAAACAGGTCAATGCCAAACCACTGTGCTCTAAGTTACCAGACTCACGAATCGTCCCTGAGGTCCTCCTTTTCCAGAAAAGAGAAGCTCGTCTCACCTGTCCTGCAGTGCTCCAGCTTGGGGCACTGTGGACTTTTGGAGCTTGCTAAGACCTCGCTGGGCGGCGAGGAGACTGTGGTGGACGATCAGCAGCCTACCTAGCACAGCAGCTCCCTCTCAACGGTGACAGCCAAGTGTCCCCAGTCACTGCCACAGGATCCCCCCCCGGGGGGAGCGGTGTCAAAACCACGGGGGAGGGAGGGGTAGCTGAGGAGACCACCACCCAGATTCTCACGGAGGGAGGTCTCCAGCCCAGCAAGGGGCAACATAACAGCACAACCCGCTCTGGGGGCGCAAGACACACACCTTCCCGCCCACCCGCAGGGCAGCGCAGGGCTCTTTACCTTTGTAGAGGTTGGTGACAGCGGTGGCTGCGTTTTGGAAGGGGACCCAGAGAGAAAGTCCTGGCTGCTGACACACTCGGTCTGAAAACAAAAACCAAGAAACAAATAAGAAAAAAACAACAACAACAGAAACGACACAAACACACACGAGTTCACAGAGAGAGAGAGAGAGAGAGAGAGAGAGAGAGAGAGAGAGAGAGACGAAGAGAATGTTACTTGGGCGTCAATCACTCCGAACGGCCATATTAGGTTTCGCCATTTTGTTCAAGGGTTTCGGGATCCCCGCGGCGCCGGGAGACCAGGAGCGAAGTGGGGGGTGCGGGGATGATCTCGACGGCGGGGTGTGGCGGGTAAAACGGGGGGCCCCGAGAACCGAGGGTCCCGAGATCCAGCCAGCGCGGAGAGCCCCCCACCCCCTGCCCGCAGTCCCCGCCCCGAGGCACAATGGGGCCGCCCGCCGCCTCCTTCGCCATTTTGTGCCGGGGCTTCTCTTCTCCCGGTCGGGACGGGGACGGGGACGGGGACTGGGACTGGGATCGGGATCGGGATGGCGACTGAGGCTGAACCGGGCCGGGCCAAGATGGCGGCGAGGCCTCACCTTTGTAGAGCTGGGCCACGGCGGTGGCCGAGTTCTGGAAGAGGTGCCACAGCTTCTGCTGCTTGTGCTCCGGCTGCGCGGCGGCCGCCGCCTCCTCCTGCAGCTCGGGCGGCAGCTGCTCGTCCTGCTCGGCCTCGGCCAGGCACTGCCGCTCCCACTTGGAGAACCAGTGCTCGGGCCCGTGCTCCTGGATCTCCGCCTCGCCCTCCTCCTTCCGCTCCTCCATCCTCCGCCGCGTCCTCCTCAGGCGGGGCCCCCGCGGGAGCGTCGTCGTCGAGCGGCCCGGCGGCGGGGCCCGGCGGCCGGCGGCGGCGGCTCCTCGCGGCGGCCCAGGCCTCCTGCACACCCCCGACGGCCGGCGACCCCGCCCCGCGTCGCCCCGGACGACCCCCTCCCCCTCCGCCCCGGGCCTCCTATGTGCCCCTAATCCCCGGGGTCCCGCTGATGAAGGTCGTCCCTGGCCCGCCGGAGCCTGTCTACCACCCGCCCATGGCGTGGTGGCCTCTCTAGGGCCGCGGCCGCTGCTGCTACTACTGCTACTACTGCTGCTGCTGCTGCTGCTGCTGCTGCTGCCGCCTGCCTAGACCTCCGCACAAGTCGGCCTGCGCCGCCGAGCCCACTCCCAAGACTGAGCAACGTCGTCGTCGCCGCCGTCGTCGACGCCTCTGCGGCTGCTGGTCCCCGCCCTCCCCCGCCCACACGCTGGCTGGGAAGCTCCGCCCACCCGGCCGCGACTCCTCCCCCCGCCCCCCCGCCCCCCCTCGCTCCCCGGGGCGGTTGGGGCGCGCCCGCTCCGAGGGCCCTTATTGGTCTGATCTGACTGATTCCACGTGCCGGCCCCTGAACACAGCGTCCTGATTGGCTCATCGGCCTGTCTGCCTGACGTCATCAATGGACGGGGAAAGGGAAGTAAATGACAGGAAGGTTGAAGACGGAAAGGAGGGGGGAGGAGTTGACAGGAGTTGAGTCCAGCCAGCCTAGGCGGAAAAAAAAAAAAAAAAAATTCTGAAAAGGGAATGCGCATGCGCCGTGCTTGCAGCCCACCGCCGGAGTTGCCGGGCGCCAGGCGGTAATCACGTGACCCGGCCGAACGACCGCACCCGGCTGGGGCTTTTCTTGCGCTTCCAGGCCCAAGGGGACGCGGAATCTAGCGGGGCAAAGGCGCCCCGGGCACGAAGGGGGCGTACTGCGTGGCGGGGTCTTTACTCCAGGCCCTTGGACTTCCACTGGAGGGAGTGCCGCAAATGAATAGAACGCTCCATTCGCATCCACGTTCGCAAAGCGCATTCCCATCTTTTTACGCCCGCGTCCCGTTTGTTCATCGGGTGAGTGGGGCTTCTGAGCCTAAAGAAAACCGTCCGAGGTGCGGGGTCGTCGGCCCGCGTCTCAGCGGCTCCAGGGCGCCCGGGGACACCGCGGCTTCCCGGGAACGAGGCCCCAGCGCCTCCAGCCGGCTGGGGAGCGCAGATGGCCCCGCGGGCAGGAAAGCCGGGCCGGGCCGGGCCGGCGACGTCTGCGCCCTGGCGAGCGTGGCGCCCGCACCTGTCCCCAGTGCACGCTCCCGGGCCACGTGCGGCCTCGCGTCACGCGCGCCTCCGCGCCCTGGATGGGCCCGGAGCGAGGCGGCCACGCAATTACGGGGACCGCACGGAGCCGGCTGAGGCTCCCCATCTCCTGCAAAGGTGCGCGGGTCCCCGCGGGAAGGACCTGGACCTGCTCCTCGGTCGTCAGGTCCGCTTGACTCTGCCGCCCACCTTGGCCTGCTCCCTCCCCACTCCCCGCTTCTCCAGGACGCACCAAGTCCCTTCTACCTCTGTTCTTCGCCGGGTCTGGAAACTCGTCCCCGCATTTCCCAAGACTTGGCTCGGTTGGTCCCCTGCGCACGGAGCTTAGACCAACACAACGCAGCGCCCTGCCCACTCTCTCCCATTGCAGGCTTGGATTTTTTTCTGTAGCATCCATCACTCTGAAATGACCCGCGGGTGATTGAGACTATGGGTCTCTTCTCACGAAAAACTAGGTTCCTAGAGGGCAAAGGTCTGAGTTTAGGAAGAAAGGGGAGGACCCCTAGCCATTCAAGAGGGACATGCCCAGAAAAGCAGAAGGAATGCAAAGGCAGGGAGTAGGGTTGATCGCGGAACCCAAGTCCTGCAGGGGACCAGAGTGGAGACAGCAGCAGGCAGAGCGCTTCAGTCAGCATTAGGGTCCCAGGAACCAATAAAAACGCATTAAGATATGTTTACAACACGAAAAAAATTGTATCAGTGTGTCTGTCTGAGAGGACTACGGAGGCAGGAAAGGTAAAGTAAATGTTAGAGAATGAAAAATAGTGAAACAATCTTTCTATATCTGAATATAATATAATGCACTGTACTGTAAGCTGTTGAATGTTAGGGGAGTATGGTGATAAAGAATAAGTAACAGGGATTGATTTGACTAAAGCCCAGTTTATACAGGCCTGAATTACCAAGGCAAAATCCCCTTGGACCATCAATACACAATTTTTAAAAAATGAAGGGCAGGAGGGAGAAAAATAGGTCTCCAGGCATGAGAACCAGTGGGAGGGCACAAAGAAAATGGGAATGAGGGTGAATATGGCAGATACGTTTTGTACTCATATATAAAAATAGAAGAATGAAACCTGTTGAAATTGTTCTAATAAGGGGGAGAAGGGATAAATCTAACTAAGAAATATTGTAAAGTACATGTGTAAATGTCACAATGTATCCTCCTGTATAAGTATTATATGCTAATAAAATTTTTTAAACTTACTGTTGATCGAATAATTGAAAAAAGGGTATCTTCTTATGGTTGTATTAAGGTCAGCTTATCAGTGGCTTTTGTTTGTTAGTTTATGTTTTTCTATTTTTCTTGCCTTGGAAAGATTTTTATTCTTGTTTTTTGCTCTTTGTTTTGTTACATTTTCTATTTTGAGATGGCATCTCCATAGGTTGCCCAAGCTGGCCTTGAACTCCCAGGCTCAAGCAGTCCTCTTGCCTCAAGCCTCCCAACTACCTAGGACTATAGGTTTGCACCACTACACCCAGGTGCAAAGTTTTTTAAACTAGGTAAATCTTTCACCTTGCATCTTTGAGTTTTGTGTCAGGCTTAGAAAGTCTTTCCACATGTTAAGTTATTTTTTCAATGAAATGGTAGATAGCTGTGGTGGTATGCACCTGTAGTCCCAGCACTCAGGTGAACAAGACATTAGGCTCACTTGGCCCAGGAGTTTGCAATCAGCTGGATTCCATAAATACACCCTGTCTCAAAATTAACAACAAAAAAATGACATTTTACCTTTTACCTTTTTTGTTAAAAAAAAAAAAAGACAAGCTAGAATAAAAGAAAAAGGAAACAAAATGACAGTATAGCTTTATTCCTAACCAAACAGAAATATCCAGATGTACGTGACTGCAGTAGCTATTTACAAGATATAATACACAAATTACAACAAGTGACAAAAGTGATCTTAAAGACTAACTACTGCAAGACCAGGGCAAAGTTAGACTCAAGGGCATGAGTGACAAGACACAAGAAAAATGAAAACATATTCTGAGTGCAAAATGGTGCTGGGAACACCAGATATCCACAAGGAGAAAACTGAAACTAGATCCCTGTCTCTCATCCTGTATACAGATCAAAGTGGATGGAAGAGCTTACTGCAAGACTTGAAACTACTGTGGGGAAAATGTAGGTAAGTGTTCTTCTGAAAAGGACTCCAGCTTGTCAGGAAGTAGGAGGAAGAATTGATAAAGAGATTGCATCATCAAAGACATTGGCAGAATGGGAGAAAAATCCTTGCCATCACTTCAACAGATACAGGATTAATATTCTTATAGAGAGCTCAGAAAATTGAACAAAACAAAAAATCTAATAAATGGGCAGATGAACTCAACAGTTCTCAGAAAAAGAAGTATAGATGACTACTAAATACATGAAGAAATATTCAACACCTTTAGCGGTAAAGGAAATGCAGATAGGAATGACACTGAGATTCCATCTCACCCCAGTCAGAACGATTTTAATTAGAAGTAACGAAGTCAACATACAGGAGAGACACCGCACGCTCACGTTTCTTGCAGCACTCTACAATAGCCAAACTATGGGGGCAGCCTAGGTGCCAAAACAACCAATGAAAGGATAAAGAAAATGTGGTATATATACACAATGGAGGATTTTCAGTCACCAAGAAGAATTATGTCTTTTGTAGGAAAATAGATGGAACAGGAAATCATGCTGAGTGAGATAAACCAAGCTCAAAAAAAAAAATATATATATATATATATGCGTGTGTGTGTGTGTATATATGCGTGTGTGTGTATATATATATGTGTGTGTATATATATATGCGTGTGTATATATATGCGTGTGTGTATATATATATATTCGTGTGTGTGTGTATATATATATGCGTGTGTGTGTATATATATATGCATATATATGTGTGTGTATATATATATATATACAATGAAATCAAATAAATACTGTTTGAAAGGGGGGGAATGGAGGGGTTTAAGAAAGTATAATAGAGGTGGTGAATTTGATCAAAGTAAATTATATGCAGCTGGGTGCCGGTGGCTCATGCCTGTAATCCTAGCTACTCAGGAGGCACAGATCAGGAGGATCGCAGTTCAAAGCCAGCCCAGGCAAATAGTCGGAGAGACCCTATCTCGAAAAAAAACATCACAAAAACTGGGCTGGGGGAGTAGCTCAACGTGAAGGCCTTGAGTTCAAACTCCAGCACTGCAAAAAAAAAGAAAAAGAAAAGAAGTACATTATATGCATCTGTGGAGATATCATAGTGACACCCTCTGTACAATTAGTTAATGCTAATAAAAAATTCACAGAAAATATTTTAAGCACAAAAAGTCAATATAAATAACTATCTAGATAAAGTGTCTTTTTTTTTTTTTTTAGATACTAGAGATTGAACTCAGAGGCTTACACTTGCTAGGCAAATGCTTTACCACTTAAGCCACACCCCAAACCTTTTTTTGTCTTTGAGACAGGGCTTCCCTACATAGCTCAGGCTGACCTCACACTCTGGATCCTCCTGCCTCAGCCTCCTGAGTGCTAGGATGGTTTTGTGCACCACTATACTAAGCTTTAAAAAAAAAAAAAAGTCTCTTTCAGGCTGGTGAAATGGCTCAAGTGGTAGAATGCCTATCTAGGAAACATGAGGCCTTGAGTTCAAACCCCAGTGCAGCCGGAAAAAAAAAAAAAAAAAGTCTCTACCATTTAGCACAGAAGTGAGAAAACTCTAAAACACTTTAAATGGGAGGGGCACTGTTGTTCCTTTGGATGCAGTAGCTGCTCCAAAGTTCAGGACAGTGAGCAGGTGCCCCTTGGGAGTCCTGTGGAAGACGAGAGGAGCAGCGCTGCACCTGTTGCTTTTACAAAGGGCAGAACACACCTGCCCATTTTGCTGCCTTCAACAACTGCCCAGATCTGATAGTCTGTGTAACATAACATAATCGTTTGCGGTTCACCTTTGCCAAGCCCAGCTCATGTCTGGCGTGTTTCAGAAAGGAAGGCTGCACTGGTTCTTCTCCTAATTCAGATTCAGTGTGAGAAGCCTTGACCCTGACCTTTCCTTAGAAAGACATTGTTTTTCAGCCATAAATCCAAGAAGGTCTGAACTTGAACTAAGTGCTGGACCTCTATAAACGGGAGGAAAACATCACCCATCCAATGTACTGCTTCACTGACCTTTGTTTTCACCTCTCAGAGTTTCTGAGTTCTGAATTTCGATGGTGTTAGAGTCTTCCAGCAATGGCTCACTAGCTTATTATTAGCTTATTAATATTACTATCCATGGGAAATCAGCGTTATTTGGAATAGAGGAATGGGAAAATGACCAGCAGTCATGAAATAGAGGGCACTGTCAATGTGCATGCTTCTGTCCAATGCTGCCCGGTCTTCACTTTAAAGATCTAATCTCATGACTGGGCATAGTGACACATGCCTATACTCCCAGCACTCCAAAGGGAGGGGGAGGCAGGAGGATCATGAACCCAAGGGCAGCCTGGCAAACATGAGACTAGTATCACCAAGAACAAAAGCAATTAAAAAAAAATCCTCAAAAAACTAAAAATAAGCTGAGCACCAGGGGCTCCCACCTGTAATTCTAGCTACTCAGGAGGCAGAGATCAGGAGGATAGAGGTTTGAAGGCAGTGCGGACAAATAGTTTGCAAGACCCTATCTCAAAAAAAACATCACAAAAAAGGGCTGCTGAAGTGGTTTAAGGTATAGGCCCTGAGGTCAAGCCCCAGTAGTGCCAAAGAAAAACTAAAAATAGACCTACCTTATGACCTGGCCATGCCTCTCTTGGGCAGATATCCAAAAAAGTATAAATTCATGTACAAGAGAGAAACCTGTATACCCATGTTTATTGCATCTCTGTTCACAGCGGCTATGAATAAACTGTCGAATCAGCTGAGGTGCCCAACCTATAAATGGAAAAAAAAATATGATGGGGGAGAGGATAAAGGAGAATGGTGGAGGGGGTAAATTCAAGTGTGACATATCTGATATATTGTAAGAACTTTCGTAAATGCTACAACGTACACCGAGCACAACAATAAAAAAAGATACCATAAAAAAAGAAACTATGACATGGGATATTACTCAGATATAAAGAAAATGAAATTACATCATTTTCAGGAAAATGGATGGAACTCGAGATTGAGTGGAATGAGATAAGCCAAATGTCACATGTTCTCCCTCATTTGTGACACCTCAAATAATGCTGTGATAATAGTAACAGGAGGTGGGGGTAAGGGAAGGAGTGGGGGAAGGGGGGAGAAATGACCTAAACACATTGTATGCACATATAAATAAAATAAAAAATTTTTAAAAAATAGTAACAGGACATGAATGTATATGGAGGTCTGGGGGGACGGATCAACAAGGGAGGGGAGGGGAAAGGAAATGATGCTGGTGGGGGAGAGTTTGGAAGTGAACTACATATGTACATGTGAAGACAGCATAACAAACACTGCTTGAAAGGGGGAGGAGGAGGGTGGGGGAAAATGGGAGTATAATGAGGGGGTGAACTTGTTCAAGGTGCACTGTGTATATGGAATTAGCACAGTGAAAGCCCCTCTTATTAATAATGTACACTAATTCAAAAACATAACTTTGGGGGTTGTTTTGGCAGCACTGGGGTTTGAACTCAGGGCCTCACACTTGCTAGGCAGGTGCTCTACCACTTGAGCCATGCTACCAGCCCATAAAACTACTTTTTAAAACAAGGTACTTAGACCAGGCGTGGTGTCCTCAGTATTTTGGAGGATGAGATCGGGAGGATGTGGTTCAAGGTCAGCCTGGTCAAACGGTTTTCGAGACCCCATCTCCAAAATAACCAGAGCAAAATGGAATGGAGCTGTGGCTTAAGCAGTAGAGAGCCTGCTTTGCAAATGTGAAGCTCTGAGTGCAAACTCCTGTCCCACCCTCACCCCCTCAAAAAAGGATACTCAGACCTTATATAGAAAGGGTAAATTTCCCAAGGTGTCTCAAAATTCAGCATGTGATGGGATTATATATACATAATAAAGTCTTCCAGCTCCCTTCCCAATATCCATTCCACCATGACTCTTTGCTGACAGAGCCTAATAGTCAGTGAGCAATGTACCTACTTTAAAGACTACATTTCCCAGCCTCCCTTGTAGCTAAGGGAGGATGATGAAATAAAGGAAGTCATTGCCTAGGGCTTCCAGGAAAGCTATTTAAAAGGAACTGACTTAGCTTGCCCTCTTGCTCTTGCCACTTCCTCCTTCCTGGAACATGAACAAGATATCCTGAGCTGCAGCAACCATCTTTGACCATGAGGTAACTTTAAGGAAGGAAGCATGTTTTAACAATGGTGGAGTAGAAAGGAGGAAGTCCCTGATGAACAAATTTGTGGACCTCCCTGGCTACCTACCTCTAGACTTTTTTCTTAAAGTAGAGAAAAATAAACCTCTATATTATATAAGCAACTGTAGTCGGGTCTTTGGTCTAACTAAACACAATTCATTACTCTTGATGGTATGTAAAGCCGGTGAAGATTTGCTGTTGCTGATTGCCACATAAAATGTTTCGTAATTTGGGGAGACCTGAGGTTGTTGCTTGTTTTCACTTTTGCTTTACCCACTGCGTTTGTGCAATTTTTCTCCATTACAACAGTATGTTCCTTCCATGGCCTGGCACTGTAGCTACAAGTTGCTCCTGGTTAGAAGGATAACACTCAGCAGAACAATATGAACCCACCTGAGACTACCTCCCAGGCAATCAGATGCATTTCCTGAAAGATCCTGTAGCTCTGCAACATGCAATCACTTTGTGGGAGGCTCCCCAGAGCCTGGATTACATTCAGGATTCTGCATGCTTCCTGATACACTGTGCTTTTCAGGTGTCCCACTTCTGACCTCTAAATGATTTGATTTTCCTGAAAACTCTTTCCTCTAGAAAATAAATGGCACAGAAAGTAAAAACAAAAGCTCAAGTCCATTGATGAACTCACGTATCACAACAGTATAAACCTGGCTCATGCCTACAATGCCAGCTACTGGGGAGGTGGAGACCAGGAGGATCAAGGTTCAAGGCCAGCCCACACAAAAAGTTAGCAAGACCCTATCTCTACCAACAACCAGGCACAGTGGCTCAAGCCTAGAACCCCAACTATGAGGGAGTCACAGGAAGGACAATCACAAGCCAGCTCCAGGCAAAAATGTGAGACCCTATCTAAAAACTAACATAAAACAAAGAGGACTGAGGGTGTGGCTCAATTGGAGAGCACCTACTTAAGAAACTCAAGGCCCTGAGTTCAAATCCCAGCACCATCAAAAAAAAAGTCTCAGCTTAGCACTAAGACTAGAGTCAACAGAATAGCCACCCTCCCTGACCACGACCGGTAGCCTAAAACAGTAGTAACACAAGCCTTTCCTCAGGTTCAAATGCAGACTCAGGGTCTGTAGGTCTGGGGTGGAGCCAGAGGCTGTGCCCTTTCCACAAGCTCCCAGCGATGCCCATTCTGTGGGTCCACAGGCCAACACAGGTCTCCATGTCTGTCATTCTTGGTACTCAGGCCTCAGTTCAAATGTCCCCTCCTCAGAACTGCCCACCTCAGCAAGCCCATCCACAACAGCCTCACAGTCCTTGTCACTGTCTCCTCCTTCACTCTCATTTCTCTTCCTGGCTCTTAACCAAGAGCCAAGGTTGCACAGGCTTGGGATGCATAAGCCATCTTCATTTTCTTACTTGCTCATTGCTCATCTGCCTCACCCTGCTAGAATGTTCCACGAGAGCAGACGCCATGTCTGCATGCTGTCTGCTTCCTGGCTGCCTCTCCCAGCTTGTTCCTGCCTAGGATGGTGCCCTGCACACATAGGAGCTTTTTGTCTATTTGTCTTTGCTTGGTCTTGCTATGTAGCCTAGGCTACCCTTCAGCTTGGAATCCTCCTGCCTCAACCTCCTCAGTGCTAGGATTATAGTAGTGTGCTGCCATGCCTGGCTTACGGGAAGCATTCGATGGATATCTTCCACCTTTCCCCTAGCTGGAATGTCTTTGTAGAGATAAGTTAGTTGCATTTAGCTATCTAAAGGATTTAGAAAAAGTGTTTATTTTCTGATAAGGAAAGTGTTGTCTGCCTACCATGAAAAAATAATTGTAAGTAATATAAAGAACAGAATGATTACTTTGGTTGAGTTCCCCAGAAGTAGGACCTGAGGCAAGGGTGTGACGCATGTAGTTCATTTGGGAGGAGACTCCTGGATGGGGAATCAAGCAGGAAAGGAAAGGAGCCAATTAGGGTGTGTTACTGAGCAGTTACTGCTGGACTGAAGGGGCTTGGTCCCCATAGGGACAGCTAGGGACTGTGTACGATGTGCCTCAGAGCAGGATGGGGCAGTGCCCACCTGTCATCTCAGTACTTGGGAGGCTGAGGCAGGAGGATCAAGAGTTTGAGGTCAGGCCTGGAGATGTGGCTCAAGCAGTGGAACACCTGCTTTGCAAGCTCAAAACCATGAGTTCAAACCACAGAACCACACACACACACAAAAAGTTCAAGGTTGACCTTGAACTTAGAGAGATCTTTCTCTCAAAACAAGGGGGAAAAAAAAAAAAAACCCAGATGTGGCTATGCCTGTAATCCAACTGGGAGTCTGAGACAGGACTAAGAATTCAAATTCAGCCTGGGCTGCTACACTGTGAGTTGCAGGTCAGCCTGGGCTACATAGTGAGACTTTCTCAAAAAAAAAAAAAAAAAACAGGAAAAAAAGAAGGAAGGAAGGAAATGAAAGAATGAGCAGGACTGGCTTCAGGGTGTGTAAAAAAGGAATCCCCCGTTATCTCAGGACCCAGTGAGACAGAAGACTTGACCTCCATGTGCTCCCGCATGTGTTCATACAAGTTCATGTGTGCATGTTTTTATGGCATCTCCCAGAAGGACCATCTTCCTACAGCTCAGCCTGAACACCTACCCCACATGGCCTCCCATCGCAGGACACTCATACAAGAATGCTTATCACATCGTTCCCCTACTCCTGCCACCGCTCACACGCCATCCTGTAACTGATGCTCTCCATGGGAAATTCGCAACTGGGAGCTGCGTCATGTCGGGGACCAGGTTGTTCCACCTTCCTTGGAGGATGTACACTAGCACAGCTGCCATCTCCTCCAAGTCATTTCTTTGCTGTGGTGGTTGATTCTTTGGCGGTACTGGGGTTTGCACTTGGGCCTTACACTTGCCAGGCAGGCACGCTTAACTGCTTGAGCCACTCCACCAGCCCTTTTTTTGTGATGGGTTTTTCTGAGATAGAATCCATTTGTCCGGGAGGCTTTGAACCACGATCTTCCTGATCTCTGCCTCCTGAGTAGCTAGGATTACAGGCATGAGCTACTGGTGCCTGGCTTGTGGTTGTTGTTTTGAGACAGGGTCTTCTTGCTATGTAGTCCAAGCTACATAGCTACATAGCTACTCTAAATCCTCCTGCCTCATCTCCAGAATACTGGAATTACAGGTGTACACCACCACACCTGGCTTCCAAGTCATGCCTCCCTCCCTTCTTTCTTTTTCTTTCCTCTCTCTCTCTCTTTTGCTTTCTTGCTTGCTTTTCCAGTACTGGGGCTTGAACCCAGAGCTCTGGGCATTCTAGGCAAGCACCAAGTCATTTCTTACTTAACTAGAGCTAAAGGATTTCTCATAGATACCCCACCCCCTCTCAACCAGTCGCATTTTAGCAGTTTTCCTTGCAGGGTTTTATATGAACATAGTGGTTTCCAGGGTGCTCTGGAGGCAGCTGCTATGGGATTGGGTAGCCAGTTGTGCACACTCAACTCCCCTCCAGTGACTCCAAGAGGTGGCTTAAACTCAGCCACCAAGAGAGTATTTTCACCATGGAAATTAACAAATGCCACAAGTCAGGGATTTTTCTCTTCAAAGTCAGTTGTTAAACACTTATCAGCACACCACGGTTTTATCTTACAAGGTTTTAACTTTACTAGTTGGTGTGTCTCCCCTCTGGTGTACCAGGAACTTCTGTCCTGGTAAATGAAGACACAATATGTAAGTAAACACATAAACAAACAAGATAACAATAGGTAATAATAAAGTATGAAGAAAATTATGTGAAACTGGTGATATGTTGAATATACTCCTTTTATCCCCCAAGGGTTTTTTGTTGTTGTTGTTTTGTTTTTGCTTTTGCTTTGCTTTGCTTTGTTTTATGACAGGATCTCACTATGTAGCCCAGGCTGGCCTTGAACTTGAGATCTTCCTACCTCAGCTTCCAGAGTGCAGGGATTACAAGTGTACGTAAAACACCCAGTGACCTTAGGGGTATTCTGACTAAAGACTGCATGATGTTTATTGCTTGTGAGAATATTTTAATTTATCAAAGTAACCCCTGATAGTTCAAGATTTCTCTTGCTTCCTTCCCTGCCCGCCTCAGGCTGAGCTATACATGAGCCCCACTCAGGTGACATTTCAGGCCAAACAGTTATTTAGCGTGGGGAGCTGGCCTGAGCATTGCACATGTTCCACAATATCCCTGACTTTCTTCCACTAGATACTTGTACTGTGCCTCCCTCAATCCCCACCAATGCCAGCTACAACCAAAAATGTTTTCGGCAGCAGGGGCGGGGGGAGTTGGTGGCAAATCATCCTGATTGATGATCACCACTGTAGCTGAACACACAAGACTTTAAATTGGCAAATACAGACAGCCCTCCATATCCATGGGTTTCACATAGCAGATTCACCCACGGAATGGAAACATATTTAAAAAGAACTGCATCTTTACCGAGCATGTACAAACTTTGATCTCACCATTATTCCCTACACAAGTATAACAAACATTTACACAGCATTTTTGCATTGAATGAGGCATTGTAAGTTCAAACTGGGGTTTGAACTCAGGGCTTCATGCTTGCAAAGCAGGCACTGTAGCCAGGGGCCAGTAGCTCATGCCTGTAATCCCAGCTACTCAGGAGGCAGAGATCAGGAGTATCACAGTTTGAAGCTAGCCAGGGCAAATAGTTCAAGAGACCTTATCTCAAAAAACCCTTCACAAAAATAGGGCTGGTGGAGTGGCTCAAGGTTCAAGCCCCAGTACTGAAAAAAGAAAAAAATAAAGAAAAAGAAAAAGCAGGCACTCCACCACTTGAGCCACAACTCCAGTCCAATTTGTAAGTAATCTAAATACGGTTTAAAGCATTCGGGAGGGCTTGTGTAGGTTACACGCAATCACTGTGCTATTTTATAGAAGGGATGTGAACATCCACAGGTTTTGGTGCCCTACCTGTGTCCTAGAATTAATCCCCTGCAGATACTGAGGGGCAACTCTGTAAGGCTGCAACAGAGGGTGTCAGAGTGTGACCAGTGGACAAGTACTGCCAACAGCCAGGTGCCCAGTGGCTCACGCCTCTAACCCTAGCTACTTGAGAGGTAGAGATCAGGAGGATCGTAGTTCAAAGCCAGCCCAGGCAAATAGTTCATGAGCCTCTTTCTCAAAAAAACCCATCACTAAAAAGGGCTGGTGGAGTGGCTCAAGGTGTAGGCCCTTAGTTCAAGCCCCAGTATTGTCAAAAAAAAAAAAAAGTGTCAGCAGGTTTTTTTATTTTTGTTTTTTGTTTGTTTTTGTGGTGCCATTCAGGTTTAAACTCAAGGCTTCCCCCTTGCAAGGCAGCTGCTCTATCACTTAAACCACACCTTCAGTCAATTTTGCTCTGGTTGTTTTCGGAGACGGGGGTCTCACAAACTATTTGACCAGGCTGGTCTGTAACTCCGATCCTCCAGATTTCAGTCTCCCAAATAACTTGGATTACAGACGTGAGCCACTGGCACCCAGCTAGCACCTTCTGAGAACATGCTAGAAATGAAAACTCCAAGGCACCTCTCAGGTATATGGAAAAAAGAATCTCTAGGGAGGGGCCCAGGCAATCTGTCCTAGGAAGCCCTCCCAGGACTCTGATGCACTCTATAGTTTGAGAACCACGACGTTAGGGACCTGGAAAGAAGATTATGCAAATAAAAATCATTCATGAGGTTGCTGAAGTCCTGCAAAGAGCATGTGTGAATGCATCCTGACGGTATTTGTTTTCCCACTGGCTCATCCATGGCGGGTGCAAGTGATCAGTGCAAATTAGCCGGGTTCAGGTGTTCTTTTGACTTAAATACCACCTTTCAGCTCAGGATTACCAAACACCACTTTTTTTTTTTTTACCCCAGAGAGGCTATGGAAGGCACTGGGCCAAAGAGAAAGTTAAGAATAGAAAGTAAACAGATCGTCTGACTCCACTCTAACCACCTTGTGATTCATCATTGCATGGAAACCCTGGTTCCTTAAATAAAGAATGCCTTGGTCTCTCAGAAACTGAAGAACCACAAGAGGCAAGGTCAAGGCCTACATGTAACAGCTGCACCTTGCTCTGGTTTCCATCCTGCAAAAGGGTTCCATTCAGAATATGGGTTCACAGTTTTACCCCAAAGTATGGCACCTTAACATTTGAGAAGATGGCAGGAGCAGTAGGGTCACCTCAGACGGTCTGGAAATTCGAGTGTTGAGGGCTTGGTCCCCAGCTGATGGCGCTGTTGAGAAGTGATTGGGTCATGAGGGCGGTAACTTCACCAGTGGGTGAATTCATTCATGGGTGAGTTCACAGCTGGACAGACTATTAGGAAGTGTGACCTATTTACAGGAAATAAGTCATTTCGGGCTGGCCTTTGGAGAGCCTATCTTGTCCCCAGACCTTTCTTCTTGCTCTCTGCTTTCCAGCCACGATAAGGTGAGAGCTGTGATCTACCACATACTCCCACTATGTTGGTTCAGCCTCACCCCAGGCCCGTGGCAATCGAACCAAGCAACCATGGCCTGAAACCCCTGAAAGTGATCCAAAATACATCTTCCTCCCTTTCAGTTGTTTCTCTCAGGTATTTTGTCACAGCAACGAAAATCAAATACACCTTCCCCTCACCTTTTCTTTTTTTTTTTTCCAGGAATCAGAACCTCCACAAAAATCATGTATTTCAGAAATCACCTTTTCTTCTACAGCAAGTCAAAAAGCATAGAAGATTTCTCTGACCTCCTCTGACGCAGGTCCTAGAGGGGTAACAGGCCTACACCCTCTGGAAAGGAGTGACCTTATCTCTAAAGACACAGGGACACACAGAAGAATCTGCACAAACAGGTCTTGCCAAGGTCTCCCTGGCTTATGGCTGTTAGATCATGTGCCTTGTGTCCAATCACACATCTTCTTGGCCATCCACTCTTCATCAAACATAAGCACAAAAATATAGAGCTTTGCCAGGTGCCAGTGGCTCATGCCTGTAATCCCAGTTACACGGGAGACAGAGATCAGGAAGATCTCGGTTTGAAGCCAGCTCAGGCAAATAATTCATGAGACCCTATGGTGAAAATACCTAACACAAAAAGGGCTGGTGGAGTGGTTCAAGGTATAGGCCCTTAGTTCAAAACCTGGAAAAAAAACCCAAAAAACAGTTTCTGTTCCTTTTGGTCTTTGTTTCCAAAGACACACATACCATGGAAAACATACAAAATTTTCTCAGCTGTTTTTTATTACAGGGGGCCCCAGCCATGAACCTAGTGATGGGTGAGAAAAGACCTGTTTACTTCCCTACATCTTCCAAGGCTCCTGAAGTGGGACTTGTCCGTCTCCTCCAGCAGGAGCAGGTAAGAGCTGTGGCCTACTAGCTGTCAACTGTGGCAGCCCTGCCTCTCCCTGGTAGTATTTGGACACAGAGGGGGGGCAATGGGTTATCACAATGACAATTAAGGACCTCTGGCAAAGAAAACCAGAATTGTTAAACATCCTGTGAGGTGCTGGTGGGAATGTAAAATGGTACAATCACTTTGAAAAATAATTTGAGAGTTACTTTAAAAAAACCAACATACACAGGCTGGGAGTGCAGCCCAGCAGTAGAGGACTTGCCTAGCACACATGAGGCCCCAAGTTCAACCACCAGCACCTCACATGCACAAAAATATTCAATATACACTTACCATAGCAGTGGCTCATGCCTATAATCCTAGCTACTCAAAAGGCAGAGATCAAGAGGATAGAGGTTCAAAGCCAGCCTGGGCAAATAGTTCACAAGACCCTATCTGAAAAACCCCATCACAAAAAATGGAGGGGGGGGGCTGTTGGAGTAGCTCAAGGTGTAGGTCCTAAGTTCAAGACCCAGTACTGACAAAAAAAAAAAAAAAAATACACTTGCCACATAGTGCACCATTTCAGTTTGCCAATTTATCAAAGAAAAAAAGGAAGCCTACGCCCATGTTTGTACATGAATGCTCAGATCATGTAATCACTAAAGCCAGCAAACAAATGTCCATACAATCCACTACTCACTTCTCAGCAATAAAAAAGGAATGAACTATTAGTACGAAATACAACATGGAAGAATCTTGAAATAATTATGCTGGGGGAAAGAAGGCAAATAAACAAAAAAAGAGCACATGCTCCAGTGTAGTCCCAGCAGTGGGGAGGCTGACACAGGAGAATCAAGAATATGAGACCAGCTGAGCGCTGGTGGCCCACACCTGTAATCCTGGCTACTTGGGAAGCTGAGACTGGTGAGGATCTTGGTTTGAGGTAAGCCTAGGCAAAAAATTTTTGAGACCCCATCACCAAAATAACCAGAACAAAATGAACTGGAGGTGTGACTCAAGAACTAGAATGCCTGCTTTACAATGGTAAAGCCCTGAGTTCAAACCCTGTCCCACAAAAATTCAAGGCCAACCTAGGAAGGTAGTGTGAGGACCTGTCTCCAAAACAAAATAAAAACCAAAGAGCTGGGGATGTAGCTCAAAGAGTAGAGCACTTGCCTAGCATGCCCAAGTCCCTGGGTTCAATACCCAGCACCACAAAAAAAAAAAAACCCTTCTTACACAAATTTACAGAAAATGCAAAGTAATCTACAGTCACAGAAAACAGATCAAAGTTTGCCTGGGGGCGCAGCTGAGTGGCTCAAGCAGTAAGAGCGCCTGCCCCCAAGCATGAGGCTCTGAGTTCAAACTCCAGTGCTCGCCAAAAACTGAAAACAAAGTTTGCCTGGGGACGCGAGGAAGGCAGGGAGAAAAGAGGAGAGGAGATGCCAGGGGATTCCATTCCATCCCCTTCTGGGACAGAATGCAGCTTGGCTGGTGGTTTTGTTCATTAACCCTCCCTGGGGCGGCTCACAACCTTACAACAGAAGGAGAGAAAGCCAGTGCCCAAGACACAAAGCTATTAATATTCTCACTTAAAAGTATTAATCTCTTTTTGACCAAACGTAATTGAGCCTCACCCTTTCTCCAATACCCAGTTCTCCTTTCCTTTTAGATATATGGAAATACCCAGCCCCAGCCCCTGGAGCTGGGCAGGGGCACGTGACCCGTCCTGGCCAATAGAAAGCGAGTGGAAGTGATGCGTCATTTCCGTTCTGGGGCCGCAAAAAGCCCCGGCAGGCTTCTCCAGGCTTCATCCTTCCGGTGGGGGAGGAGTGTGGGTGGGAAGGTTGGAGTCACAGGACAGCAGCTGCCTGGATCCCTGAGTCACCCCTTGTCATCTCGAGAATGAAGCCTTGGAGAGTTGCCAGGAGCCACAGGAGGTTTTGCCTGAGCAGGGAATAAACTTTGGTGGTATTTAGCCAATTCAGCCTTCCTGTTGTGGCTTGTTTAGAGCAGCAGACCTCGCCTGAGTAGCACCAGGCTAAGTGCTGGTGCTCACAGTTGTAATCCTAGCTACTCGGGAGGCGGAGATCAGGAGGATCACGGTTCAAAGCCTCCCCGGGCCAATAGTTCTCCAAGACCCTATCTCGAAAAACCCTTCACAAAAAAGGGCTGGTGGAGTGGCTCAAGGTGTAGACACTGAATTCAAACCCCAGTAGCGCAAAAAAAAAAAAAAAAAAGGAAAGAAAGAAAAGAACCCAGACTATTTGCAAGTGCTAGGGGCTCACATCTCATATCCTCCACCCCACTTCTTTATCTGCCCTGCCCCAACAAGGTGTGGCTTCAGCTGCTGGTGATTGCATAAACACACAGACAACTCTGGCCATCAGCTCCTGTGACCAGTAGAGAGGGAGGATTGATGTTTGTTTGCTTGTTTGTTTTGTTACACTAAACACCTTTATTACACTAGCTAAGCATAGTGGGCAACTTATTTGCCTTTCCCAGCCTATGAACTTCCTCAGGTAGTTCCAGCAACTTGCCCCGTAGCACACAGCCCTCTGCCTGTCACACTGGCCTGGTCTGGATGCAATTCAGGCAAGAAGCTTGCCCTGCTGGAACTTCTCCAGAAGACTGATGATGTTTGCGTTCTTTTTCCTTTCATCGTATTTCTCTCGATTTTTTAATATTTTTTTGTTAAAATCTCTTCCTCTTCAGGGGTCAGGTTGGCCCCCTTGTGGCCCAGGGGCAGTGCATAGTGGCACTTGTACCGCTGTCAGTGTAGTGTGCTGTCGATGAGCACGAGGCAGTTCTTCACCAGGGTCTTCGTGTGGACCAGCTCATCACTGGATGCATTGTAGAGAGCATCCAGAAGTTCCCCACATCCAGCCTGAGAGCACAGTACTTCTTGTTGCCTCCTTGGACTAGGGTTGTGTGTATACAGCAGGGGCCAATCTTGGTGTTGGCAGCAGGGCATCCCAACTCATACTGCACTTCTGCTTCTTGTGGTAGGGCTTCCTTTTGCCCCGTCTTGAAGCACTTGTGCCAGTTATCCCAAGAGACGCCCATTGCTCAGTACTGTGCTGGGAAGAGCTGTTTTGTTTTTTAAGGAGGAAAGATATCTTTGAGCAGTGGTTCTGCTCCTCCAGGCCACAGTGACTGTGACCTCCTTTGGAAAATGCTCACCCAGATTTGCGCTCTCACTCACGAATATTTGCATCTGTTCCTGGTGGTGGGCAGCCTCTAAGAGAACCTCAAACAAAGATCCTCTCTCTTGGTTTGCATTCCCTTGTGCAATGCCCCATCCTGGGAGTGTGGGTTGAAAATTTTCACTTGTCTCAAATGCTTATGTCACAGCAGAAGTGATGAGTGTCACTTCTGAGAGTAGGTTATAGAAGCCTGGCTTCCAGGGCTGGAGGCATGGCTCAAGTGGTAGAGTAGCAGGTGTGAGATGCAAGGTTCAATCTCTAGTACTGGGGGAAAAAAATGAATGAATAATAAATATATATACATTATAAATATATTTTATATAAATAGAATAATAAATATATAATATAAACCTATTTTTATATATTTTATATAAATATATAAAATATATTATAAATAACTAAATGATATAATTCAGGGATGGTCACATGGAAGAGACCCTCAGAGCACACACCCCCCCAGCACCTAGATGTGTGCACCCACCCTTTAGCTCATCAAATCTCTTTGAGCAAGTTTTTGTAGCAGCTAGGCTTCGGTGGCTAATATCTGCAATCTTAGCTACTTGGGAGGTTGACATTGGGAGGATCTGGGATCAAGGCCCGCCCGGGGAAATAGTTTGTGAGACCCATGCCCCCATCTCCAAAATAACCACACCAAAATGGACTAGAGGTGTGGCTCAAGCAGTAGAGTGCCTGCTTTGCAAGTATGAAGCTCTGAATTCAATCCCCATCCCACCAAAAAAGAAAAAAGGAAAAGTTTTTGCAGCTAAGCATGATGGTACAGGGGGCTTGTGGATCAGTGGTGCAGCCCTGGCCTCACCGGTATGAAGGCCTGGGTTTCATTCCCAGCCTCACAAAGAAAGAGTTTGTGGAGCTCAGTCTCCAGCTCCCCTCTCTCCTTCTCTCCTTCCCAGGTCAGTGCACGGGCTGAAAGTTCCCACCCTCCATAGATGCGCCTCACTGGTGAGCAGCCCCCTCCAGTGGCCATTTAAGGGCACCATTTTAAGTCACCTAAGTAGCATAAACTCAGGTGTGATCCTAGAAGAGGGTGCCCTTGTTAGGTCAGCCCTTTGCCACACCCCCACCCCAATAAAAGAGTTTTAGAAGCTGTGACAAGTAGAAATAAAGATCAAATATAGCCGGGTGCAGGTGGCTCATGCCTGTAATCCTAGCGACTCAGGAGGCAGAGATCTGGAGGATCGTGGGTCAAAGGTAGCCCAAGTATGTAGTTCATGAGACCATATCAAAAAAACCCAACACCAAGAATGGGCTGGTGAAGTGGCCCAAGGTGTAGGCTCTAAGTTCAAAAAAAAGAAAAAAAAAGATCAAATATATTTCTTATGACAGTTGAGGTTAAACAACCCCCCCCCAAGGCCAGATGTGGGCTGTCCCCCATCCATCCATCCATCCATCAAGTCTGTGCCTTCCCCACTTCGCTCTTGGTCCCAGGGATCCATGTGACATACTTCCACAGACTGTGTTGCCTTCTAGTTTCTGCCAGGCCCAGCCAATGGAGACCCTAGATGGAGGTCAGAGGGAAGACAGAATGTGAGTTGGGGTATCAATTCCCCACCCCATTCTGTACCCCGTCTACCTGGATCCAGGCCCTTCCCATAGGGCTACTATTCTGAGTTCTGCTGAGCACCTTTCCATCCTAGGAGTGGAAACTAAGCTGTCATTGTCCTCAGAGCATCACCGTATTCCTGATACCCTCCTCAAATCACCTGATGCAGCTGCGCATGGTGGTTCACGCCCATAGTTCCAGCTCTCAGGACACTGAAGTAGGAGAATCATGAGTTCAAAGCTACCGTGGGCTGCAGAGAGAGATGAAGGCCAGCCTCAACTATATAGTGAGACCCTGTCTCAAAAGAACAAAAGAAAATAAAGTCACCTAGTGCAAGTGACCATCTTTCTTCTTCGGGGACTCTAGTTGGTACAGATACAATCACCAGCATCTGGTAGCTCAATGATTCCAAAGTTCACCTAGCTGGGTAAGCGCATGGAAATCACACCATTTAGCACACTGTCAAAAATAACTGTTAAATTTAAAACTAATTTTTTCCTATTACAAGATCAAGTCATGTTAATTGTACAGATTCATGTTAATTGTACAATTGGCCCAATGCCCCCCCCCAAAATGCAACTTTTTGTTTTGGTAGTACTGTAGTTTGAACTCAGAGCCTCATGCTTGCTAAGTAGCCTCCCTATCACTTGAGCCCCTCCACCAGTCCTTTATTTGTTCTGTTTTTATTTTGAGACGGTCTTGCTGTGTGGCCCAGGCTGGCCTTGAATTCATATTCCTGCTGCCTCAGCCTCCTGAGTGCTGGCACTGACATTCTCAAATGTAGCCCTTCTACTATGTACACACGTGTGTATGTTTGTGTTACAAAGTGAGGCTTTTCCTACACACGCTGTTCTTTGGTACTGGGTTTGAACACAGGGCTGTGCTAAGCCCTCTCTCCATGGCTGAGCCATGTCCTCTGTTCTTTATCTTTCTTCTTTGATTTTTTTCCACTTCATAGGTGGTGGCTGTCTTTTTGTGTGTTTACATATCTTGAAATGGCTGTTTGGGATTGGATTGTGGAGTTGCATTATCAATATTAAAACTAATTTTATATTTGGGGTACTGAGCTATTTTCAGTTTTTATGTTCTACATGTAACATGGTGATGATTCTTTGGCCAAATCTCTGTCTCTCTCTCTCTCTCTCTTGGTTTCTGTCTCTCTTTGCAGTACTGGGGCTTGAACTCAGGGCCTACACCTTGAGCCACTCCACCAGCCCTTTTCTGTGATGGATTTTTTTCGAGATAGGGTCTCAAGACCCTATTTGGTAGGGTTGCCCTCTAACCGCAATCCTCCTGATCTCTGCCTCCCAAGTAGCTGGAATTATAGGCTGAGCCACTGGCACCCAGCTTTGGCCAAATTTTTACATACATATTTATTCTCTAAAAAATTCTAAATAATTGGCTGAGGGTGTGGCTCAAGTGGTAGAGCACTAATCTAGCATGAATTAGGCCCTGGGTTCAATACCAGTCCAACAAAGAAAAAATCTAAATGTAGAGTTGGTGAAATAGAGGGTCATGTTTTAAGGCTCTGAATGTGAACTTGTAAATTTTACATCTTTGCTAGCACTGGATATTAAGTAGGGTGTTTTTCTTTTCCTTTTCTCTCCTCTCCTTTCCTCTCCTTTCTTCTCTTTTGCTTTCTTTTCCTTTTCTTTCCTTTTCAGGTGCGGGAGATCAAACCCAGGGCCTTGTGTATGCTAGGCAAGTGCTCTACCACTTGTGCCATGCTCCCTGGCCTTTTTTTGTGTCAGTTATTTTTGTGATAGAGTCTCCAATGTTTTTTGCATGCAGTCCTACCTACAGCCCATAGGAGGGATTACAGACATGAACCATCATATCTGACTTATTTGTTGAGTTGGGGGCTGGCTAACATTTTGCCTGTGCTGACCTAAGAATCTTAATCTTCCTGATCTCCACTTCTGAGTAGGTGGAACTACAGGTGCTCACTACTGCATCAGCCCTTGGTTGTTCTTTGTTGTTGTTTTTTGTTTTGGAGCTGGGGACATGGCTCAAGTGGTAGAGCACTGAGTTCAAATCCCAATACATCAAAAAGTGAAATGACCAGTCTGCTTTTCTCAGTTCTTTTCTGTCTATAAAACTAACCTCTTGGGCTGGAGATGGAGCTCAGAGGTAGAGCATTTGCCTATCTCAAGTAATGGGGTCTTCTCAGCTCATCAGAGCACTCGTTCTATTTTATAGAATGAGATGTTGCCTGATTCTAGAATTAAAAATATAATTGGAGTAAAATGATATGCTAAACCTGTCGCAATCATGTCCTTTCACATAGGTGTGTGATTTCCCGTAGTGGTCAGGAGCATGTTCGGGATTAGGTAGGGGAGACAGGTGCATGACCTGGTCAGTATACCAAACCCCACCGGGCTTCAGTGACAGCCAAGACGCTGGAACGCAAAAGTGCAATGGTGCAGAGCCCTGGGACGCTGCTGCAGCTGAAACACGGAGGATGTTGACACAGAGACTGGAAGAGAATCACCCCAAACTTGACACTGCACACTGTCATTGTTTTTTCTGTTTTGTTTTGGGTTTTGCTTTTTTGACACAGGATCTCACTGCTTAGGTTAGGTTGGCCTGGAATTCACTATGTAACCCAGGTTAGCCTTGAACTCTCAATCCTCCTGTCTCAGCCTCCTGAGTCCTGGGATTACAGGCATTTGTCACTATGTCCAGCAAGAATTTTACTTTTTTATTATCATATTATTGTTGTACCGGGGGATACATTGTGATATTTACAAAAGTGCTTACAATATATCATCGTTGAATTCACCCCTCCATCAATCTCCTTTATCCCCTGCTCCCTCAAAATTGTTTTCAAATATTACAACAGTGTTTCTTTAAGTCAGTGCTATCAAAATTATGGATCATGTATTAGTCTTTATCTATTACCATGAAGGTGTAGGCTTTTGGTAACCAACAGAGGTTAGCCTGAGGCCAGCTAACCTATAAAGAAAGAGGTTTATTTAGCTCACAGTATTGGAAGATGAAAGGCCAAGAGCAGGTGGCTCCATCTATTTGTCCTTTGGTAAGGGCCCTCTAGGCTGTGTCACATCATGGTGGAAATGCACATGGAAGTTGCTTATAATATATCTTAAATTTACCCCCTCCAATAATTTTATTATATATAAGCCCTTTAATTTTTTTTTAAGATTTCTGTTTTATGAGACAGGGTCTTACTATGTGGCCCAGGCTGGCCTCCAACTCTCAAGCCTCCTGCTTTGGCCTCCTGAGTACTGGGATTACAGATGTGCACTACCATACTGGGTTGGCTGCACACTGTAAAAGGGTAGAGATTATAGAATGTGAATTACATCTTCATTAAAATAAAGCAAAACAGGAGCTGATCTTATCATGTGCAAAACCTTGAGCTCCACCCCCAGCACCAAAAGCAAAAACAAATACACAAAAACTATCCAGCCAAGAGACAGCTCAGGAGACAAGTCTCCATGAAATGTGTCCTGGATGGGATGCTGGCCCACAAACAGAACATTAGCTTAAGCTAACAAAATCTTGGACTGGAGACATGGCTCCAGTGCCTGCCCAGCAAGGGCAAAGCCATGAGTTCAAACCCCAGCACCATACACACACACACAAAAACTAACAAAATTTCAACAGACATTTGTCTGCTGAACAGACATTTGTCAATAAGGCTGTAACAATACTGGTTTAGTAATTGTGACAATACACAGTAATCCTGTATGCTGTTTATAATACAGGAAAAATCATAAGGAAAGCTGGACCTGGGGTTTATGGAAACTCTGTACTGCCTTAGTCACCTTGCTACAAATCTACAACCGTCCTAAACTTAATGTATATTGAAAACCAATCCATGATAATTTGAGCCACTTTAAACACACACACACACAAGTGTTCTTGCTTCTGGCTGTAAGGACACAGACTATTCTGATTTTATCACCAAGAAAACTGCCCAGGATGAAAGTGAGCCTAGCTGTGGCTGTCAGGTGGCCAGAGAAGCTGCTGGCTGGGCGGAGGGCGAACAGGAGCGAGTCTACTCTCAGTAAGTGGTTTGCCTGCTAACTGGCCTTCCCTTTTGATTCTGGACATCATGTTTAGGCCTGAGTCCCGTATTTAGGGAGAACTTTTTTCTTCTTCTTCTTTTGTTTTGTTTTTGTTTGGTTGGATCAAGCTACTAAATAGCTCAGGCTGGCCTGCAACTCCAGATCTTCCTGCTTTAGTCTCCCAAGTGCTAGGATTACAGGTGTGCACCACCATGCAAAACTGAGACTTTGGCTTTGATAAATCTTAGGCAATTTCAATGACTGCTAAAAAGAAAGTCTGACTTTGTTTTAGCCTGTGACTATGCTCCACATCAATGCCAAGACCTATGAGTAAGGAGATAGGGTGATGGAAGACTCAGCAGGAGACTCAGCTGGCCAGATGATACGGGACTTTATGTGGCAGAGAAAACACTGGAACACAAGCGTGCAATGGTGCAGAGCCCTGGGAAGCTGCTGCAGCACAAACACAGAGGAGCTTGACACAGTAAGCGGGAGAAAATCACCCCAAACTTGGCACCTTAGAAACTACATTTGAGCTGGGTGCTGGTGGCTCACGCCTGGGTACTTAGGAGGAAGAGATCAGGAGGATTACAGTTCCAGGCCAGCCCAGGCAAAAAAGAGAGACCCTATCTCCAAAATCAAAGTGGCTTAAGTGGCAGAATGCCTGCCTAGCAAGTGTGAGGCCCTGAGTTCAAACCCCAGCACCACCAAAAAAAAAGAAATTAAAAAAACCTTGTGACCCCCTCTTCCCATCAAAGTGTGCATTGAGGCTGAGACTGAGTCAATTCCAAAAAGAAAGAGCCATATTCTTGGCTCCAGGACCCTAAGCCTGGAGTTCACAGCAGTGAGGGTGATTTTGGAAACCAACATTTGCAGGCTTTACAAGAGAGAGGTTGGCTTTTTTGTTTGTCCTTTCTGTCTTTTTATTTCTTTCATTCTTTCTCTTTCTTACTCATCTTTCTTTCTATTTCTCTTTATCTCTTTTGATCTTTTTTTGTTGTTGTTCTTACTCTTGCCTCCTCGCCTTTTCCTTTTTCTCTTTTCCTTTTTTTCCTTTCTTTTTCCTTTCTTCTCTCCCTTTCTCTCTTGCTCCCCTTCCTCCCTTCCTCACTTATTTCTCTCTCATCCTTCCCTCCCTCCCTCCCTTCCTTCCTTCTGCGTCTTTTCTCTTAATTCTCTAAACTTGGTTTTAGCACCAGAACTCTAGATTCTGTGCAAAGCCCTACAGGAATCTTGGGATAGAGTTTCGGCCACAATAAACAATAGGGCTATGGCGGGGGACTGATGAAAAGTCAGCTTATCCTGTCCTGGAAACTGACATTTTTCAAAATGACAGAAAAAAAAAAAAAGTCCCTGGAGGAGGAAATGTTAAATTCCAGCAGCTGGGGAGTGGGAGAGCCTGGGTTAGCTGGGAGTCCATGCGCTGCCTCTGAAGCTGGGGTCATGGTTGTCGTCCCGCTGCATTTGTAAATGGTTTTGTTTTATTATGGCAGGCCATCTGTGGTGGCACAGACTTGTACACCCAGCGCTCAGGAGGCTAAAGGAGGAGGATTGTGAGTTCCAGGCTAGCTTGAGCTACATAGTGAGACTCTGTCTTGAAAACAAAAAACAGAAGCAAAATTTTGTTGCTCATTTTTACGCGGACGCTGGGAGCCCAGGGAGAAGGTTCTTGTGGTTGTGCAGATGTGTGTGAGAGGGGGAAGTGGTGCCTGATCTGGGGAAGGTGTGAGGGAGGCAACAGAGGGGGTCAGATGGAGGACAGACTCCCGAGACACCTGCTGTACCCTGCCCATTCAGCAGCTTCTGCTTCCACACCTATCCCAGCTCCCTCTAACTACCAGAGCAGCTTTAGTGTCTTCTACAGGCGGTGGCTGGAACTGATTTTAAAAAACCCCTCTAGCCCAGGTAGCACGCATCTACGTTAAAAACGGGCTGCCTAGCCAGGCACCGGTGGCTTATGCCTGTAATCCCAGCTACTCAGGAAGCAGAGATCAGGAGGATCGTGGTTCAAAGCCAATCTGAGAAAATAGTTCTCAAGATCCTATCTCGAAAATATCCAACATAAAAAAGGGTTAGTGGAGTGGTTCAAGTGGTATAGCACCTAACTAGCAAGCATGAGGCCCTGAGTTCAAGACACAGTACCACAAAAAAGAAAAAAAATGAGCTGTCCTTCCAGGAGAAGAGGACCACAGAGTAGGCCGTGCAGCATTCCAAGTGCTTTCTGGGGGATGGGACTGGGATTTGAACTCAGAACTTTGCTGTAAAAACACACTTGCAAAGCAGGAGCTCTACTGCTCAAGCCACACCTCCCATACATTTTGCTCTGGTTACTTATTTATTTATTTATTTGATATGGGGTCTTGCAAGCAATTTGCCTGGGCTAGCCTCAAACTTCAATCCTCCTGATCTCTGCCTCCCAAGTAGCTAGGATTACTGGTGTGAGCCACTAGTGCCCGGCTTCCAAGTGCTTTATAAACATTTTCACTTACTCCTCAAAGCAACCTCCCTGAAATGGGATTATCATTTTCATTCTGAATACAAGAATTCTGGGACTAGAGAGGTTGAGAGATGTACCCAAGGCCGCACAGCAATTCCCTGAAGAGTCTGCAGAAGAATAAAATACAAGAAGGAGTTGGGGTTGTGTGGAACAGTGGGAGAGCACTTGCCTGACATGTATAAGTCCCCGCAAAATAAAATATGTCATGAAGCATACCAAAAGGTTGTTGTTCCTTTGAAATTCACATGTAACTAGGTCATGTGTATTTTTGTTAGCCAAATCTGCAACCTCGTGATTGCCCAAGCCGAGATTTGACTCGAGGGTCTTACTCCAAGGTCTTACTCATTCCCCAAGCTCTCCATCTGACTCAAAGGCAAGGATTTACTCTGATTCATCTCCGTATCTGTCACTGAGACCTGCAGACTGACAGCAAGTGCCCCACAAATGTTTGTTGAGTGACTATTTAGAAGTATGAACAGTATCAGGGAATTTGGGGGCCTTTCCAGACAATCAATGATTCTAGTGTGGCAGACTAAGAACAAGGCTCTATCAACTCCCTGGGGTCTAACTCTGCCACCATCATCTAACCGCCTGCTGTGAGATCGTGGGCAAAGTCACTCAAGCCCCTGTGCCTCAGTTTCCTCATCTGTAAAATGGGGATGGTAGTAAGTAGAATGCATTGCTCATAGGACTGTTTTGAGGGTTAAATGCGTAATCTCATGTGAGGCTGTGCGTCCCGCAGAATAAGAAATCAGACTAAGATAAAGAAATGACTAATGTTCTGTGAATTCTCCTCACACTGCCAACAACACAGAGAGTTTTTTTTTTTTCAGGGGATAATTGTGTTTTGTTCCTTTTGTTCCTAGCCTGGTGCATGAAGCCCTGCTCACATCAGAGGCAAAATAAAGATGGATCCAAGAAATACATAAAGAAGGCTCATCATGGTGGCTCACATTTGTAATCACACCTACTAGGGAGAGGATGATCAGGAGAATGGAAGTTCGAGGCCAGCTCTGGCAAAAAGTTTTCAAGACCCCATCTCAACCAATAAAAAGCTGTACACAGTGGCCTGTATCCCAGCTACATGGGAAGCATAAATAGGAGAATCATGGTCCGGCTAGCACAGGCATAAAAGTGAGACCCTGCCCCAAAAATAACTAAAGCAGAAAGGGCTGGGGTGTGGCTCAAGTGGTAGAGCATCTGCCTAGGAAGCACTGAGTTCAAACCCAGTACAGCAAAAAATTTAAAAAGAAAGAAAAGAAAAAGAGCCAGGCACCAGTGGTTCACGCCTGTAATCCTAGCTACTCAGAAGGCGGAGATCAAAGTGGATCATGAAGCCAGTCTGGGAAAATAGTTTAGAGACCCTATCTTGAAAAAAACCCTTCACAAAAAAGGGCTGGCAGAGGGGCTCAAGGTGTAGACTCTGAGTTCAAACTCCAGTACCGTGAAAATAAAAAGAAAGAAACAAATAGATGAGGGGCTGGAACTGGGGATACAGCTCAGTGGTAGTTTGCTGACATGCACAAGTTCCTGGGTTACAACTGCAGCACCACAGATGACAGAAGATAGATGGATGGATGATAGATAAATAGATATAGATAGATAGATGATAGAGAGATAGAGGAGAGAGATGATGATAGAGAGCGAGATTGATAGATAGATAGATGATATGTAGATAAGCCAAGGGAAGAGTTTTTCTTTCCCTTCTTTTCACTTTTTTCTTTTTTCCTTTCTATCTATCTTTCCGGTAGAACAGAGGGATCTATTTATTTATATGTCTCTCTGACTCAAGGAAAAGATAATTTTCATCTAATCTGCTGGGTCCTAAATTCTCATTCACCAATAGATTATTGATTAGATGGTGAAAAGGTTGAAAATCTTTGAAAGTATTGCAGGACCTCAGATAAACCCACATAAAGAGCGCTGTACACCACTCCTTCCTCCTAAGCTGCTGCTTCTTTTTGCAATTTTCTTTTGGTACTGGGGCTTGAACTCAGGCCTTCACCTTGAACCATTCTACCAGCCCTTTTTGTAAAGGGTTTTTTTGAGATAGGGTCTCTCAAACTATTTACCCGGGCTGGCTTTGAACCGCCATCCTCCTGATCTCTGCCTCCTGAGTAGCTAGGATTACAGGCGTAAGCCACCAGCTCCTGGCTCAAGGGAGAACTTCCTAATGAGACATAAAAAAAGAGGTTCAGGACATGGCTTGAGTGGCAGAGCATCTCAATGAAAGGGCCTGAGTTCAAGCTCTAGTATCATCAAAAAGAAAAAAAAATGAAAATAAGGACAATATTACTGTATTAGAGGGAAACAAATTTGGGGACAGACTCCAGACCCTGACAATGAGTGAATAAAAGCATTTGTTATTTACAAAGATTATTTTTAGACAAATGTTTGATCATTCAGAAAAGGCAAGAAGGGTTTGGGGGTGGCAAGCCACAATAAATGCCATCATTCAAGTAAAATTAGCCCAGGTCTTAAATTCCAGAGATTACCAAACAGCCTGGTTGAGGTCATTCCTACCTCATTATTGTGCCTAATAATTACCTTGACTAATTAGAGCGAAGGCTTTGGAGTTTGCTTCTATTCCCAGACGCTGAGTCACTCGTGACCAGCATAAATCATTTCGCTCTATTTGTGTCCTGGCTCCTGATTAGGAACACATCTCAGCCAACCTCCCCTCCCCCCACCCCCTCCCCGGGACACCTCAGGCACTGCATTAATTAATATTTGGAAAACAGTATAATGTGTGCATGTCAGGCCTACAGAAACATGACATCAGTATGTTGAGTTCATTAATTTAATTATTCAGTACACTCAAGGTGCTCCTACCGTGGAGTAGGAGCCAGGTCCCGAGACAGGAACTCGGGTGTGATCTTGAGCAGGGCAGATGGAAGATAAATCAATTAAGTTGCATTGCAAACTGTTCAGATCTACGAGGGAAACAAATGTAAGTCTGCGATAGCTCCTAGTGGGAGGGGTCTGTCTGCTTTTGACAGTCATGGAAGGCTTCTTAGAAGAGGTGATCCCCGCTCTCCTGGGCTCCCAACATTCAGGAGTCTGCCGAGGCAGGAGGATCACAAGTTCCAGGCCAGCCTGGGCTACATAATGAGACCTTATCTAAAAAATAAAACACGATAAAAAACCAAAGAAGAGATGATTCCCCAAACCGTGAACTGAAGGAAAGGATGGAACCAGTCAGGTGGGCAGAAAGGAATGGGTATTTTAATGCAAAACCTACGTTGGGAAGTAGTTTTCATTTTGAAGAATTTCCAGGGTCCGGTGAACCCAGAATGTATAAAGTGACAAGTGTAGTGTGAGGTCAGACCCAGATCACACAGGACTTCCCAGGAGTTTTTGTTGTTTTTAATTGTTTATTTATTGGCGGCGCTGGGGCTTGAACTCAGGGCTTCACGCTTGCTAGGCAGGTACTATTACCACTTGAGCCATTCCACCAGCCCCTCCCAGGACTTTTGAGAGCTGGTCAAAAGCCTTTTGTGTCCAGTCCTTGGCAGGTGCTGGACTACATTTCCCAGAATCCCTTGATGTTATGGGTGCCCACGTGACTAAAGTTCTGACCAATGGAATGCAAAAGAAAGCAAGGACCTGTCTTTCAGACCCAGCCAGTAACATTTTCTTGGACAGACCTCCCTGGAGAAGATAGAACCATGAGATAGCAGGTGCCTTGGTCCCTGAATCAGGGATTGGAAGAGAGCCACCTGCTCATCAGGAATACCTATTTGGGGCTTTACATGCAATTTAAGTAAATTGCTACTGTGTGAAGCCACTGATTTGTCAGGGGTTTTTGTTGTTTTTGTTTTTTGCTAAAGCAGTTAGTGCTCCCTTAAGTATCACAGAGCCAGGTTACGAAAAGACTGAGCTCCATAAAATGTGGAAAGAATCAAGACCAGCTTCTCTGGCCCTTCCCACCAGGTCCAGTCTCACCCTGGGAAAACGGTGGGGAGGAAGAGCTCTGGTTGTCAGGTAAGAGGAGACATCCAGTTATTTGAGATAAGTGACAATTAAGTTCCTACTGTATAAGTACATCCCACACAATATTTTACGAACACACACTAAAAGATTATGCATTGTTGATATGAAATTGAAATTTAGCTTGTATTTTTATTTGCTTCATCTGGCTACCCTAACTGGTGGTGGAGATGCAGTTGGTGTTTAATATCTGTGGATGGCATGGTCGTGAGGAACACGAGGAGCACAACCTTCCTGGACTTGAACCCATTGTGTGATCTTGGACAAGCTATTTGCATCAGCCTCTCCACCTGTAAAATGGGCACCTGTTTCCTAGGACTGTCCTGGGCTGTCGGAATGGTTTAAGCAGTAAGAGCTGCTGTTTAGCAAGCATGAGGCCCTGGGTTCAAACCCTAGTATCGCTAAAAAAAAAAAAAAAAAAGCTTGCGGAGTGGCTCGCAAATGGTAGAACTGCCAAAAAAAAAAAATTCAGAAATCCTTCATAGGACTGAAAGATTCTCAAGTGGTTCTGAGAATCCAGCGAGCTGATGTCTGGAAGGTACTCAAGCACCAGGTAAGTGGCCAAAGGGGCTGTTGATGCAATCACGTGCCCTTGTCCACCTGAGCTCACCTGCAGCTGCAGCAATTCCCCCTTCCAGGGCCTGCATCACGTCTCTGTCCACTGGTGGCGCTGTCTAGTCCGGCGGGGACGACTCCACCTGTTTCTCCGAAGAGCCCCAGGTGCCGGTTACATGCTCCTTAACGCGCCCATCATTGCTTCCTCTGCCTTCCTTCTCGCTTCACTCCTCAGTGACAACTGGAATCACCCACCTTCCAGGGCTGGGACAAGGACCAGGCAAGAGTAAGTCAATTGCAGCTCTGGATGGAACCGAGAGCCTCATGCATGCTAGGCAAGCGCTCTGTCCCTGAGCTACGGGCCCATCCCACAGATGGCTTCAGACCGGCTTCAAATTCGAGATCCTCCTGCTTCTGCCTCCCGAGTGCTGGGATTACAGGCACCCACTATCACATGGGGCTAAGATTGTAAAATTTAAGGAAAGTCATGTGCTGGCTGATCTCATTAACAGGAAACATGAATAAACACATAGATACACAGAGTAGATGAGCAGTTCTCAAGGACTGGGGAGAGGGAATGGAGAATGACTGATTAATGGATACAGGTTTCCTTCTGCAACTTGATAGAGGTGGTGGTTTCACATTTTGAATGTCCTAAGGTCACTCAATCATTCACTTTAAAATGGTTAGGCTGGGTACAGTAGTACACATCTGTAATCCCAGCTACTTGGGAGTCTTAGGCAAGAGGACCTCCATCTGAGGCTGCCCAAAGCAAAAAGCAGGAGTCCCTATCTGAAAAAATAACTAAAGCAAAAAAGGAGTGGGGTTGTGTTTCAAATGATAGAGCGCCTGCCTAGCAAGCTTGAGGTCCTGAGCTCAAACCCCAGTACTGCCAAAGGAAGAAAAAAGATAAAGAAAGGGAATTTGGGCTTCAGGTGTCCTGCTGCATTTATTAGTTTAATTAGGGAAGTTTCGGTTCCTGGTTCCAGATATCTAGGAAAAGGGGGTTCCTTTAATGGGAGAGGTTTGGCTGAGTGTTGGTGGCTCACACCTGTATTTCTTGCTACTCAGCAAGCAGAAATCAGGGGGGGTCACAGCTTGAAACCAACCTGAGCAAATAGTTCACAAGACCCTATCTTGAAAAAACCCATCACAAAAAAAGGGCTGGTGGAGACCCTGAGGTCAAACCCCTGTACTGTAATTAAAAAAAAAAAAAAAAAACTAGGAGAATTTCATGTAGAAGCTTCTGACTCCAGTACCAGACTTGTCTACACTTTTCCTTTACTCTCATTTTATTTTTATTTATTTTTTGGTGGCACAGAGGTTTGAACTTAGGGCCTCATACTTGCTAGGCAGGCACTCTACTACTACTTGAGCCACTCCACCAGCCCTTCCTTTACCCTCACAGAGAGTAACCACAATCCTCTCTGCGTGCCTAAGGTAACCAGTACCAGGGCTTTGTAGCTTTCTCCCTGGACAGCAGCCCCTGGGGCTCAACACACAGGGAATCCACCATCCAGCTCCAGCAACGGCCTTTCAGGGATCAGGAGCACAGAGGGGAATGGATGAGGTGCATACAGCTCTGAGTTCCTGAAAACTTAGTTCTGGGGGCAGGAAGTGCAACAGCAAGGCACCAGGGGTACTAGGTGTTCCCTGAAGGCCTGTTCCTCATAAATGGCATTTTCCTGCAGTATCCTCACCTGGTAGAACAGTCACCAGGCACCCTCCAGGCTCTTTTAGAAAGGCACTAATCCCATTCACTTATTTTTTCTTATCACTTAAACCACTCCCCCAGCCCTTTTTTGTGATTTTTTTTTTTTTCAGATAGTGAGACAGGCTAGGAGTTGGAAAAGTTTGGGGCTCGTGTAGGTTGCCCTGGGATGGCCCAGACCACCAGAACCTGGCTGGGAACTCCTGTGCCCCTCCCCAGTTGTTCATTATTGGGTTGGAATCTCCTGGGTCTGCCCTTGCCATGGGTTAGTGTAGATTTTAAAAGCATCTGAAAAAGAAAAGCACTGCTCTCTGCTGATGGACTCCACCTGTGCCCACCATGCTCCCTTTGTGTTTCCTTTCCTGACTTTTAATAAACCCCATTTACATCCACACGTTCTGCCTGGACTGTTCCACACTGGAACACAAGGACCAAGGTCTTCTGAATACACCGTTTCTCAAGCTATTTGTTCTCTCAAACTATTTGCCTGGGCTGGCTTCAAACCTTGATCCTCTTGATCTCTGCCTCCTGAGTAGCTAGGATTACAGGTGTGAACCACCAGTGCTCCTGAAAAAATTCCATTCGTGAGGGCAGAGAGGGGACAGGAATTTTGTTTACTGCATGGCTTGCTAAGTCACATTACCCCTGCATCCGGATTGGGGAACATGGGTCAGCGATTTGCCTATGTCTTATGATTAACAAGTAGGTCAGGCTGAATTTGAACTCAGGGCCTTCCAGAGCATGGCCTATGCTGCAAGAAGCTTTCCTTCATTACCTTCCCATTCTCTGCTGGGATGGATTAGAACTCCAAAAATAAAGGTAGAAAGGAAATGGATGAGTCATTTCTGCTGCCCTCCATTGACTCCATCAGACCTCTGCTTTGTGGCTCACCTGAGCTAGTTGCTGGGGGAGGCCATGGGCTCCCCACAAGACAGGATGGTCAAGGTTCAAGGCCAGCCTAGGCAAAAGTGTGAGACCCTGGCCTCCTGATGCTTACCACAGGCTGTGTTCTTACATTGATTGTACAGAAAGAGGAGGGAAAGTAAACCCGCCCCATACACACCTCAGCCCAGGCCCTGTGCCTAGTCTCCATTGTGAATGGGAAGACATGGGATGGGAAAAAATAAAAAGTGTGAGACCCCATCTCAATTATTCAACAAATCAGGTTAAATCCTACTACCCACTTTCACCACCTTGGATTTATCAGTCCTGATATGTATCTGATGAAATTCAGGGTTAGGTCAAAATCATCATTTGAGACGTTTATTCAAGGTTACCTAGACAGGTATTTCCAGGGCTTCACTGGGACTGTGGGTGGACAGTTTGGCTTATCATAGAGGCAGTTTTGTCTCCATTTGTGGTAAACAAACAAAAACAAACAAAAAAACAACCACCCCATCCAGCCGTTTAGCATTTGTTCGTTTGTCAGTTTAAGGCTGAAGTAAAGAAAGGCATGAGCCTTCTAGGTATAAGACAGATAATGCCTAGCTTGGCAGATCCTTGGAGACTTAAGAAAAAGGAGGAGGGGGGGAAGGGGAGGAGGGCAGGAGGGAAAGAGGAGAGGCTTTTTGATCTGAGCACCAGCAGGATCCGGAGCTGAATGCAACTTCTCCTGGCTTCTCTGTTAACTCAGGTTTTCTCACTTATGGTAGGATTTGACATCAGTGGGCTGGTGGCTCTCTTTTGTGTAAAGAACCACAGCTGTCACCAAGAGAGGCTCTCACACATGCTGGGAACAATTGGCTTTGAATTCTCATTTTTTTTTTTTTCCAAATGAGAATGATTGCTCTTGCATTTAGTGAGGATCCCAGACCTTGGGGAGGAGAGTCTGCTGTGTGCTGATTACACTGGGATTCCACCAGGAGGGGACCTGCTAGCTTCCAACCCTAGCTCCCCACTTACTAGCTGCTCCAGTTGTTAAGCCTGCAAAACAAAGTACCCCAAAACTTAGCACCGTAAGCAGTCTGTTATCATGCTACAGATGCTGTGGGTCAAAATTCAGATTCACACATCAGCATAGCCACCTGTCTGTTCGCCTCCTGATGTGGGACCTCTGCTGGAAGCCCCCAAGACCAGGAGTGGCTCACCTGAAGTGTCCTCCACCCGACATATGGAAGGTGATGCTTGGTGGAGGCTGGGCCTTGGTTCCTCTCTGCATGGGCCTCTCCACGAAATTGGCTTCTTGGGCTTCCTCACAGCACATGGCAGGGTTCAATACCAAGCATCCTGAAAGAGAGAGAGGCAGGTGGGAGTCCGATCACCTACAGGTCACATGGCCTCCCTTCTCCTGTCCTGTTCATTGTTGCTATCTCAAGGTTCTGAGCAAGCTCGTATGAACAAGAAATAGATTCTGGCTCCCCCCCCCCTTTTTTTTTTAAGATAGGGTCTTACTCTGTAGCCCAAGACTATCCTTGAACTTTTTTTTTTCAATAAAGCCTACACCTTGAGCCACTCCTCCAGTCCTTTTATCTTGAGAGAGGGTCTCAAGAGCTATTTTTCCAGGCTGGCTTTTGGAAATAATCCTCTACCATACTAACCATGTGAGATCCTGGGCAGGTTGCTTTTCCTCTCCTGGCCTCAGTTTCATCAGAAAAATAGTGATAATAGCCGGGTGCCAGTGGCTCATGCCTGCTAGCTTAGCTACTCGGGAGGCAGAGATCAGGAGGATCAAGGTTTGAAGCCAACCCAGACAAATAGTTCAAGAGACCTTATCTTGAAAAACACCATCACAAAAAAGGGCCAGTGGAGTGGATCAAGGTGTAGACCCTGAGTTCAAATCCCAGGACTGAAAAAAAAAAACCCACAGAAAAATAGTGGTAATAATTGTGTGTACAGTTAGAGAGAATCACATGAGATAATGGGTATATGGTACAGTGCCTTTGATATGAGAAGGAAAAGTGAGAAGTGGTGGTTAGTAATAGCCACCATAGAGCAAGGAGGTATCTTGGTATGGTTGAAACAATGTCCTGGTTTGAATTTGTCAACAGAAAAGATAGATTCTGATACCTGTGAATGGGACCTTATTTGGAAACTGATCTTTGCAATATAATTAAGATGAGACTTAAAATGAGGTTGTGCTGAGTTAGGACAAGCCCTAAATCCAAACACTGGTGTCTTTAGAAGAAGAGACATAGGAACTCAGACAAGGAGAATACCATGTGATACAGGAGGCAGAAATTAAAGTGATGTGTGTCCAAGCCAAGGAATGCGAGGAATTGCTGGCACTATAGGAGGCAGGAAATGGCAAAGAATCCAGTTCTCAAGCCATCAACAGCTTGACTGCAGACTTCTGCCTCCACACCTGTGAGAGCTATGTTTCTGCATTCTAAGCCATTCCAATTGTGGGACTTTGTGATGGCAATTATGGAGGACTAAGACAGCGTTCACCTGGATCCAGGGAGATGTGATTTCTAATCCCAGAGCCTCCTCTATGGGATGAGTGGTTTCCTCACCTGCAAAGTGGGGGAGCTAGATTTGCTGGTTTCTAAAATCCCTTCCCTTCCTGTGACGCTTTGCTACTTAGACTTCACAAGACTTCAATATCCATCATCTCCTGAATGTTCGGGAGATGTGACACCAACATGAGATCACCTCCCTTCAGTTTCTCCCAACAAACTCTGTTTTCTAGTTAAAAACATTATCTTTATATAATGATGATGAAAATAACATAGGGTCATGGCCAAAACAAATAAAACTGGCTGGCGGAGTGACTCAAGCAGTACATAGAGAGCCTGCCTAGCAAGCATGAGGCCCTGAGTTCAAACCCCATTACTGCCAAAGAAAGAAAGAAAGAAAGAAAGAAAGAAAAAGCTAGCATGGGGGTGAACACTGTGATGCCAACACTTGGGAGGCAGAGGCAGGAGGATTACCAGTTCCGGGTTCCATAACTACTAGCAAGACCCTGTCTCAAAATATAAAGAAATAAACAGACAAATAAATAAACACATATGTACATACTTACATAAATGCAAATAAAAACAATATCGAAGAGCATACATTTAATAAACTAATCCCATGGCTGTCACTAGTCCCACTCTCATTCGATAAACACCCCTCACAGTTTGGTGTCTATCCTTCTATACCTTTCTCTAAACACATCTGGCATACTTCTACACACATGCCGTCCGTCTTCCCCAAGGTGAAGGTGCGCACACTGTGTGCTTTTCCACACTGAGAGCACGCTGTGCACACCCTTAGCTACTTACATTTTCAGCTCACGTGTCTCGGTGACCAGATGGTGGCCACAGTGTCGCACAAATGCAGCAGGTATGACAGTAAAGAAGAAATCGTAAGTGGGTGTCCCTTGGAGGTGCACAACATGGCAGCTCTACCTAAACGGGCTGTGGGAGAGAAGACGAAGGAGGGATGTTTTGGAGAAGGGGGTGACCTGCAGACTGTCCTTCTTCCAATTGTCTCTTACAGAACCAAATGAGACACTGAAGGCATGAGAGACTTCAGGGGAAACTCGTTTCCTGTGTGCACTGGAATTGTGGAGGAAAGGATAAATCCCCTACACCGTTTTTTTGGCTCTTTCTCCAAGCATGAGGTGAGGAACAGCCAGGGAACTGGTGGAGGCATGGAGGCCAGCTACCTCCCCCTTTCCCTTCAGGAGCTGCTGCAAGTTGAAAGGTGTAAGATTGGAGCATGCAGGGCTCCCAACAGTTGGGTTCTTTAGCATCTCTCCTTCCACTTTCTCGCCTATAAAAAAAGGAGAGGTGCAGGGCGCCTGTGACTCACGCCTGTAATCCTAGCTACTTGGGAAATTGGGAGGATCACAGTTCAAGGTCAGCCCAAGGAAATAGTTTTCAAGACCCCCATCTTCAAAATAACCAAAGCAAAATGGACTGGAGAAGTGGCTCCAGTGGTAGAGTGCATGCCTTGCAAGTGTGAAGTCCTGAGTTCAAACCCCAGTCCCACAAAAAAAAAGAAAAAAAGAAAAAAAAATCCAAACAAACAAAACAGAGAAAGGGTCCTGTGTATCCTTGGGTTCCACATCCACAGATTCATCCCATCTTGGCTTGAAAACACTCAGGAAAAAAGAAAAAATGATTACACCAGTATTGTACGTGTTCAGCCTTTTTTCCTGTCATTCTCTAAATACAGTATAATATCTATTGGCATTGTGTTAGGAGTTATAAATAATCTAGAGATGATTTTAAGTATATAGGGGGATGGGCATAGGTTCCTTGCAAATGCAATGTCCTTTTAAATCAAAGACTTGAGCATTTTAGGATTTGGTATGGGGTGGGGGATCTGAAACCAATCCATTATGGAGACATACCAACCCTGGACTGCTCATAAAGTAACTTTACTTCAATGACTTTTGTAAAAGTGTAATTAAGTGCAATGATGGGGCAGATTCCTTGCTTTGCAGGCAAATCAGAAAACTGGCTTTGGTGTGAGTGTTGATTTAAGTCCCAGCTCACGGGGCACAGCTGTGTGACTTTGGGCAAGACACTTAACTCCTTGGAACCAGCCAGAGCATCTCAGATATTTGAGCCATGGGACTGGCAATGGTGCTTGTCTTTCCTAGGTGGAGTGGAATTAGTGTTCGTAAAGTGCTTATCATTGTGCCTGGCACAGATGTAGGGGTACTGTGGGGGGGGAGGGTGCACCAATACTGTAGTTTGAACTCAGGGCCCCACAATTGCTAGGCAGGCACTCTACCACTTTAGCCACTCCACCAGCCCTTTTTTGTGTTGGTTATCTTTTTTGTAGTAAAGCAGTTAAATGAACGGAGTTACAAAAGGCCATGGTGGGGCCAGGTAAAAGTTGGAAGCAGAGACGTGTTGGGTATTTTTGAGATAAGGTCTCTGGAACTATTTGCCTGAGCTGGCTTTGAACCGCAATCCTCCCGATCTCTGCTAGGATTACAGGTGTGAGCCACTGGTGCCAGGCAGATGTGGGGTCCTTAAATGCTGTTTCTGTGTTGCTCCTCCCCTTCATCTCAGCATGTCTGCCTCACAGACAAGGACACTGTACTCATTCTGTACCAATCCCACTCTGCCCTCAGCACCGGATGGTGCCTGTAACACAGCAGGTGTGAGGGGACAAACATTTCAGATGAAACCTGGACCAAATGGTTATCAGAATCTTAGTCCAGGGGCCGACGCTTCTTTGGCCAAACAGGCAATAAATTAGCCTCTTATCTGCCCACCCTCTTGAAGGTAGCTGGTGGGGGGGGTCCAATCCAAGGTGACAGACCCTTCTGCCCTCAGTGACTCTGTTAAGGCCTCCAGGAGGTATGGGGTGGAATAGGGAGAGCCAGTGCGTCTCGGCGCAGTTAGCTCCCTCCAAACTGGAAAGAAAACCTGGGACTGGGGCGTCGCCCAAGGGGTAGAGCACTTGCCTAGTAAACCCAAGACCCTGGGTTCTTCTGAGACACATCTGAGGGGCCTGCTCTGTCGGACTGTAGGTCCCCAGCCCACAGCACAGCCACAAAGATGAGTGCAGTCTTCACCTCCTGGACAGAGGCACCCCCAAACTCCTGATGGACATGCACCCGACTTGGCTGCCAGAGGAGGGACCGTTGCGGTACGGCGTGTGGACACTAGAGGGCGCTCGCGGAGGGGCGTCCCAAATCCACAAGAAGTTTATTTCAGATTAGATTTTTCTGTACGTCGCTTGGCTCTGTGGTCTTAGCTCTTTACTCGCTCAGAAAATCTTCATGACATCTATTCTGAACATGATTTTGGACAATGGTATCAAGTATCAATCCGTGTTCATTATTTACTCTTTGAACTGGAGATTCCCCATGCAGGAATTTCTAAGGAAATATGTACCCAAAGGTTTAACCACAAGGGTGCATGTTTCAGCTTTCCAGAAATGCAAAATATTGAAGCCATTCAAATTACCTAGCAAAAAGCGGATTATTTCAGAAGGCAATGGTGCTTCTATGCAATACCATAGGATAGAACCAGGAAAAAAATGTCATAGCTCTGGGCAAAGTGCAGTTTACCAGCCAAAAATCTGACCCTCCAACTGTTTTTATGCAGTCTGGGAGCTAAGAATAGCTTTTACATTTTTAAATGGTTGGAAAATCAGAAGACATGTGAACATGATCTGAAATTCCAATTCCAGGCACCATAAATAAGCTCACCTTGGAACACGGCCACTGCCATTTGTGTATGTATTGCCTGTGGCTGGTTTTGCAGCCCAGAGAACATACGACCTGCAAAAGCACATATGTTTATGTCTGGCCCTTTCCTGAAAAAGGTTTTTGACCCCTGTCATAGAAGACTATCCCATGGCATGGAAATAAAACAAGTAATATTTTATAACAACATTATCACTTTGGTAACAGAAATAATATACAGTGTATCTGATACCATATTGTGGGGGAAAGGCTGAAATGAATACATGCTAACATTAGCATTTGTCTCTGGGGAGTTGAATCACTCATGAATTTTATCTCTTTATTTTGCATGCTATGAATTGAATGTCTTTATGCCTCTAAAACTCATTTAGAAACTTAGTCTGGGATGCAGTGGTATTGGGAGAAAAGGGAAGATGTTTAGGTCTTGGGGATTCTGTCCTCCTGACTGGGTTAATGCTGCTGGAAAAAGGGCTGCAGGAGCAGATTTGCTCTTTTAGCTCTTCTGCCTTCCAACATGTGGGCGCATTGCAAGAGGCCCTCAGCAGACATCAAATCTGCCAGCACCTTGATCTTGGAGTCCCAGCCTCCAGCACTGAAATAAATTTCTGTTCTTTATAAATTACCCAGTCTGTTGTGTTTTGTTATAGCAGTACAACATGGACTCAGACATTGTATATCTTGACTTTGATACAGCCTTCCTTCCTTTCTTGCTTCTTTCCTTCCTCCCTTTCTCCTTCCTTCCCTTATTCCTCCCTCCCTCTCTCCTTCCTTCCTTCCTTCCTTCCTTCTTCCCTTATTTCCTT
This sequence comes from Castor canadensis, assembly GCF_047511655.1. Lineage (NCBI taxonomy): Eukaryota > Metazoa > Chordata > Mammalia > Rodentia > Castoridae > Castor > Castor canadensis. The sequence goes on along the minus strand of NC_133402.1, from coordinate 7,416,119 downwards.
CCTTCCTTCCCAGGGTCTCACTGTGTAACCCAGGTTGGCTTAGAACTCCCTATGTAGCCCTAGTTAACCTCAAACTCACGATACTCCTGCATCTACCTCCCAAGTGCTGGGATTACAGTCATTCATCACCACACCCAGCAAAGCATGACTTTCCAATAAGAAAAAATCTGACTGCCCACCCTCTTCTCTGAACTCTGCAGTTCCTTGCCCAAACTGTGCTCATTCTGCTCCTTCTAGCTACATCTTGCTCTCCACTCTCCCCATTTTTCTCTGGTTATCTCTTACTTCTTCCTTCAAAATCTAGCCCAGGCCCCTGCACCCCCTCCAGGAAGCCTTCCTTGATTTTCCCAGGCCAGGCTAGCAGGTCTGGTCTCCATTCCATAGTGCCCTAGGTGGTCTTGCTTGTTGCTCTCAGTACACTATATTCACATACTGTCTCTCGGACAGGCTGCAGGTTCCTACATGGATGGGTTCTTATTCGGACCCAGCAAAGGCCTAGTGCATAGTAGGTTCTCAAATAAATAACGAATGAAAGATTATTTGAATGAGGAATGAATGAAATATACTGGAGGTTGGAAATACACCAGATTGGTTGTGAGACACTCCTTGAAAATGAGACACTTAGCCAGGCCTGGTGATACACACCTACAATCCAGGAAACTCGAGAGACTGAGACAGGAGGATTGCAAGTTTGAGGCCAGCCTGGGTTACATAGCGAGAACTTGTCTCCAAAAAAAAAAAAAGAAGGCACTTCTTTTTGATGAGGTCATTGAGCTTCATCAATGACCAGGGAAGCAGAGACAGAGGAGGGAAGATAGATTCTGATAGAACTACATAGTTTTTCATGTGCGTAAATGTATTCATAAACCAGGAGTGGTGGCTCATGCCTGTAATCCCAGCTACTTGGGAGACAGAGATCAGGAGGATCTTAGCAAATAGTTTGAGAGACCCTATCTCAAAAAAAACCCATCACAAAAAAGGGCTGGTGGAGTGGCTCAAGGTATACACTCTGAGTTCAAACCCCAGTACTGAAAAAAAAAAGTGCACTGTGCTAAGCACTTTGTATGATGATTTATGCCCATTAATCCTCCCATGCTCACTGTGTGCCATTTTACAGATGGAGAAACAAACTCAAAAAACTAATTAGGCCCCAAGCCAGTGGCTCATGCCTGTAATCCAAGCTACTTGGGAGGATAAGATCAAGAGGATTGAGGTTCCAGGCCAACCCAGGAGGAAAAAAGTTTGCAAGAGCATATATGAATAAAATAAAATTTAGGAAAAAAAAAAGCTTGCAAGATCCCATCTCCAGGGAAAAATAGCTGGGTGTGGATTTCTGTCATTCCAGTGAGAGTGGGAAGAATAAAATAGGAGGATGGCAGTCCCAGCTGGTCTGGGCAAAAACTGATACCCCATCTCTAAAATAACCAGAGAAATAAAGGGCTGGAAGTGGGGCTCAATGGGTAGAGCGCCTGCCTTGCAAGTGCAAAGCCCTGAGTTCAAACCCCAGGACTACCAAAAAAAATTAAGTTAATTATCTTGCTTTGCATATGGAGAAACTGAAGCTGGGAAAAGTGACTTACTAGGAGTCAGAGTGTCCTGACCTCACAAGTTCACACTGCCTGCTCAGAAAACCCCAGATGGGTGGCAGATTTCCCAAGACTGGGCATCACACTCAGCCAACTGGCCATGGGATTAAAACACACACTCACAAAGCCTGGCTTTGTTCAACTATTTATTTATTCATGCCACAATAAGAAACGGCAGCGGAAACTCCCTCTTCTTCACCTGCCGTGGCACAGAACAAAGAACAGGTGTCTCCCGGCCTTCCTAGCGGCTTGGGCCACGTCTGGTATTGACTTTGAGCACCTGGACATCCCTGGCTGGCTCGCCTCCCAGGGGCGCCCCCTGCTGTCTGATTTGCAGACTGCAGCCAGTGCGATCTTTGTAATCATTCAGGTCTGACCACAGCCTGTCCCACTGAGCCCTTCGGGGGCCATTCGCTATTCTCGGGGTACACTCAGAATCACTTGCCTCCACCCCAGGCCGGTTTTTAGGCCGCCTTTTTGTGAACCAGCCCTAGTCACCACTCCTGCTTCCCGCTGGTGTACCATGACTTTGCTGTGCAGTGGAGTGGTGCCAACAGCGGCGGGGACCTCCAGCCCCGTGTGAGTAGCCTTCATGAAGCTGGGACATTTCTTGATAGTAAAGCACTCTGCACAGGAGGGAGGTCACGCTTGGTGGCTCCTGGCAGGCTCCCAGCTAGTAATAGGATCTTGGGGTATCAGCATCACCACCGTCACCCTTACCAGCAGTGTGACATCACTGTAGTCCTAGCCACACAGGAGACTGAGACAGGAGGAACCTCCCCAGTCCCCCCAAGCTGGAAATCACCCCTAGGTTGTTCTGAATCACCTGTTTCCCTTGCTCAGTCAGGTCCTTGGCAGAACTGGCAGGAGCAGTGGTGTTCCCTAGACCTCATCTTCAACCTCTCCCTCCTTATATGAGGGTCTCCCACCAAGCATGGTGGTTCACATGTGTAATCCCAGCCACTCAAGAGGCAGAGGAAAAAGGATGAGTTAGAGGCCAACCCCAGCAAAGCAAACAAAACCCTACCTCAAAAACAAAACACCAAAGGGCTTAGGTCATAGCACAAGTGGTAGAGTGCTGGATTCAATCCCCAGTATTGCAGAAAAAAAAGGTCCCCTCACCTCTTTCTACAAATCCTGTGCAGGGCCTGCAGCATGGGCAGGAGGAGCCAAGCTCGAGACCCTAGGTAGAGCAGGAGTAGAGCAAATGCCAGGCCTGTCCCCTCCTAAGAGAGGACACAGGAAGCTCAAGGGAGTTGGGTCCATGGTGGCCTTGTCGACTCTGCACGTCTCTTTGTGGAGGACAAAGCCTTGGGTTCCTGATAGGACTTCAATTTTGTCATCAGAGAGCTACGGGGAGAGGCTCAACACCACTACCATTAGGGAACACACAGGAAAGCCACAGTGTGGCTTAGGCCTGCAAAGTGACTGACATTTTAAAAAATGGAAGATGACCAGTGTCACTGAAAATGTGGAGAAGCTGGCGCCCACCTGCAGGGTCACAAGAATACAAGGGGCAGTGGACTTGGTGGGCCACTCCTGCCAGGTTAACCATGGATCAACCACAGGACCAGCAATAGTCGGTGTCTACCCAAAAGATGGAACACGGCCACTGAAACGAGAACTCGCCCACGGCTATCTACAGCAGCCCCACTCACAATGGCACGACCAATCCACACCATCAGTGGATGAACCGTACACGAAGTGTGGTGCATAGACACGCTGTGGAATCATATGCAGCCAGCCTCTAACAGGGATGAGCCTCTGAAACATGGCATCAAGTGGAAGAAGCCAGGCATGTAAGGTCACATACTGTTTGATTCCACTTATATGAAATACTCAAACTAGGTAAAGCCATAGAGAGAATATAGGGTGTCTGTTGCCAAGAGCTGGGGGTCAGGGAGAACAGGGAGAAACTGCTTAGTGGGTACCAGGTTTCCTCTGGGGAAGATGGTAGTGATTCAGAATTAGATAGAAGTTAGGGTTGCAACATTGAATATGCACGAAACATGGCTGAGTTGTTCACATTAAAAAACTTAAGAAGGACTGGGGCTGTCGTTCAGTGGTAGAGCACTTGCCTGGTATCCAGAAGATCCTGGGTTCCATCCCTAGCTCCGCATAATAATAACAATAATAATAATAATAATAAAATAAGGGCAAAGGAATGATGGTAAAAGAAAATTGAAAGAAAACTGGGTGCAGTGGCTTACACCTGTAATCCCAACACTTGGAAGGTAGAGGCAGGACACTGCCTCAAAAGAACAAAAAGGGGACCGGGCTGTGGTGGCTCACACCTGTAACCCTAGCTACTTGGAAGGCTGAGATTGGGATGATCATAATTGGAGGCCAGCCTGAGCAAATAGTTCTTCAGACCCCCATCTTCAAAACAAACTGAGCAAAATGAGCTGGAGGTGTGGCTCAAACATAGAGCCCCTGCTTTGCAAGCATGAAGCCCTGAGTTCAAACCACAGTCCCCCTCCCCCCAAAAAAGGGTCAGTATTGTGATACATTTCTATAATCCCATCTACCTTGGAGGGGGCGATAGGAGGATCATGGTTGAAGACCCTATCTTTTTTCTTATTTTTTAGCGGTACTGGGATTTGAATTCAGGGCCTCATACTTGCTAGACAAGCACTCTATCATTTGAACCACCCTCCAACTCCAGCATGTTTTTTTGAGACAAGATCTTGCTATGTAACCCAGGCTGGCCTCTCTACCACTTGAGCCGCTCCACCAGTCCAAAGACTTTGTCTTAAAAACTGGCCAGGTTGTAGTTGTATGCACCTATAAATCCCAGCTACTTGGGAGCAGGAGGTTGGAGGAGCTCTGTTTAGGGCCAAGCAAAACTCAAGACCCTCTCTGAAACACAAATGAAAACCAAAAGGACAGGGGCCATGGCTCAAGTGGTAAAGAGCTTGCCCAGCAAGTGCAAGACCCCGAGTTCAACCCTCAAAAGAAAACACTGTGTGTTCCCGGAACTTGACTTCAACCTAGGTTCCTACGGTGTCTACTGATGATTCACTTCCATTGTGTGTTCCAAGCCATAAACAATCTAGGAAAAGAAGTCAGAAGCAGGTCAGGAAAGGCCTTGAATTCCATCCTCAGGACTTTGAACTTCAACTTGTATCTGATGCAGCAGGAAGCCATTGGAGAGCTGTCAGGGTTCCTTGTCTTTGTTTATTTCAAAACTCCCCTGCCCAGAGTAACTCTTCCATTCTCCCCCCTCTGCCATTTTTAGTAGGGTCCTATTGTGAAATAAGGTTAGAGTTAATAGAGGTTGCAAAAACAGTAGAATTCCCACATGCCTTTCTCCTGACTGATGTCTAATGAAAACGTGGTCCATTACCCTGGGAGCGTGACTCAAGTGGTGAAGCAACCTCAAGCTCAACGCTATGAGTTCAATACTCAGCACCAAAAAATGCTAAAAACCCACAGTCCATTATCAACACCAGGAAAGTAACAGTCATTCAAAGCTACTGACTAGCTGGGCACTGGTGGCTCACGCCTGTAATCCCAGCTACTCAGGAGGCAGAGATCAGGAAGCTCACAGTTCAAAGACAGCCAGGGCAAATAGTTTGCAAGACCCTATCTCAAAAAGCCCTTCTCAAAAAAGGGCTGGTGGAGTGGCTCAAGGTGCATGTACGCACAGTGAGACCTTGTCTCAGAGAACTGAGCGAGCGAGAGAAAGGTTTGGGGCATTTGGAAGTAACATAAGCACTGCATTATGAAAAGGAAGATTCCCAACGCCTCCCTGGCACTTAGCTGCCCCGAATGCCACTTTTCCAACTCTGGGTGCTCCAGGGAAAGCTGTCAGCAGTGACAAGATGAGGAAGGCGGGGGCTGGAAGTGGGGGTGGGGATGGTGAGAGCAGGAGTTTGGAGAACTCAGTTCCATCACTGCTGAACTTGAACTTGAAAGGAAGGGAGTCCTGTGCAGTCCTGGGTTGCATCCCCAGCCCTGAATAAAAAAGTATATTACCATTCCAAAGCGTTATTGAATAGAAAGCTGCCTTTTTAAAGGGTTATTTCTTTTTAAATTGGCTCTCACCAGGTTGCTCCAGCTGGCCCTGAAGTCCTGGGCTCAACTAATCCTCTTGCCTCAGCCTCCCAAGTAACTGGGACTACAGGTGTGAACCACCATGCCCTGCTAGGTGTTCTCTTAAAGATGCAAGCAAAGTAGAACTGAGAATCACAGGCTTGTAATCTATCCACTTCTCTGTGTGCTGTGTGTGCCTGCACAGGTGCTAAGAATCCTTTCCTAATCCCTTTCCTGTTCCAAATCCAACGGGTGCCAGCCCAGTGCTCATGGCCTCAGGCCTCCCCTACTACAAATCATCTTTGAGCTTGGTTTTTGACAGTGTAACGCATTGTTGGGATATATCCGTGATATATCCATGATAGCTATGTGAAGAAGTGAAATGCAGAAGTGTTTGTTTCCTTTGCTGAAATCCCTGTGTGGGGTAAAACGAAAACTATGAAGCCCTATTACCCAGAGGGCCCCTGGAGGAAATGGCTGATTTAAGGTCTGGGAAAAGGAAGGAACAAGGGGAGCAAGACAGCTGTGCTTGTCAGCTTGCTATCAGTGTAACAAGACACCCGAGATAGCCAAGTTATGAAGAGAAAAGGTTTATTTGGACTCACAGTTATAGAGGCTCCAGTCAATGATCACTTGATCCTGTGGTTTTGGGCCTGTGTCAAGAAATATGTCAGGAGCCAAACCACTGACCTCACAGTCAAGGAGCAAAAGGGAAGAGGAAGGGGCCGGGTGCCGGTGGCTCACGCCTGTAATCCCAGCTACTCAGGAGGTAGAGATCAGGAAGATCGTGGTTCAAAGTCAGCCTGAGCAAATAGTTCATGAGACCCTATCTCAAAAAATCCGTCACAAAAATAGGGCTGGCAGAGTGGCTCAAGGTGAAGGCCTTGGGTTCAAGCCCCAGTATCACAAAAAAAAAAAAAAAAAGAAGAAGAAGAGGAAGGGAGCAGGTCCCAGTCCCCTTCATGGGCATGCCCCCAGCGACCTAAAAATCTCCCAGTCGTCCCACCTCTTAAAGGTTCCACCACCTGCCAGCAGGGCCCAGCTGGTGACCAAGCTTTTGACACATGGGCCTTTGGAGGCCACTTAAGACCCAAAGTATAGCAGCAATTGTCAAAGACCTCTAGGTCCAGCAGTGACAACCTTGCCATGACAATGAGGTTTCCCCACAGATTCTCCTCCGTCCCTTTTCAGCAGAGGAGAGGAAAGACAAGAAGGAGAGCCTGGTGCATATGAAACCCCAGTGATACGAAAGACCACCTGGTGTTGGTGGTTCTGCTGTCCTCTGCCAGCTCACAGGAGGAAGAGCCAGGCTTCCAGAAGGATGCTCCCATAGAGGAAGCAGCAGCAAAGCTCCTGAACCAAGACGCATGGGATGACCAGGCATGGTGGTACAGTCCTATAATCCCTGCACTCAGGAGGCTGAGGCAGGAGAATCTCAAGTTCAAGACCAGGCTGGGCTACATAGGGAGACCTTGTCTCAAAAAACCAAACAAAGCAGAGAAAGGCCCACCTGAGTCTTGGGTGAGAGTCTTCCGGGTTTCTTTGAGGCCAGAGGAATCCTGAAACCACGGATCACCCACATGTGTTTTGCAACATGGTTTAGATTTTTTTTCCTGGAAATCCTAAAAACTGATTGTACTACAGAACAGACCTGTGCGTTCTGGATCCTCCATGGAGCCTACAATTCAAAATTCAGATATTGGCTTTGCAGAAAATCCTAGCCAACATTGTTATGGTGTCCTAAGAGGTAACACCGTAACTGCAGAAAGCCGAGTGATCCAAAATCAATATTTGTAAAAGAGTGATTGGTTTGGAAAGACACAAAATCCTCACTACTAGTCCTCAGATGTCTTTAAAAGCCATAGTTATGTGTCACTGGGTCATGTTCAGTTGGAAGGTGATAACCTACAGAATTCTACAGAGTCCAGGTATGACGGACTTACTCCATTTGGACCAAGAGGATGAATCTTAAGATTTGGCCTCCAGGTGGTTTTGGATTTCTATGTGACAGCCCAAATGGCCACAGATTTTCTGATGATTAGTGAGCATTTACTCTTTTGACTTGGCTATGTGTCATCCTGTTCAAGTGAGTTTATTACTGCAGTTGGAATCACATATTTACCAATAAACTATTTGATATTCAAAAAACAAACAAACCAAAACGAATGCATAGAAAGGCATCCTACTCCAGGGTTTTACCAAATGGACTAGGCGCCAGGTTGAAGAGGTCCACATTGGCCAAAGACATGGTCTGAGTATTAATAAGGATATTTGCTGGCACGGGGTTGAAACACACCAAATAAAGCCACGAACTCATACTTTAGAAATATCTCATTGGCCACCTTACAGATAGGGTCTCAAAAACCATTAGCCTGGGGCTGGCTTTGAGCCTCCATCCTCCTGATCTCTGCCTCCTGAGTAGCTAGGATGACAGGCGTGAGCCACCGGCATCCAGCTTGGATATTTTATTATACTAAAGAATTATGGCCAGCTGCTGGCTCACACCTGTCATCTCAGCTACTTGGGAGGAAGAAGTGGAAGGATTGGTGTCCAGGCAAAATGTAAGACCCTACCTGAAAAAGAACTAAAAGAAAAAGGGGCCGGGGCAAAGGTCAAGTGGTAGAGCACCTGCCTAGCAAGAACAAAGTCCCAGTTCAAACCCCAGCACCAGCAACAACCAAAAGATACTGTGCTATGGTTTGAAGGTGACCCCAGCAGAAGTCCTGTTGAAAATGAGGCCTTCCACTCACAGGAGTGGACGCATGGCTTGTCTAGGTTAAGTTCTTCCCCTCTTCCACCAAATGTAAAAATAGTGCTTATCCCTACACAACCACCACCCTCTTTTTTTTTTTTTTTTTTGAATCAGGGCTCTGTCTTTGTAATCTAGGCTGTCCTCAGACTTTCAGTTCTCTTGCCTCTACCTCCCGAGTGCTGGGATTACAGGCACGCATCACCACGCCTAGCTTTCTTCCACTTATTGACCTTTAGCCTTTCTTCCAGTAAAGATAATCAGACAGTGTGATCTATCTACCAGATACAGTCCTTTGTTAGATACCAGACTTGCTGGTGCTTTGACCTTGAATGTCACAGCCTCCAGAACTGTGAGAAACAAATTTATATTGTTTACAAATTACCCAATCTGTGGTATTTTGTTTTAGCCACACCAACAGACTAAAACATACTATAAAAATTGTTACATGGGATAATATGTTATGTTGTAGGGTCATGTGTTCTAAGTCTATTCTGAAATATTATGCTTGAAATAATAAAATTGTCTGGAGCTGGGCTCACGCCTGTAATCCTAGCTACTTGGGAGGCTGAGATCAGGAGGATCACAGTTAGAGGCCAGCCCAGGCAAATAGTTTGCAAGACCACATCTCCAAAATAACTAGAGCAAAATGGACTGGAGTGTGGGTGTGGCTCAAGCGGTAGAGCACCCGCTTTGCAAACTCAAAGCCCTGAGTTCAAATCCCAGTCCCACCAAACAAACGAAAAACCCTGTCTGGGATTTGCTGCAAATGAAACTTCAGGGGCAGGAAGTGGGTTGGGTAGAAGCAACGCAGGGATTTGAGTGGATGGCACACAAGGCGGGTCGTCAAGCTGTCTATTTTGGCATATGTTTGGAATTTTTCTTAAGAAAATTTAAAAAACAGTGTGTATGTGGGAAGGGGGAGAATATATAGCACTAGTTGCTAGGATATGCACAAATGTCTGTGCAAGGACAAAAGGAGCCAGTGACAATGCTGGATCTGGAGTGGGAATAGGCAGAGACACACATGTGTGGGGGGAGACTACACCATGTATTCTTTATAATCCTGTAAGTGCATAAATGACCTACTTAAAAAGACGAGGGGAGCCGGGCACTGGTGGCTCACGCCTGTAATCCTAGATACTCAGGAGGCAGAGATCAGGAGGATTGTTGTTTGAAGCCAGACCGGGCAAATAGTTCTGTGAGACCCTATATAGAAAAAAACCCGTCACAAAAAAGGGCTGGAAGAGTGGCTCGAGGTGTAGATCCTGAGTTCAAATCCCAGTGTCAAAAACAAAAACAAAGCAGAGATGATGTCCATGGGTCTTGGAGTTGGAAGCTACACCTGGAGCAGAGTTCTTAAGTAAGATGTCAGATGGTAGAAGAGGGCAGCCAGTTGGATGGTGTGTGCAAGGAAAAGGGCCATAGCACAGGAAGCAAGGGCTCAGAGAAGTGGATGGCATTGCAAATGGCTGAGCTAAGAAGACTGAAGCTCTGCAGAAACCATCAGTGCCAGGTGATGAGTGGCATGTGCTCAGGCATCTAGCACCAAAGGAAGAAGACAATGGATAATAAGGATAGCTAGTGGTCTCTGCTCCAAGGGGAAAGAAGAAAATACTAGGCAAAGAGAACTGTACCTATGCATGAGTGCTTTCAGAGCCACGGGTACTTGAGCTGGGTGTTAAAGACTGCTTAGAGCTGGGCATGGTTGCACACAACTGTAATCCCTACTATTGGAGGGGCAGAGGCAGGAGAATCTCTAGTTCAAGACCAGTCAGGGAAAAGGTAGCATAAAGAGCCTGTCTCAAAAACAAAATAAAAACAAAAGGACTGAGAGCATAGCTCAAATGGTAGAGTGCTTACCTAGCATGTGCAAGGCCCTAGGTTCAATCCCCAGTATTGCAAATAAAAAACCATTACTATTAAGAAGTGAGCAGCAGTGTGGGTGGATGCATGGTGACCAGCAGATGCCAGCCTCTGGGAACAAGAGCACTGGCTGGAGCACTGAAAACAACAGAAGTCTTTGTGGTGCTGTAGTTTGAACTCAGGACTTTGTGCTTGCTAGGCAGGTGCGTTACCGCTTGAACCATTTCTCCAGCCCTTTTCACCTTAGTTATTTTTCCAATAAGGCCTGCCTTTATGTCTAGGAAGGACTGGACCATCCTCCTTCTACTGCAGAGCTGGGACAATCACACACGCTCATAACCAACCGGTTGAGACCCAAAGTTTTTGCCTGGGCTGGCCTCCATTGTGAAATCAGTAGGGCTTCTGCTTGCTTTTGTTTCTCTCCATTAAATTGGTGGTTCTCGACTATGTTGCATAATTAGACACCCAGGGAAGTTTTTAAACTTCCAGGCTGCTCCGAGTCCCCAGGCATGGGGGCTGAGCATCAGTATCTTCCTCAGGTTCCCAGGTCGGTTCACCCTGCAGTTAGGATCAAGATATCCTGTTACCTTGCAGAGCTTGTCTCCTGACCTCAAATGCCTGATGTCTGCGTGAAAATGATTTTCTCATTTCTCTTAGTGCAGCAGGAGGAGACTGGGGGGCGGGGGGCGCAGGTGTTGGAAAGCTGAGGCAGAACAGTTGGCCCTCACTCCCTGTATGGAAGAAAAGTAAAGGGTCCCCTTCTCTGTGCTGTCACTTCCTGTCCTTTTCTTTTTCTTTCCTCCCTTGTGCTCTCCTCTCCTTTCTTTTTTACTCATTATGACTCCTACCAGGTGAGACATAGGAGTCTGGCTTGGCCAGGAGGGGAGAAGAGAGGCAGTTGCTGAGGGTGCCCCCTTTGGGGACAATGGTCTCAGCCCCTGACTCTCCATGGTCTCAAACCCTCTCCAACCCACCTGAGCCCAGGGGCGGTGGCTGGTCCCGCACAGATGCACGGTTGCCCCCAGCCAGACTTTAGCTTGTGGGGAGCAGAGAATTCTGCATCCTGGGGAGCACAGGGGTTCCCTAGAGCTCCAGTCTCCTGGAATCACCTCTCCCTTTACCGGGCAGATCAGTGGCTCCAGTGTCCAGTGCAAGACTCTCACCTCAAAAATCTTAAAGCTCAGCATTGTCCACTTCTGCAGGCTGGGTGCCTGCAGCCTTTAGATGTGCCCAAAGGCTCGGAGCTTTCTCCACTCTGCACCCCACTGCAAATCCAAGGTGATCGTGTGCAGCACTAGGCTTGCATGAGAAATCATGGCACAGAAATTGAACCCAGGGTCTCACACATGCTGGGGCAAGAGCACTACCTATGGAGCTCTGCCCCTAGCCCTTTTGTCGAGGGTCTCGCTATCTTTGCCTAGGCTAGCCTAGAACTCACAAGCTTCCTGTTTCCACCTCCTAAGTAGCTGGGATTATAGCTGTACATCACCATTCCCACCTTCTCCAGGAATCTTTGGTTACAAGTGAGGGAAAGCCATCCGTTTAGGGAATGATTAAAAGGGAAGTGATTGATAAACATAATTGGAAAGTCCAGGGAGCAGGTTTCAGTCCTGGCTGCATCAGGCACCCCTGCGGTGCTTGGCACCTTTCCTCCCCATCCAGTGTCTTTTGCCTCCTTTTGCATCTCCAATATCCCACCCCTCACCTCTCACTCTCCATATGCTTTCCTTTGTCTTCCCTCTCTTCTCTTTTCTCCTCCTCCTCCTTCACTTTCTCCTCTTCCTCCTCCTCTTCTCCTTCCCCCCCTCTTCCTCTCCTCCCTCCTCTCTTTCCCTCTCCTTCTCCATCCTTCTCCCTCTTCTCTCTCTCTCCTCCCCCTTCCTCCTCTCTTTCTCCCTCTCCCCCACCCCCACTAAGATTTTCTGTGTGCTAAAGCCACTCTAAGACAGACAAGCCTTTTCCACGTGGCCCCAGATTCCCACGGATGGGAAGAAAAGTGTTCACTGCCAGCCCGGATTCTCATGGGCTTGGAGATGGAGGACTGCAGTGAATGTATTGATGGACACATCAGCGTGGACAGTGGGGGAGAGGTCCGCTAATGGTCCATTACCTCATGCTTCATCTCCACCTTCCTGGGCCTCCCCGGCCACTGGTGGGTCATCCTCCGTGATCCAGCCTCCTCTCCACCTCTAGCCTTACCCCCACCGAACCCAGCTCCGTCACTCCTTATGCAAAGCTGTGGCCGTTTGCCGCTTCCAGTCCAGGCCATGCCCAGGCCACTCCAGGAAGTGAGTTAGGAGTTACTCACATTTCCTTAGAATGAGGCGGTGACCTTGTGTCCTCTGATCTCTGCAGAGGCCCTGGATTTGCAGAGTGAGGCAGTGGGTTTGGCTACACCAGGACTCTCAGTCTGCCGCTGGTGTCATTCTGCGACATTCTAGACCAGATCATTCTTGGTTGTTAAGGCCGCCATATCTTTAAGGTGAGCGGGCAGCATCTCTGGGCTCCACCAGTGAATTGCCAGTAGCACTGTGTCACCGGTCCCCAAGTTGTGACAGGCAAAACTGACTCCACAGAAGGCCAAATGTCACCACCCCTGTTTGAGAACTACAAATCCAAAGCAAGAGATCGTGCTGTGCAGTAATTAGGGGCCAGAGCAGTGGGGACAGGCTGCCTGCAAATTCCAAATCACCGTTTCTGTCAAAATAAGGATCCCAGTGCATGTCATCAGCTAACTGGAGAAACTATCCCGGGAGCTGTTTGTTTATATTTTAGTGCTGTGACAATAAAGAGCTGTTCACTGGTAATTTTACAGTGCACCACATAAAAATGGGCTGCAGTGTAGTTCATGGCAGAGCGCTTGCCTAGCATAGGCAAAGACTGGGGTTCCATCCCCAGCACTGGAAGAAAAAAAAAAAAATGACAAGTGTTCCTGAGATCCAGGAAAGCAATGAGACTTCAGTCTCCTAGCTGAGTATGTGTTTGTCAACTCTGCATCAAATTAATGGCTTGTAAAAAGGCATTAAATTGGCTCTTTGATCTCATAATTACCTTTGGTTGTGGTGAGAAGGCGCCGAAACTCAAAGCCACTATGAAGTCCTCCAGCTCGAAGATGAGTGTGATTCCCTCTAACCTGAAGTACAGGAGACCACAGCTCACTCAGCTGGACCACTTTCTTCCTAGGTGTGGGCTGAGGCTCACATCTGGCTGCCTTTGTGAATTTGGTTTCTTTTATCCAACAGCAAAGACTCTCTCTCAGGTTTCCCTTTTCATCCTGGATTCCTGGAAACCACTAAACTCAAATGCAGGACTTCCTGGCTCCTGGAGTGGACCTCCTGTCTTCTTTTTAAGTCGTTTGAAGTGACCCCTTTTTTTTTTTTCAACATTTTCGGCTTGCTTGGGGTCATTATCTTTCAGGAAGGAATCTCTGTGGCTCTCTCTGGGGATGTGAGTAATTTAATAGGTGAATTGTTGGAATTTAGACTGAACCATATGAAATTGACTTTTCATGGATCACAAAATAGCCAAATATCTGGCTGGGGGTGGAGTGCTTGCCTAGGGTGTACAAGGCCCTGGGTCTGGGCCCCAGTACTGAAAAAAACCACATATACATATATATATATATCTATAAATATATAAATACATTAAAAGGTAGTAAAGCATGTGTCTGGGTTTGATCCCCAAGACCAAAAAAAACAACCAAAAAGTCTTTGCAGTGGGTGACAATCAGCTGATTTCACCTCAAAGCAAGTGCTATTTTTTTTTATATAACATTTTAATGGACTTCATTCTGACATTTTCATATATATATATATAAAATATAAAATATATAAAATATATATAAAATGTACTTTTTTCTTCTCTCATATGTGGAAGATAGACCCAAAAGATAAACATATACACAAAAACAAACGTGATCACATAGAAACTCAGAGGTAGAACATGTCTGTAATAGTGGAACTACTGTGGAACTCGGGGAAGGAGGGAAAGGAGAAGAGAATGCTAGCGCATCAGTAATATCATAAAGCATAACATCTGTGCAGGTAGAGGACATAAGGATGTGTATTGAAAGCTGTTGAATAATGGGGGGAGGAAGGAAAGGGGGAAAGGAGAGGAACAGAAGGGGTTGAATGGACCAAAGTAAGGTACACACACAGTGGGGACTCATCGGGAATCCCCTTTGTACATTGAGTTGGAATTAATAATGAGGAAACAGGACTGTAAAATAAGTACAGTGTGGAGGGTACCTGTGGGGGGAGGGTTAATGAAGGAGATGAAGATGAGGGAACATGGTGGATGGGCTTCATGTACTTATACAAAATAGAATGATGAAACCTCTTGCAATTGCTTTATGTAGGGCAGGGAGGGTGAGTGGGGAGATAGTGGGAGCAATCTCACCACCATAAGGCTATTTGGAATTGCCACAATGAATCCCCCTGTCCAACAAATATATCCTAAAAAATTAAAAATGTACTTTGAGCATGTTTACTTTCCCCCCATTTTTCTCTCCTCCCCCTCCCACCCCCCCCATCCCCTTGCTCTTCCCAAATAGTCCACCTTCTACATTCATGTCTTTGTTTTCTTTTTTAGCAGCACTGGGGTTTGAACTCAAGGCCTTGTACTTGCTAGACAGGCACTCTAATGCTTGAGCCAGGCCTCCAGCCCCAGTTCCTTTTTTTTTTTTTTCTTTAATCTAGATTTCGAATATGAGAGAAAACAAGTGATATTTGTCTTTGTGAGTCTGGCTTATTTCACTTAACACAATGATCTCCAGTTTTATCCATTTTCCTGCAAATGACATAACTTTGTCCTTTATGGCTAATACTCCATTCTGTGGACATACTACATTTTCATTGCCTCTTCATCAATTGATGACCACCTAGGCTGATTCCATAAGTGGGCTATGGTGAATAGTGCTGCTATAAACATGGCGGTGCAGGTGTCCTGACTGTATAGAAAGTTGCACCCCTTTGGATGTAAGCCCAGTAACAAGGTAGTTCTACCAGTGCTGTTCTTGATCGTTCTCTAAACATAGCACATCCCAGAGACAGTGTTAAAAATGCAGACACCAGACTCAGTAGATCTGAGGATTTGAAACTTCCTGCAGTTGACCTTGAGAAGCTGCTGAAACAGCTTATCTAAGAGTACATCAATACGAGCCAACACTACTGACACCATCAAGGTGGCACACGCTCTTAAGAGCTTTGTCTAAGCTGGGCATGGTGGCACATGCCTACACTCTCAGGACTCAGAAGATGGAGGCAGGAGGATCTCCAGTTGGATGCCAACTCAAGGCTACATGGCAAGGCTCTGTTTTAAACAAACAAAGAAACAAAAGGCTGTGGCTATGGCTGAAGTGGTAGAGTGCCCGCCTAGCAAGCACAAGGCTCTGAGCTCAACCCCCAGCTCGGCAGAGCTTTTCCTATTGACATATTTAGTCATTTGGTCCTCAGCTATTATTATTCACCCTCCCCCCCTTTGTAAGTGGGGAACGTGACGCCTAAGTGATGTCTAGAGAGGTTAGTTGATTTGTCCAGCATCACTCAGGAGTTTGAACACAGCAACTTGATTATCAAACCAACACCCCTCCTTTCTTTAGGGCAGTTTTGGGGTGGAACCCAGGTCCTTGCATGTGCTGTCCAAGTGAGCTACTCCCCAGCCCAAAACAGCTCTTGGTGGTACTGTTTTTGTTTGTTTGTTTCTTTGCATGCTTAGTGGCATGTTTGTTTGATTGCGGTTTTTTGCTTGTTTGTTTTTTGAGAAAGAATCAGGATCTTGATATGTTTCCCAGGCTGGCCTAGAACTTCTAGACTCAAGCAATCCTCCTGCCTCAGCCTCTTCAGTAGCTGGGACTACAGGTGTGCATCACCTCAACTGGCTTAGACATCTGTGTTTATTCAGCATCGTCATTCTTTAGGATGAGGTGTCTGATGACAGCCTTCCTCTCAGAGTTCTCTCCCATTTACCTGTGCAAAGAAGTTGCAAGGAAAGGCAGGGGCGTTGCCTTGAGATGCCACTCTGGGAGTTGGGACTGACTCTTGCCTGTCCATGGAGCTGGTCCTTTCACCATATGGTCACTAGGGGGTGCACGCACCACCACAGAGGCTGGGGCTGAACCCTGGGGTCAGCAGGGGACCAGGAAGCTGGGGTCAGGGCTCTGCTTGTGGCTGCAAATCCAGCCCAGGAATGCCAGGTAATGGTCCCCACCTCAGAGCACCTATTGGCACCTGGCTGGATGCATGCATGTGTGGCAGTTCCAGGATACTGGAGTTGCTGCCTGGGTTCTGTCCCCAGTCAGTGACCTCACAGGGCATCTTGAGGCCTTCCAGCCTGTCTCCAGTCTGGCTGTGTGTGAAAGCTTGCAGGTGGGTGCTCTGCAGGCTGGAGTAACCCCAAAATGGATCAGGCTGCACTTCCCATACAAGTTTGATTTTCATTTACTGTATGTAACCCTGTTTCTCTGGTGAGCCAGAGGAGGAAGCAGGAAAGAGCAAATCTTTGAGTTTGCTTAAACCAACATGGCAGTGCTCCGTGGCAGTCTGGCAGGAATTGGAGCCAACCTGGGCCTCCCAGAGACAGGTGTAATGAGTCTGTTGGAGAGCACACTGGCCTGGCTTTTAACCCAGCTCCCCAGCTCCTGGCACTTCTGCTAACCCCTTCTCAGGGCCTGGGATCCTTCATCTTGAAAATGGGGGAGAGCTGGGTGCCAGTGATTCACACCTGTAATCCTAGCTGCTTGAGAGGCTGTTCGAGGCCAACCCTGGCAAATAGTTCTTGAGACCCCCATCTCCAAAATAACCAGGCCAAAAGGGACTGGAGGTGTGGCTCAAGCAGTAGAGCACCTGCTTTGCAAGTGTGAAGTCCTGGGTTCAAACCCCAGTCCCACCAAAAAAAAAAAAAAAAAGAAAAGGGGGTGGTGATATTCATGGCAATGTGTGACTTCAGTGACATCACAGCTCCCTGGCAGCGAACTCAGAAGGCCCCAACTCATGAGAGATAAATTAAGGTCAGGTTTGGTTAAAATGGCTGCAGAACAATTCACTCCTGCATGTAGCAGTTCGGAATGATCACCTTAGTATCTCTCTGGTTCTGCAGGTAGGTGGTGCTCACCTGGCCTGTTTCCTTGCTCATCTTGCTGCTACTTGTGATGGGTCAGAGTCAACTGAAGCCTTCATGGGAGGCTGGGAGGCTGGGAGGCTGGCCCTCTCTCCATCACCAAGCTGACTGAGGGCCTTGCCTCTGTCCCTGGAGCAGATTTGCCCAACTCTATGCACTATAAGTACCTATGGCATGTCTTGGGACTTCCAAGAAGGGATCTGTCCAGTCCTCTTAATCCTTGGATCTGGAGTTGACACAGTGTCACTGTCCTCATGCATTGGAAAGTTTCAGATTGACCAGATTCGATGTGAGAAGGGACTCCAGAGAGTAAGCACCAGAGACATGGCCCACAGAGGATCACTCTTGGGGACTTAAACATGCCTAAGATGGAGTTTTGACTTCCTATGACTATGTACCAAATTACCACCAACTTAGTGGCTTAAAACAACACAGGGAGCTGGCACCAGTGGCTCACACCTGTAATCTTAGCTACTTGGGAGGCTGAGGGAGGAAGATCAAGAGTCCCCAGCCATAGAGTGCCTGCCTAGCAAGTGTGAGGCCCTGAGTTCAAACCCTAGCACTGCCAAAGAAAAGAGCTACAGGGTAAGCACCATATACTTTCTGATTATCGTCCCTGTACAAACTGTCCCCCATCATCTTGCTTTGTCCTTCTTGACTCTGATTTGGATCATTTGCCTGGGGCAAATTTTTAACCATGATCTTCCCACTTATGGCCTCCCACATAGCTGGAATCACAGGCATGTACCACCATACCCAGCTTGTTCATTGAGATGGGTCTTACTAACTTTTTGCCCAGGCTAGCCTCAAATGCAATCCTCCTCTGCCTCCTGAGTAGCTGAGATTATAGGCAAGGACCACTGAGCCCGGCCTTTAGTTTGTTTTCTTAGATAGGGTCTCACACTTTCACTTAGGCTGGACTTGGACCTCAATTGTCCTACCTCTGTGTCTCAAACAACTGGGACCACAGGTGTGCACAACCATACCCAGTTTGTTTTTGAGAGAGGATGTTGCTAACATTTGCCTGGACTGGTCTCAAACTGTGAGATCCTATCTCTGTGTCCTGAGTAGCTGGGATTACAGGTGTGAACCATCACATCCAGCTAAAATATTGTCATTTCAGTTAGTCATCAGTGTAAAAAATATGGGTGGGAGCCAGGCACCAGTGGCTCACGCCTATAATCCTAGTTACCCAGGAGGCAGAGATCAGGAGGATCTCATTTCGAAGCCAGCAGGAGAAAATAGTTCACAAGACCCTATCTCAAAAATACCCATCACAAAAAAGGGTTGGTGGAGTGACTCAAGGTGAAGGCCCTGAGTTCAAGCCCCAGAACTGCATATATATAATAAAATTATACATATTTGATGGGAGATTTTTCTTTTTGAGACAGGGTCTTGCTATATCGTCTAAACTTGTGATTCTCCTGCCTCAGCCTCACATGTGCTAGAATTACAGATATGGACTGCCACACCTGGTGGGAGTGTTGTTTGTTTTTGTTCTGGTGGTACTGGAATTTGAACTCAGGGCCTTATGTTTGCTAGCCAGGCACTCTACTGCTTGAGCCACACTCCCAGCCCTTTTTGCTTTAGGTATGTTTTGAATTGGGTCTCACAGTTTATACCCAGGCTGGCCTGGATCACCATCCTCCTGCTTTATACTTCCTGTGCAACTGGAATGACAGGTGTGAACCACCATGCTCAGCTTTTATTGGTTGAGATGGGATCTTGCAAACTTTTGCCCAGGCTGGCTTCAAACCTTGATCCTCCTGATCTCTGCTTCTTGAGTAGCTAGGATTATAGGCGTGAGACACTGGCTCCAGGCTAAGATTTTATTTATTTATTTTTGCTTGTGCTAAGTCCTCTGAACACCTGATGCTCATGACACAACTTCATTTAGACTTGGCCTATCTCAGTGTCCAGCAGCCACATGTGGTGGGTGACTTACTTGGACAACACAGCCCCAGGAGAGGGGGTGAAAGAACCAAGGGAAAATGCTGCCGAGAGCATTTTAAGTTGAGGAAATCGGGCTGAGCTCAGAGAGTGAAGGTTACAAAGATGAGGTCTGAGTCCTCAGTCCTCCCCTGATAAAATATTCAGCAAACAGCTGGGAGTTGTTGTGCTTGCCTGTAATCCCAGCACTTGGGTGCTGAGGGAGGATGGAGAATTAGGGGCAAGCCTGAGCTACACAGCAAGACCTAATCTCCAAAAACCATGGTGGAGTTGGGAGCGTGTTTTAGTGGTAGAGCGCCTGCCTAACAAGTGTGAGGCCCTGAGTTCAAACTCGAGTGCAACAGGAAGCTTTACCTAACATTCTGAAAGATCTCTGAATACCATACAAATTTCCTTTCTTCCCCTAGTAAGTAGAATGCAGGAGTCCCCCACTATGAGTGATGAGTCGATCCCTAGGCTCAAATCCCTGCTCTGTTTTGTACTGCTGTTTGACCTTGGACAGATTACTTACTCTCTCTGTGCTCCACCCAAAGGTGGATGAAAATGATAGCACTGTC
This sequence comes from Castor canadensis, assembly GCF_047511655.1. Lineage (NCBI taxonomy): Eukaryota > Metazoa > Chordata > Mammalia > Rodentia > Castoridae > Castor > Castor canadensis. The sequence goes on along the minus strand of NC_133402.1, from coordinate 7,396,260 downwards.
CTCAGAGGCTGTTGCAAGAAGTCTGTGCCAGCATCCAGTGGAGCACTGAGCCTATGGCTGGTGTCCTGTAGACACTGGTCCTCGGCTATTAACGGTCAAGGAGAAATAAGTGATAGAAAAGCATCTTGCCAGCCAGGTTTACTGAGCTTCAGACAGGAGAGGGGTGAAGGGAAGTGAATGTTCCAAGAATGTAATTCATTTAAAATCACAACAGAAGGAAGTGGGTGGCAGATGCAAAGCTAAACTGGAAAATGTTAGCCACCAAGAAAAATACACCAGGAAATAAATGGACACAAGAAAACAATGGCCACCGATTTTTGGCCTCCCTGATACGTCCTTAGGTCCAGCCTGAAATGCCTAGAGGAGCTGGGTTGGTTGTGCAAACAATGAAGCGAGTTGAGTGTAAGAGTGTGGTGGGGTTTGTGGCAAAAAATTTCTCATATCGGACACCTGAAGTCAGTGCTGAAGTGATTTCTCTGTTTAGCAAACAGGATAAGAGCACTTATAATTGGAACATTATAGCTGTGTGACCTCGGGCAAGTTGCTTAAATCTTGTCTCAGTTACCTCATCTGTCCAATAGGGACAATGGAAATTGCTTAAAAGAATAAATGCAGGCCAGGCGCTGTGGCTCACTCCTGTAATCCTAGCTACTCAGGAGGCAGAGATCAGGAGGATTGGTGTTTGAGGCCAGCCCAAGCAAATAGTTCAAGAGACCCTATCTCAAAAATTCCCATCACAAAAAAGTGCTGGTGGAGTGGCTCAAGGTGAAGGCCCTGAGTTCAAGCCCCAGTACCACAAAAAAAAAAAAAAAGAGTAAATGGGGACTGGGAGTGGAGCTCAGTCATAGAGTGCTTGCCTAGCATGAACAGGCCTTGGGTTCAATGGCCAGCATGTCAAAATGAAAAAAAAAAAAAATCAATAATGAACACAGGTGAACCTGACGTGGTGGCATAAGCCTGTGGTCCCAGCCCTCAGGACAGAGGCAGGAGGATCACGAGTTGAGCCACCCTGGGCTGCAGAGATCCTGCCTCCAAAAAAGAGAATGCAAGTGAATCACTGCTAGTGCCTGACAGGTAGTAGACGTGGCAGCTCCCATTACTATTACTGGTGCTATTGGCTGATTAGTTGCCTTACAGAAACCTGGGGTGGGGCGGGAAGGCTCCCAGCCCATCCTCCCCGCCACGTGTAGAAGGCAAACAGACTCAGTTCTGCCACTTAGTAACCTGGTGACTCATTTATGTTACGTAACTGTGGGGTTCAGCTCTGTCAAATGCAAGATTAGGGCAATACCTACACCTATCACCGGATGTTTTTGGCTGTAGGATAGAGAACTTGACTGTGACCTTTGGAAATGTATCATCTCACACAGTAAAAAGCCCCCAGGTAGCCTGACCTTCAGAAACGACTGACCCAGAAGCAGAACCAGGTCATGGAGGACCAAGCAACCTGCCATCTTGCTATCTAGGCTTTACTTTCAGACTAAGTTTTCTTTGTTTTGTTTTGTTTTCTGGTTATGTTGCTTCACGTAATTTTAGTTTTTATTTGTGGGACTGGGGTTTGAACCCCGGGCTTTCGCCCTTGCAAAGCAGGTGCTTTACCACTGGAGTCACAAGCCCAGTCTATGTTGCTCTGTTTATTTTGGAGATTGGAGGGGGGTGGATCACGTGAACTACTTGCTCAGGCTGGCCTTGAACCGTGATCATCACGATCTCAGCCTCCCAAGTAGGTAGGACTGCAAGTGTGAGCCATTTGCGCCCAGTGATTTTTGTTGGGGGAGGGTATTTCCTGCTTCATATGAAAATTGAGCCCACGTGTTTTTTTGTTTTGCGGTACCAGGACTTGAACTCAGGCCCTACACCTGGAGCCACTCCACTACCCCTTTTTTGTACTGGGTTTTTTGAGATAGGGTCTCGAAAACAATTGGCCGGGACTGGCTTGGAACCACGATCCTCCTGTTCTCTGCTCCCTGAGTAGCTAGGATTACAGGCGTGAGCAGTTTTGTGCTCGTATCCAGTGAACAATAGAGTCCTCCCCGACCATGGACTCAAATTCCTGCGTTTAAATATTAGTCCAATTTTAGTCTCATACATCGCATACACTGAGAACCCATTCACTTGAAATGCCTGAAGCTGATTGGCTTAAGCCTGGACCCCTGAGCCAATCACAGGCAGGGAAATGAAAGTCTCTCATTTGAACCAATCAGAGCTCACGCTTGGAGCTGCGAATGGAGTCCGACCTCTCAAGCACGTGGGTTCCATGCCCGGGTTTGGTGATTTGAAGAAAAATGCAGAGTGGGTACAAGCAGGCAATCAGCAGTGTCCCCACACTGCCTCCCTGGCTTAGCAAGAAAATTAAATAAGAAAATGTCATTAAAGCACTTAGCGCAGTGCCTCATACCTATTATTAAGCTTATCTGTGTTGTTAGTAGGAGCCGAATTGAGTGCAAGAACTGCTAAATTGGTTCCCAGCAGAGGGAACAGAGAGTACCAGAAAGACTGATTTTGTGTATGTGTGCAGTTAAAAGAGACACTGTATAGATATTCTTAACCATTTGCAGCCAAAAGAACCTGTACACAGACGCTGACGCTGATGCATTCAGGCGCCAGTGTTGCACTTTTCTGACATTACATTCAGAAAAAAAGTTTCATTGCTGACAGCGGATGAAACAGCTGCTCCCAAGATCTCAAACGGAACCACCTTCACGGGAGGTCAGGAAGCCAGAGCTTCGATGTCCTAGCTTGCTAGCTTGTCCCTTGCTGGCAATTTTGCTTTTTAGTGCAGGTGCTGCGTTAAGTTCCGTGTCCCTGTATGATCCATTAAAACAGGAGACCACAAGCTGCAGCTCTTGGATCCAATCTAGCATGGTGCTTATCTCCTGACAATTTTACCAAGGTCATTAATTTTTTTCTTTAAGGAGGGCTGGCTCCTCCGCAGTCATATAAACTGGGTCCCCAAAACGTGATGGAGTGCAAGTCCAAGCCCAAAGAATGTGACCTGAGGATAATAAGAAAAAATGGGTAAGAGCCAGGTGCTGGAGGCTCACACCTGTAATCCTAGCTACTCAGGAGGCAGAAATCAGGAGAATCCAAGTTCAAAGCCAGCCCCGGCAAATAGTTCACGAGACCCTGTCCTGAAAAAGGCCTTCACAAAAAAAGGGCTGGTGGAGTGGCTCAAGGTGTAGACCCTGAGTTCAAACCCTGGTACCACTAAAAGAAGAAAAAAAGAAAAGAAATTATTAGGAGTTCTCCCTTTCTTTATCTCTCTTCTTCTCTGTCCTCTCTCTGCTTTTTGAGATGCCACTTGGCTTTATTTTGAATGGATGTTGTCTCTATATAGAGGAAGCAACTTGGCTTCCTGTCCCTGGAAAAGAGAACTTTTGCCTCCCAACACCTGTCCATCAATCCTAGAAAAGGTTCTGATTGGCCCAGCATGTGTCACCTGCCTGACATATGAGCCAATCCAGTGGCCAGGGGCATGGGCTACTCTGGGCTGCCTGAGCCATGAGGGGAGATGGGTAGACCAGCCCAGGACCACAAGAAATTCTCCCAGGGGACCTTGGAGAGAGGGAGATGCAACTGTGCATTATTCATCTATACAACCTGTCACAGCAAGGGCCTGCAGCCACACACCCCACCCCCGCCCCGTGTCACCACTGAGGGTACCGTGACACTGAGATTTATATAGGGCTATGCCCTATTTACACAATATACTGATCAATCAGTATTATAAAATCAAGGACCTGATAAAAAATAATCCTACTCCCACACACACTCCCCTGAATTCTACCAAGCAGGGAAAAACTGTCACATTGACCATGACAAGGGATGTGAAACTGTCTAGCAGGAGGTTTTTAGAGCCCATCAAAGGAATTTCTTTTAATATACCCCGCAGAGCTGGCTCCCTGTGGCAGCTACTCACGGCTGCCAGGGCTGCCTTCCTAGAATAGCTTCAGCTGGGGGGCGGAGGTGGGATAGTCTCATGTTCTCATCCATCAGCCGCAGGGAGCCAAACCTCACTCTTCTTCTCTACCTCCAGGGACACCCAGCACCAGCATCACCAGCCCCTCCATTAACTGGGTAAAATCCCAATCTTACCTCCCAGGTATTTGGCAAAAGCCTCCCCCTATTAACCCACTACAGTGGTGGCTGTCACCAAATGCTACGTCGTTAGGCATCTGCTGAGCAGAATGCAGCTCATATAAGCAAAAGTGGCGGTTGACTATAAGGACACCAGGCATCTCTCAGGAGGGTCCAGAAATGGGAAGCCATCAGAAATACAGCACAGCTGGGTTGGTGGGGCACACCTGTAATCCCAGCAGGCTTGGGCTACATACCAAGACCCTGTCAGAGAGAGAGAGAGAAGGTAAGAAACATAGGCCAGGTTTGCATTGCAAGAGGCAGCTCTTGGCCCGGTTTCTCTCTGCAGGTTAGATTCATTCTCCTTTCTCCAGCCTGACGTCCTCTGAGGATTGTAGGAGTTCCAGAGCTTTGTCCTGGACACACAGTGTCTTTCTTTCCATCTTTCCTTCTGTTACCTGGTATAGGATGTATAGGTTGTTGGATGACCACGGATGGTTGAGCAAGCTGCACACAGCACAAAGGCCTCTCTGAGCAAAGAGGCACCTGGAAGTGAAGCTGGTCTCTTGCCTTGTTGTTAGCGATAAGGCCAGGCTAGGGCTGCGTTCATCCATGGGAAGGGGTCTTCCTCTAATTCACACAATGCCATGGGACATGTTAGCAGCCCCTGCCACCAAACAGTGTCGAGACATCCTCCAGGGCCAGGCGAGATAGCTCAAGCCTATAATCCTAACTACTTGGAAGGCAGAGATTGAGAGGATCACAATTTGAAGCCACCTTGGGCAAAAAGGTCATGACACCCCATCTCAACCAAGGGCTGGGCAATGGTGGTGTATACCTGTCATCCTAGCTTCTCAGGGAAGCACAAATAGGTAGATTGCAGCCCAGGCTGGCCCAGGAAAAAAGCAATACCCCATTTCAAAAATAACCAGCCTGGCGCTGGTGACTCACATCTGTAATCCTGACTACCCAGGAGGCAGAGATCAGGAGGATAGAAGTTTGGAGACAGACCAGGCAAATAGTTCGCAAGACCCTATCTCAAAAAACCCATCACAAAAATAGGTTTGGTGGAGTGGCTCAAGGTGGAGGCCCTGAGTTCAAAGCCCAGTACCGAAGGAAAAAGAAACAAAAAACTAATGCACAAAAGAGCTGGAAACATGGCTTAAGCGTTAGAGCGCCTACCTAGCGAGCACAAGGGCAAGGCCCTGAATTCAACCCCTGTAATAGGACTCATCCTCTAACCACAGCTCCTTGGTTTTCCTTCCAGGATTGCCTCGGTCCCAGTTACTTGCTGCTTGAATGTGCTGTCAATCAAGGAGGACAAGAATAAGGATGTGCTGGAGTTGGGCTGGGTTTGGAATCCAAATTTTGGAACTGCTTGCCAGCAATAGTGCTTGGAAAGAGAACCCTGCCTCTGAGTCCCGGGGGCTGCTCTTGACCCTTGCTGAAGTCTGGGCACTTCAGTTTCTCCTTTGAATTCTCTGATCTCTCCTCATTGTTCCTCTTCCTCCTCCTCCTCTTCCTCTTCCTCCTCCTCCTCCTCCTCCTCTTCTTCCTCTTCCTCCTCTTCCTCCTTCTCCTCCTCCTCATTCTTTCTCCTCCTCGTTCTCTTCCTTCTTCTAATACTATTTACCAGCCATTTATTAATTACCAAGCACTTTTGCTATTGCTGTTTTGAGAGAGTTCTTGCTGTGTAGAACAGGCTGGGCTTGAACTTGCAATCATCCTGCCTTAGCCTCCCAACCATGTGTCACCACACTCAGGTCCGCTCTCTTGTCGACAAATGCCTTTTTTTGTTGTGGTTGCTTTTTTTTTTTTTTTCTTTAGATAGTAAAAGTTGAATGTTGTTGCCAGATCCTGGTGGCTCACACCTGTAATCATAGCTACGCAGGAGGCAGAGATCAGGAAGATCGCTGTTTGAAGCCTGCCTTGCAAATAATTTGGGAGACCCTATCTGAAAAGAACCCATCACAAAAAAAGGCTGCTGGAGTTGTTCAAGGTGTAGGCTCTGAGTTCAAACCCCAGCACCACACACACACAAAAGTTGGATGCAGTTAATAACTAAAGAACACTAATTTATACCAGCAGCAATAAATATGTATTTCTGTATGCCTGCCACTATGTGAACTCAGGGTTTCCTCACGGCAGCCCTAAGTACAGGATGCTATTGTCATCACCCCCATTTCACAGATGTGGAAACTGAGCCCAGAGAGAGTAACTTCCTTAGAATCACCCAGATGTTAAGGAATATGGCTGGATTTGAATACAGGCAGCCGAGCTCCAGATTTCACATTTTGTTTATTTATTTATCTTTGAGACAGTGTCTGACTGTATAACTCAGGCTGTCCTCAAACTCAAGATCCTCTGGCCTCAGCCTCCTGAGTACTGGGATTACAGGTATGGCCACTCGTGCCCAGTGTTAGATTTCACCATTTTTTGCGGTATTGGGATTTGAACTCAGGGCCTCCTGCTTGCTAGGCAAGTGCTCTACCATTTGAGCCATGCTTCTAGCACCAGATTATTTATTTTTTATTTTTGCATTGCTAGGGCTTGAGCTCAGAGCCTACACCTTGAGCCACTCCACCAGCCCTTTTTCTGTGATGGGTTTTTTGAGAGAGGGTCTCGAACTATTTGCCCGAGCTGGGTTTGAACCACGATCCTTCTGATCTCTGCCTCCTGAGTAGCTAGGATTACAGATGTGAGTCACCGGCACCTGGCCTCAGCTTTAATATTCTTAACCATTCCTTTTTTCAGTCCCACTTCCCAGTTTCCAGGGGAGGGGCAAGGGTTCCTCTATGCCTGAAATGAGTCAGATGCAACAAATAGTGCAGGGGGCTGTTGTCCAAACCTGAGTGCAAGGGATGCTCTGCAAATATTCCCAGTTCCCCCGCTCCGGGCACACAGAGGGATCACACTTCTGGCCCCTAGTGTTATGTGTGGGCTCTGCAATTAGTCTGGCCAGTAATCTCCAGTGGAGGTGACCAAGCATTTATTGCTTGTGAGACGTGGGCAGCTCCCTTTCTCTGACACTGCATCCTGAACAATGTTGATTTGAATGTCTGCATCACTGGAGCAGAGCTTCCAACACCTGCAGATGGACGTGTAGCATGAGGGAGAAGTAAACTTTTGATGGTTTAGGCCATAGGGGCTTGTTTGTTTCTGCAGCATGTCCCAACCTATCCTGACTGATAGTTCGAGGGCTCACCTTCAGAAGGCACCCCTCATTAGTCCTCAGGCTAGAGCTCAACACTCTTGTCAGTATCAGTTTCCCGGTTGCTGCTGTAACAAATTATCCAACACCTAATGGCTTGAACAACAGAAATTTAACATCTTATGGTTCTGGAGTTCAGAAGTCAGCTGGGGATCACACTGAGCTAAAACCAGAGGTCTGCAGAGCTGTTTCTTTCTTTCCTTCCTCCATCCATCCTTCCCTTCATTTTGGGGGTTTTTTTTTCAGTGCTAGGAGTGGAACCCCACTCACTCATACACACTAAGCAACTGCCCTGCCACTGAGCTGCACCCCCAGCCCTAGGGTAAAGTTTCTTGCTGGAGGTTCCAGAAAAGAATTTGTTTTCTTGCCTCTTGTAGCTTCTTCAAGGCTGCCTACATTCCTTGGTTCAAAGTCCCTCCATCTGCCTGAGACTTTGTCACCCTGCCACATCCCTGGTTCTGATGGTCCCTGCCTCCCTCCTTCTTTTAGGAAGCTCTGGGGGCGGGGGGTGTAGCTCACTGTCAGAGCATGGCCCTGGTATCATCCCTGACACAGAAAAAAGATGCCATTAGTCTCAGCAACTGATCCAAGATAACACCCTAGTTCGAAAGTCAGCTGATTAGCAACCTTCATTTCTGCTTGCCATAGCAGGTAACAGTCACCTGGTTGCCAGGGATGAGGATATGGACAACTTTCAGGGGCCATGTTTCTATCCATCATAATCCCCCTCTAAGAAAATCAGTATATCAGGGGCAGCTGCATATCAGGTCTCCCCAATAAGGCTTTTTTTGAGGGGGTTGTTTTATTTTTTCTTTCTGATGGGACTGGGGTTTGAACTCAGGGCTTCACACTTGCAAAGCAGGTGTGCTACCACTTGAGCCAAACTTCCAGTCCATTTTGCTGTGGTTACTTCGGAGATCAAAGTACCTGCCCAGGCTGCCCTCAAACCTCATCAGTCTTCCTGATCTCAACCTCCCAAGCAGCTAAGATTACAGGTGTGAGTCACCCTGGGCCCGGCCATCCTGTCCACTTTTTTAATTCCGTGCATTTGCACTGGGTTCACTTCGCGCTTAGTAGAAGACGGTCAAGATTCTTAGCGAGATCTTCCAAACACGCGTCACTCCGGGGTGCACTCAGCCTGATTTCTTGGGCCCCCGGGACACCGTCCCTCCCTCTGACCCCCTTCAAAGGAGGACGCCACACCCCCACTCACACCCAGGCGGTTTATTAGGTCCTGGCGCGAGCTCAGGCCGGCATCACTGGCCTCGAGATCTTGGCCTGCAGCTTCATTCCGAAGCCCGCCAAGCCGGTGCCACCCCGCTGCAGCACAATGATGTCGCGCTCCGTGAGCTTGTCACTGTTCACCGGCTCCACCATGTCCTTCCAAAATCGCTTCTCCATGCACTCGAGGGTGACCACGGCCCCGCAGGGCCGCAGCACGGCGCACGGCGTGGCGTTGGTCAGCCTGTCGCGGATCACCGCGCACACGTAGAACTCGGGGCACGCGATGAACCCTACGCGGTCCACGGAGCCGTCGAGCGGCATGAAGCCCACGGGCGTCAGGTCCGACCTGCGCAGCGGCTTCCGCGACATGGGGCAGGTCAACGTGCGCGACGGCCTTTCCAGCTTGGTGGCCGTGGCCTCGGGAGACAGGGATGGAAGCCAGAAGCTGGGCAGTGCTTTGTTCTTGTTTGGGGGCCCTGCGCTGGGCCCAGGCTGGACACCATCTGGGCCGGGCCGCGAGGGGTTCTTGGACCTGAAAGGGTTGAGTGGCCGGCTCCCGATGGTCACCTCCTTCTCCCGGCAGCCGCGCACTTTGTCCTGCGCCACCGCGCGCTGCAGCTTTTTCTGCTCCTCGCTCTGCGCGCGTCGCTGCTTTGCCGAGGCCTTCCTCTTCCTGGCGATGTCCCTTTTCTGGTGTACAATGTACTCCACGATCGCCTGGCGCTCATACAGGTAACCTTCTGGAGTGACCACAGGGTCGTGGCAGGGCTGCAGAGAGAGGCAGCAGCAGTCAAAATCCTTCACAGCGTCCCGGCTCAGCCAAAGGTTCTGCGTGCCATAGCCTGAGGCTGCTGTGTCCTTCTCGTGGTAGGTGTGGACAGCCCCCATCATCCTCACCAACGACTCCTCCTGGCCCCCTTGTCTCTTCTTCAACTGGTGAGACTGGCTTTAGACCAGTTGTTTTATTATTTCCTTTGCAAGAGGGATTTGACCCTTTGACTGCTGTCTCCTGTGTTTGACGTCTGGAGCTGTGCAACTCTGGATGCAAACGTCCTGTAGACCTGCAGATCTGGCAAGTCCTAAATAAATGTGTGCCCTGCCCTTTACCGCAATCCCAACAGGAATTACAAGAAGACCTTGGATACTGTTTAGACCCAGGGGATCCCACCAGCTGTTACAGGGTTGAATGGAGAAAAACCAGTCAAGCCCACTTAGCCAGCACCATTTAAAATTAAAATACCTAGCTGGGCGTTGTGGTACACATCTATAATCCCAGCACTTGGGAGGCTAAGGTAGGGGAGGATTTCCAGTTCGAGACCACCCTGGGCTACACAGGGAAATATCTCAAAAAAACAATTAATTAAAGCAGGACACCGTTAACACACACCTCTAATCCTAGCTTCTCAGGACGCAGAGATCAGGAAGATCTCGGTTGGAGGCCAGCCTGGATAAATAGTTCAAGACACTCTATCTTGAAAAAACCCAACACAATAAAGAACTGGTGGAGTGGCTCAAGGTGTAGGCCCTTAGTTCAAACCCTAGTCCATAAAATTCTGGAGGAAGCCAGGCACCAGTAGCTCATGCCTGAAATCCTAGTTACTTGGGAGGCTGAGGTGAAGAGGATTAAGGTTGGAGGCCAACACAGGCTAATAGTTCTCAAAACCCCATCTGTAACAATAACCAGAGCAAAATGGACTGGAAGTGTGGCTCAAGCGATAGAGTGGCTGCTTTGAATCCTTGAGTTCAAACTCCAGTCCCAGCAAAAAGAGAAAGAGAGAAAGGAAAGGGAGGAAGGGAAAAACAGAGAGAGAGGGAAGGAAGGAAGCTAATCCAAAACCTGGCATGGTGATACCTGTCTGGGTTCTCAGCACTCAGGAGGCTCAGGCAGGAGGATGAAGAGTTCGTGGCCTGCCTGGGCTACATAGCAAGACCCTGTCTCAAAAACAAAACAAAAAAGCAAAATTTTGTTGTTAAATAAATAATAAACAAGCAAATAAGCCTAATCCATTCCTCACTCAGTAGCTCAAGGTGTGACCCAGGGGGCATACCAGAGCTGCCCTACAGGCTGTTTATATTTTTATGTTTTGTTTTTTTTATGGTCTCCTACACAGTAAGCCACCCTCCACCTCCAATTGCCCTCCAGGCCTCTGCCCTCCCCATGCCTCCTTGCCTCCTGAGCCTCGGCCTCTCCCCTCCCCTCTGCCTCTCCTCTCCCTCTCTGCAAAGCTTCAAAGCTCAGCTGAAATGTCATATCCTCAAAGCAGTGTGGGAGGGAGAGACCGGGGAGGGAGAGAGGGAGACAGGAACAGAGGGAAGAAACCAGGTAGAAAGAAGAGGGCTTTGCTTAAATTCTAAGGTTGAGCATGTGCTGAGGACTGGATCAGCTCTCCTTAGTAATTGTTATCATTATATCATTATCGGTATTCGCTCAGATATTTAATTTTTAATTTCTTCTGATTTTCTTTTTGGCATTTTTTTTTTTTTCTGGTTCTGGGGCTTGAACGCAGGGCCTTCACCTTGAGCCACTCCACCAGCCTTATTTTTATGAAGGGTTTTTCAAGCTAAGTTCGCTTGGAACTATTTTCCTGGGCTGGCTTCAAACTGAGATCCTTCTGATCTCTGCCTCCTGAGTAGCTAGGATTACAGGTGTGAGCCACTGGCGCCCAGCAAGCTGTACATATGAATGTATCCATTTTGGTGGTTTTGGATACATGCATTGTATACTGATACCATCTCCATATCAATGAAATACACATATCCAACACCTTCAAAAGATTTATGTCCCTTTACTTATTTTTTGTTTTGTTGGACTGAGGACATGGCTCAAATAGTAGCATGTACCTCAGTACTGAGGCTTAGTACCTCCTGCCTCAGCCTCTTGAGTGCTAGGATTATAGGCGTGAGCCACCATGCCTGGCCTCATAGAACAAGTTTAGAATAAAGCTAGACATGTTTGGGGTGGGAGGAGGCAGAACAAAAACTGTGACCAAGGTCATAGCAGAAAAAAGGACATGGCTTAAGTGGTAGAGTGCTTGCCTAGCAAGCATGAGCCCCTCAGTTCAATGTCCAGTATCACCAAAAAAGAAAAGAAAAGAAAAACAGAGCAGAAGTGAGAGAATTGAGTGGGACCCTGCACACCTCAGCATGGAAGGTGTGGATGAAAGGAAATTTCCAAAACAAAGGTTGGAGGTATGACTGAGGCAGGGGAACTGGGAGGCCCCAAGGTTGTCAGGGAGTAGCAATCGAGGAGGCCAGTGAGTCACTCCAAGTTCTTATTTTACAGATCAATAATGGAAGAATTTGGGGCTGGGGCAGTGGCTTAAGTGATGGAACATATGCCTTGAAAGCAGAAAGGTCAGAGTCAAACCCCAGCACTACCTAAAGAAAAAAATTGGGGGTTCAGTTATGGCTCAAGTGGTAGACTGCCTGCCTGGCAAATGCAAGTCTCTGAATTCAAACTTCAGTACCACCAGAAAAAAAAAGTTTTATTTTTATTTTTCACTGTATAAAGGTGCATTTACGTATCATCAACATAACCCATGTTTAATATACAATTCAGTGGTTTTTAGTAAGTTTATGTGACCATTCCTGTAACTTATTTCTGAGTCTGTCCATCACTCTAAAATGATCCTCTGGGTCTATTTACAGTTCATTCTGTTCCTTCCATCAGCCCCAGACAGCCATGAATCCACTTTCTGTCCCTATGGATTTGCTTCTTCTGGACATTTTTGGAGAAATGGAATCAGACCATATGGCTTCCTTTTTTTTTTTTGGCAGTACTGGGGTTTGAACTCAGGGCCTCACACTTGTTAGGCAGGTGCACTTCCACTTCAGACACTGTGCCAGTCCTGTTTTGTGTGTGTGTGTGTGTGTGTGTGTGTGTTGTTTTTTTTTTTTGGTGATACTGGGGTTTAAATTCAGGACCTTCACCTTGAGCCCATTTCACCAGCCCTATTTTTGTGATGGATTTTTTTCGAATGGTCTTGTGAACTACTTGCCTGAGCTGGCTTGGAACCGTGACCCTCCTGATCTCTGTCTCTAAAGTAGCTAGGATTACAGGCGTGACCCACCGGCACCTGGCTGCATCTGTCTTCTTTCACGGACCATGTTTTCAAAGTTCATCACATTGTAGCATGTACTCATGCTTTGTTCCTTTATAAGACTGAGCAATATTCCCAGTCCTCTTCTGTAGACCAATCTGTTGGCTGATGGACACCTGACTGCTTTCAGTTGGAGCTACTGGGAACAATGGTTCTACTACATTTGTGTGGTAGTGTGAGATAGAGTCTGGCTGGCTATGAAGCCCAGACCGGCATCAAACTCTGTGTAGGCCAGGGTGGCCTCCAGTTTTCAATCCTCTTGCCTCAGTCTGCCAAGTAGCTGGGATTACATGTGCACACCACTACCCCTGGCTGCTTTCGTTTCTTATTTGTGGATACATAGGAATGAATGGTTGCGTGGTAAATGGGGCTTTAAGAAACTGCCAACCTGGTTTAGAAGTGGGTTTGGTTGGTTTGTTTGAGATGAGGACATCGCTATGCCACCAGGCTGTGATGGGCTCATGTCAGCCTCTTGCTTTAGTGTCCCAACCAGCTAGGACTACAGGTGCACCCCACCAGGTCCGGCTGAGAAGTGTCTTTTAGCCACAAAGCATGGAGGGTCACATTTGTAATCCCAGCAAGCACTCGGGAGGCTGAAACAGGAGGATCCAGGATTGGAGGCCAGCCTGGGCTACATAGCATGAGCCTCTCTAAAAATTAAGGAAAAAAGGCAAGGGCTGGTAGAGTGGCTCCAAGTGGTAGAGCGCCTGCTTAGTAAGTGTGAGGCCCTGAGTTCAAGCCTCAGTGCTGCCAAAAAGAAGAAAAATTTTAAAAAAGGCAGGGGCCAATGTTTCCACGAGGCACAGTCTCTCCATTTAATCAAAACAGCTTCACGGTTTGCAATAGCCCTCCTTTCCCCTTTCCCCCCGTGGGGCTTGAGTTTGAACTCAGAGCTTCACGCTTGCAAAGCAGGTGCTCTGTAGTTTGAGCCACACCTCCAGTCCATTTTGCTCTGGTTATTTTAGAGATGGGGTCTCCAGAACTATTTGCCTGAGTTCCTCTTGCTTCAGCCTCCCCAGTGCTAGGATTACAGGTGTGTGTTACCACGTCTGGTTTTAACTTTTCTTTCCTCTTTTGTGGTAAAGGTGATGGAACCTAGGGCCTCTCGCATTGCTAGGCAATCTCTCTGCTACTGAGCTAACCTCCCAGCTCTTAAACAACAAATCTTTCTTAGGTGCAGTCATGAGCACCTGTAGTCCAAGACACTCCAGAGGCTGAGATGGGGGTATCACTTGAGCCCTTGTCAGACCAGCCTGGGCAACATAAGGAGAACTTGTCTTTAAAAAAAAGAAAAAAAAAAAAAGAGCAGCAAGTTTTTGGGCTTTTCAAAATTTGCACATAGTAGGCTCAAGGGCACAAGTCTAATAACCATAAATTCAGTACCAGATAAAGTTTTTATTAAAGGATTATGACAAGATGGGTGCTGGTGGCTCAGGCCTGTAATCCTAGTTGCTTGGAAGGCTGAGATTGGGAGAATTGAGGTTCAAAGCCAGCCCAGGCAAATAGTTCACAAAAATAGGGCTGATGGAGTGGCTCAAGGTGAAGGTTCTGAGTTCAAGCCCCAGTACTGCAAAAAAAAAAAAAAGAAAGAAATTTCAAACACAAAAATTTTAAATTCCCATGCATGCATGCCACAGCTGAGGCGAGGTGAAGCTCTCAGTTGGGCCCGTGTTGTCATCAGTTGGGTTGAAATCGTTGTGTGACCTGCTGAGAGTTTGCCTGCCTTTGATTTTATGAAAATCTGCCTCTCGAAAAGCCAACGGTGCCCAAAAGACAAGGCAGGAGTGAATGTGCTTAGCTGAAGTGATAAAGTGAGAATTTTAGATCTGTGGAAAGGCGACGTGGCATGTCTTTAGCAAAACTTGGGTGGCGGTATGGGAAAAAAATGAACCAAGCATTTGCACTGTTCAAGACAACAGTGCATGAAATAAGATCTAGTTTTTGGTAAGCACTATGAATATGTACAACAGTAATTTTTATTTCAATTTTTTTTGTCAGTACTGAGATTTGAACTCAGGGTCTTGTGCTTGCTAGGCAGGTGCTCTCCCACTTGAACCATACCTCCAGCCCCCCTTTTTTTTGATGCTGGTTGTTTTGGAGATAGGGTCTCCCTTTATGCCCAAACCAGCCTAGAGCACAATCCTCCTATTTGTGCTTCCCTGAGTACAGGGATGACAGGCTTACACCACTGTGCCTAGCCATTGGTTGAGATGGGGGTGTCTGTCGAGCTATTTGCCTGGCTTGCCTCCAGTCATAATCCTCCAGCTCTCTGCTTCCTGAGTAGCTAGAATTACAGGCATGAGCCACCTTACAAGGCCTTAGCAGTTAATTTTGAGACAGTAATGTAGACCTATTCAAAGAGGTTTCCAGTCATGGACTCTCAGACCCACCGTATGCACGGTGCAGGTGAATATGAGGTCTGTGCAGCCTGAGCACCCCCGGTTCTTAGGAATCGAGTGCCTGAGGACACCGAGATTTTCTGTAGAGAAAATGCCATCATTTATTTCATGTGGCAGTGTCTTAGCACACAGGAAGCACTCGATCAATGTTTGTACAATGCTCAGAGACGTTATACATCCAGCAGAGAGAGAAAATGACCTAGAGAGAGAAAGAGAGAGAATGATTTAAGAACAGTGCTGTTGCAGTCGGAGTGGCTCAAGTGATAGGAGCACCTGCCTAGCAAGCATGAAGCCCTGAGTTCAAATCCTATTGCCACCCCAAAAAAGAAAAGAAACAGTTGAGGGAGCCAGTGGCTCACGCCTGTAATCTAGCTACTCAGGAGGCAAAGATCAGGAGGATCTCAGTTTGAAGCCAGCTCTGGGCAAATAGTTTGTGAGACACTATCTTGAAAAAAACCCATCACAAAAAGTGGGCTGGTGCAGTGGCTCAAGCAGTAAGAGGGCCTACCTGACAAGCATGAAATCCTGAGTTCAAATCCTAGTGCTGCCAAAAAAAAAAAAAAAAAACAACCAAAAAACCCACAAATTTTCTGATTTCCAGAGGCTGCATTCTATTTCTTTTTGTTTGTTTGGCAGTACTGGGGTTTGAACTCAGGGTCTTGTTCTTGCTAGACGGTTGCTCTACCACTTAAGACATGGCCACAGTCTTTTTTTTTTTTTTTCCTGTATGGCATTTCTTTTTAATCAGTTTTTTTTCTTGAGACCCAGTCTTACTAGGTAGCCCAGGCTGGCCTCAAACTCGTGATCCTCCTGCCTCAGCCTCTCCAGTGCTGGGATTATGGGTTTGCTCCACCCCACCCAGCTCATTCTATTTCTTAAAACTTTTTTCACTGATTTGTAATACACAGTCCATCCTCAGTCTTTCCTCATGACTCGTGAATTCTCTGTTTGTGAATTTGTCTACTCACTAAAATTTATTTGTAACCCCTAAAGCAACACTTGTGCTACTTTTGAGGTCATTTACCACAAAGGGAGTGGTGAAAAATATGATGTACCCCATACAAACTCTATTCCAGCTGAGGTCAAGTGAGGCAAAGGATACATGGTGAAAAGTCACAAGTTCTCATCCTGCAAGCAGGCGTCATTTTGCAGTCCATTTAGTGCCATGCTTCTTGCTTTTTTGGGCTTTTCACTGGTGATTTTGCTGTTTCAAATCCCCAGGCATCTTGCTCATATGCTGTGCACCGTCCCTAAGCACAAAAAGCAGCGATGAGCCTGACAGGGAGAACGCACGTGTCAGATAAGCTTCAGTGCTGTAGGCCCTGAGTTCAAGGTCAGAAAAATCAACTTTCTGTAATGAACAAGGTGTCTTTAAACAGAACTTGCGTAAAACAAGGTTGTCACGTTATTATTTTTTTTTTTATCGTTTTTACATTTACTCACATGTGTATACATTGTTTGGGCCACCTCTCCCCCAACTCACCTCCCTACTCCGGTCATGTTAAAACAAGGTTGTGTGTTCCTTGATTGCTGAACACATGGCCAGAGGCTCCCAGGAATCCGGCCTTGTGTTTTCCCTAGCAGCAACAGTTTGAGAACTTGTTTGGAGGTTCTAGCAAGGGAGCATAGCCACTTGTATACCCTTGACCTAAGGACGGTCCTCCTCTATTGGGATTGTCCTTTTTGACACGTGCAGCTTCAGGAGGGACTCACATGGAGCGGTGAGGGAGCCAGCCAGATCAGCCGAGTCAACCCTGGATCAATGGGGTGACAGATGTCGCAGCCAGATCACCCTCACATCATGGTTTCCCTGGCAGCAACAGTTTGTATGTGCTAATGAAGTGTGCATGGCAATTTTACAGATACCTTATTTATCACTCACAGATTGATGTGATTTATAACACATGAGAACCATTAGTCAATCAAGTAGCTCACGTCTGAGACCCCATCTTCAAAATAACCAGAGCAAAATGGACTGGACATGTGACTCAAGTGGTAGCCCTGAATTAAAATCCCAGTCCCACCAAAAACAAACAAAAATTCCTTTACATATAGTCAAGAACTATGATCTGAAGTGTACTGCTTAATGACTTTTTTGCTATACATTGGAACTAATCCCCATTCCCTGCTTGGTGACTTTTTACCTAATACACATCCCATAGCCACTATGCAGACAGCCAAGAAAACATCTTCGGCACCCAGAAGTCCCCTCATGGCTCCTCCTCAGTAGTCCCTACTCCCCACTAATGATACCCCTTATTGTGATTTTAGCACTATCAATTAACTTTGTCTCTTCTCACATCTTTCTTTTTTTTAGCAGCACTGGGGTTTGAACTCAGGGCCTCACACTTGCTAAGCAGGAATTCTACCATTTGAGTCACTCCACCAGCCCCTTTTTTCAGCTTCTTCTTATATTTCATATAAGCAAAGTCACAATTCATGATTGTATAATATGCCACTGTATGATCATACTACAAATAATTTATCCATTTTCCTGTTGGTGGCTACTTGGGTTAGTGTTTTGATTACCGGTATATTCCATTATTACTTTTTCTTTGTTTTTCAAAGGCATTCTCAGGCTGGGAATGTAACTCAATGATAGAATGCTTGCCTTAAATGCAAAAGGCTTTGGGTTCCATCTCCAGCATTGAAAAACAAACTAGCAATCCCCAAAGAAGCATTCTGGGATGATCCAAAATAACTTATTAGGAGTTGGGCATGGAGATGCACCTCTGTAATAACAGCACTCAGGAAACTGAGGCAGGGGGATTATGAGTTCCAGACCAGCTTGGACTACATAGCAAGACCCTGTCTCCATGTTCCCATACCCCCCAAAATTCTTAGGACTGGGGATGTGACTCAGTGGTACAGTGCTTGCTTTGCACAAGACCCTGGGTTCCATCCTCAGGACTGGGAGGGAGGGCATTCTTAAGAACGTACTAACAATTTCCACAAAATAAAGATGGTTTTGGATTTAATTTTGTTCCCTTAGGTTTTTTTTTTTTTAACTTGCAGACTGGGGTTTGAACTGAGGACTTACACCTTGAGCCACTCCACCAGCCCTTTTTTTGTGATGGTTTTTTCAAGATAAGTTCTCATGAACTATTTTTCCCAGGCTGGCTTTGAATCGTGATCCTCCTGATCTCTCCCATCCAAGTACTAACCAGGCTTAGCTACTGAGACCAGATGAGATTGGGCTCGTTCAGGGTTGTATGGCCATAGATAATCCTCCTGATCTCTGTCTCCTAAGTAGCTAGGATTATAGATGTGACCCACCAGTGCCTGGCACTCCCCCAACTTTTGATCCCCCCCTGCCTCCACTCTTGAGTGCTGGGATTACAGGCATGTCCCACCACACCTGGATTTGACTTGAGAGGTTCATGGCACTTTACCTTGAAAGAGGTGGAGGCTTGGAAATTAATTTAGTTTAGCCCTTTCTTTTGTTCTAGGATCACACCTCGAAGTTATGTAAATGAGTAGGGATTCCAGTTACAGCCTTAGACATGCTGGGTGGAGGTGGTGGGTGGGGAGATCAGACTATAAGAGACTGGAGGCTGCAAAGCCAGTGGTTTGGGTGCTTTCACTTCTTTTCTAGCACCCCTTGGGTGAACTGAAGAGGCTGAGAGAAGCCCTGGAGAAATTGAGCTCCTGCCATTTTCAATGGGGAGGTCTAGGCCAATTTGGAAAGAGAGGCATAGGCAGAGGTATAAGCCACCTCACTTCAGGTGCCTGCAGGAGGTTCCCCCAGGTGTCCCCAGCACCAGCCGCCGGTCCTTGTATCTATTGGCTGAATATTCCTGGAGATGGAGCAGCAAAAAACAAGGTATGTTTTGTTGTTTTTTTGAGGAGAGTGGGGAGGAACCCACTGTTGCTGTCCAGGCTGGTCTTGAACTCCTGAGGTCAAGCAATCTTCCTGCCTTAGCCTCCCAAGTGGGCACTGCCACTCTTGGATTAAGATAATGCTTTTAAGAACTCTGCCTACTTGTTGCCACCCATGCTAACGAATATAGCAGGTGCCATTGGCCACCTTATGGAAATCTGCATTCTAGGGCTTGTTCGTGCCTTGTGAAGTTTTAAGTTTTCCAGCTGTCATTTGCAAAAGAACCATTTGGCCTCATCCTTGCCATTTGAGATTGTGTTCTGTCAGTGGTTGGAAGTAGTTGGGATTGATGACAGTGGAGTTGGATTTTTGAGCAACTTAGTGAGGGGATGGATAAGTGAAAAGGGTGAATTGCAATGGGTCCGGCAAGAACTCCATGAACTCTGAGTCTTCCCAACTTGACACGTGCCAAAGTGAAGGGAGGGAGGTTATCGCTGAAATCCTTTAAATCACTTTTCAGTCTACGACAAGTAGGAATGGATGGCCTTCTTGCCACTGCTGAGCGAGCTATTGTACTTAGCAGTTTTATTGCATCCCGCCGCCCCCACAACCACACACACACCAGTCGTGTCTCACTGCCAGGAATCGTTCCTGCTGAAATTACACAAATTATCTCGTACATACTGGACATCAGTGGCTTCATACATTGCTTTTGAGTTTCACTGGCTGTGAGCTGGCTTTCTGGCAAAAATGGCTGCAAACTTACACACATTGTTTCCTGAGGTCCCTCATCAGGGGACGCTCTTGCTTGTTTTTCCTTCATCCTTTGAAACCCCTTCAGCCTGGGAGAGGGTCTGTGGGGTTGGGGTGGGGAGTGTCGGAGAGAGTGCCCAGTTACATTCTGGTACGTGGGGGAGCTACCACCTTCAGGCTACTTCCCAAAGCAATATATTTTTTTTCCTGTACTGGGACTTGAACTCTGGGCCTACACATTAAGCGACTCTGCCAGTCCTTTTGTGAAGGTTTTTTTTTTTTTTTCAAGATAGGGTCTCCAGAACTATTTGCCAGGGTTGGCTTTGAACTGTGATCCTCCTGATCTCTGCCTCCTGAGTAGCTAGGATTACAGGCATGAGCCACCAGCACCTGGCTCAGAAAACATATTTTTGAGTCTCCAGTGGATTCAAAGATGAAGTTGCTAGGGGCTGTTGCTAGTTGTGGGGGCTACATCCCAGCAGGGGAGACAGGCTTTCTTCGGAGTCAAATTTTGAACTCCCATATATTCATTGAGCACCTCTGGGTGCAGGACTCTGGCAGAGAGGATGCACACACAGATGGGGGCTCTTCCTTTCTGGAGACTCAACTTGTGGATCTGAAGTGCAAATGACCCTTGAAACGGCCTTGAGCCTTCAGTGTGAGAAGTTCAAGTTGATTTAACAGAGGAGGAATTAATTGGAGAGCAGAGATCTATCTTGCTTATACTTCCTGTGGTTGATAAACACCTCAGTTGGAGGAAAACAAAACTCCTCAGATTTAGTAGGAGAAAGGCAGACACTTAATCTAGTTAATTCATCAATGGTTTTAATCAAAGTCGTAGAAGCAAAGAGCTACCAACGCAACCAATGAGGTGAAGGGAGAATAAATACAGCAATGGGGGTGAGCAACAGGGACAGGCGAGCAACAGGGACCTTTTAAAGGTGACTGAAGTTCAGCGGCTGATGTAGGTGGAGGGAAGAGGCTCTGCGCACCTAGGGAGAAGCCCTGAAGCCGCAGGCACTTCCTGATTCAAGGTGGGGTAGAAAGGTAGGCCCGGAGGGTCCAGGTCTTAGTAAGGCATTACTGTTGTGATTGCCTTTAGAAAGGATGTTTAGATAGGATGACAGCTGGCTGCTGCTGGAGGACTGACTTAGAGGTGGAGACTCCCAGGGAATGCCCCATGGGAGATGTGCCCCTGAGAGATGAAGGGAGAAAGTGGCTAGAAGAAAAAAGGCCTTAGGGTGTGGTGTGAATCTGAGGAGGGACAGTAGGACTGAGGAAGTGTGCAGGGTTACATAACTAGGAGGATCTAGCACTGGTGGCTCATGCCTATAATCCTAGGCATTTGGAAGGCTGAGATCTGGAGGATTGAGGTTTAAGGCCAGCCCAGGCAAATACTTCAAAAGACCCCATCTCCAAAATAACCAGAGCAAAATGGACTGGAGGTATGACTCAAGCTATAAAATGCTTGCTTTGCAAGTGGAAAGCCCTGAGTTCAAACCCCAGTCCCATTTGAAAAAAAAAAGTCATTAGGAGGCAGAACAGGCCTGCAGTGGAGGAGTGCTTTGTAAACTAGGAATCCTGAGAAGAGCTGAGGCCCTGGTCCTCCCTTTATCAGTGCACCCTATGTCACAGAGAGGCCCCTGGTTGCTGAAACCCATTCAGGGTCATGCTTTCCCAGTTCTGAATCCCCTGCCTCACTCCTGTAACCTTGAGCCCTGTGTGTAATACTGGCTCACCTGCAAGGCTGGGCTGCCAGGAGGAGCCAACTATTGGCACGGCTACATTGTAGCCAACACCAAGTCTGTTTTACCTACCAGGCAGTCACCTCAATACAGTCAACCCACACAATTACCATCACAGAACCTTCTGTGATGTGGTAGCATGTTAATATTCAGTGAACAGTTGAATGACTTTCTGAAAGTTGGGCATTATTCTGATGGTAGAACATTTTTTCTTGAGGTGCTGGGGAACAGTTCTAGGGCACGTTAGGCAAACCCTCGACCACTGAGCAATATCCTCAGTCTCTTCCAGAACATTTTCATCACCTGTAAAAGCAACCATATACCCATTAGTGTTTAGACCCATACCCTCCTCCATCAGCCCCTGGGAACCACTAATCCACTTATGTTGTGGATTTATCTATTCTGGATATTTGGTGGCTCACACCTGTAATCCTAGCTAATAAGGAGGCAGAGATCAGGAGGATCCAGGTTCAAAGGCAGCCCAGGGCAAGCAGTTCTTGAGACCCTATTTCAAAAAACCCATTAAAAAGGGGGGGGGGGGAGAGCTGTCTGAATGGTTCAAGAGGTAGAGCATCTGCCTAGCAAGTAGGAGGCTCTATGTTCAAACCCCAGTGCCGTCAAAAAATAAAATAAAATACAATATGTGATCTTTTGTTACTGCCTGGCTTCTTCACTTAGCACGGTATTTTCAAAGCTTATCCATCCTGGGGCATGAATTAGCACTTCATTCTTTTATGGCTGTGTAGTATTCGATTCTAGAGATAGACCACATTTTCTTAATCCACTCATTTTGGATCATTTGTCCACTTCTATTTGAACAGTGCCGCTGTGAACAGCCATGCAGGGGTCTGTGGATCCATGCTACTCATTTTCCTGGCAGTGTCCCTAGGAGTGGACTTGGGGTTACGTGGTAACTCATTACCAGTGGTGTCTGCACAATATTAAAAGCTATGTAAGTGGCCTGAATGGGGACGCTGATGTGTACGTGGTCAGGAACATCTACTTTGGGTCTGGGCATTGTGGTGGGAGCTAAAAGCTTTGATTGGGAGGAAGAGGGCAGCCCCCCTTCGTCTACTCTCTTGTCAATAATTATCAGAGCCTCTGCACTAGTCTCTTAGCCTCCAAGGTCAAACCTCCACTCTGCACTTAAGACATTTTAAAATATCTAAATCTGACCCCGCCACTCCTATTTAAAATCCTCCAACAGGACTAAGGGTAGAGCCCTTGCCTAGCATGGGGAAGGTCCTGGGTTCATTCCCTAGCACCTGGAAACAAACAAACCTCCAATGGCTTCCCAGGTCAATTAGGTCAAGGGAAAATGGGCTGGGGATATAGTTCATTGTGGAGCCCACACTTAGCATGCCCAAGACCTTGGGTTCACTCCTCAGTCCTGAAAAAAAAAAAAAAACCCAAAGCAAAAGGTAATTCCCACCAGTCATTTGGTGGTCATAAATATATTGAATAGTGAGAAATGTTTTTTAAGTTTTTTTTTGTTCCAAACACATCTGAATTTAAAGACATTTTAAATTAAACAGGTAAAACTTAGAATTGATTCAGGGAAATATACCGTGTACGATTGAATGTCATTTTTCCTGCGTAGGTATTGTTTTGTTACATTAATTATTAGTCTTGTGTGTGGTGCTGGGGATGGAACCCAGGGCCTCATGCGTGCTGGGCAGGCACTCTGCACTGACTGCATCCCCAGCCTGCAGAAGAGGCTCAGAGCAGTGAGGTCACAGAGCTGGGACCAGTCTTTGACTCAGTCCTCTTATTTCGCACATGGACGCTCAAAGGAAAAGCAAATGAGAGGAAGAGGACATGCATTCTAAGGAAGCTTCTATTCAAAACTCTAAACCGACCTAGGTTTTAGAAACTTAGAAGTTCTAAAAAGCTACTGATGCTCAGTGAGGCTTAATGATTCCACTTTAGACCTATTTTTTTTTTTGTGGGGCGGGGCAGTGCTGGGGATTGAGCCCAGGACTTTCTGACAGTTAGGTGCTCTATCATGGTGTTATACCCCCTGCTGTTGTTTTTTTTCTGAGACAGGGTCTCACTATGTAGTCTAGACTGGCTTCCAGCTTGAGGTCTTCCTGCCTCAGCCTCCCAAGTGCTGGGATTACGACCTTAACTACTATATATTGTGCTCCTCTGAATACTTGTGATAGGGGTACCATGTCCCTTTTAGAGTAGTTATTTTAGGGGGTATTGCTCAGTAGAAGAGTGCTTGCCTAGCATGTGCAAGGCTTCTGGTTCTATTCCCAGCACTGCAGAACAAACAATCCTATAGGAGAGCAATTGTTTCATGCTTTGCTTGTCTAGAGGCTCCTGTCAATGCTACCCAAGTAAAATGCTGAGAGGGTGAGACTTTTTCTTTCCTTTCTTTTTTGAAGAACTGGGGCTTTCCCCTTTGTTTCTAATTTGTTTTAAAGATTGAGTCTCAATTCCTTTTGCATGGGCTGGCCTCAGACTCAAGATCCTCCAGCCTCTGCCTCCACGGTAGTTAGAATCACAGGCATGAACCACCATGCCTGGCTTGAAAGACTTTTTTAAACATCCAGGAGAGCTGGTGGAGGGTAGAGTGGAAGGAAGCCAGGGCTCAGCTTTGGAACCAGTCAGATTCCACTTAGGAAAAGATCTGTATAATAGGCTTGTCATTTTCAGGGTCAGTTTGAATCAGTACAATACAAGTCTGAGAAAGTCTCACTTTTTTTGCCTAAAGTGAAAAACTGCAACATCCCCACATGGCCTTATTAAGGTTGGTGTAACCTCAAAGTGGACAGGGCAGATGGCCTGCAGCTGTCTGTCTGTTGTGGTCACCAGGGTGCCCCCCTCCTGATGTGGCAACCCAAACACCTGCCTAGGTCAGGACTAGGCTTGAGTGATTAGCCACTGGGAACCCAACTGGTGAAAATAAGAAAAGTGGGGGACAGTGGGTGGGGAAATCAATGTTTATATGTCATAATTTGGGGACAGTGTCCATTTTGGGTTTCTTTGGGATGCAGGTTTTGAAACAATTTCAGATCTGCCATGTGAGGGCAACCTAGTGTGACTAAGCTCCCGTGGGACTCCTGGGGAAAGATGAAACTTTTTTTTTTGGTGGGACTGGGGTTTGAACTCAGGGCTTCATGCTTATAAAGCAGGCATTTTATCGCTTGAGCCACACCTCCCGTCCATTTTGCTCTGGTTATTTTGGAGATGGGTCTTGTGAACTATTTGCCTGGGCTGGTCTCGAACCTCCAGCCACCAGTGCCTAGATTATGATGATTTCCTTGTGAAGCTGTGGATGGAGTTCCGGGCCTTGTGCTTTTTAGGTGAGTGCTCTCCCAATGAGCTACACCCTCTTCTATGAGTTTTAGTTTTAGTAACTTTCCAGTTGCTTGGGGAATTTAGGATTGGAGTTGTTGGGTCCCTGTTAGGGTTATTCCATACTTACATTGAAGAAATTTTTTTTTTTTTTGCAGTACCGAATTTAGGATTTGCGGGATTGAATTTAGGGCCTCACCCTTGCTAGGTAGTCAATCTTCCTGCTTGAGCCACTCAACCAGCCCTTTTTTCTGATGGGTTTTTCAAGATAGGGTCTTGGGAACTATTTGCCTGGGCTGGCTTTGAACCACGATCCTCCTGATCTCTGCCTCCTGAATAGCTAGGATTACAGGTATGAGCCACTGGCTTTCTTGCCTACTAAGGGGGCACAGGGCTGTTGGATCAGAATGAAATTATGGAAAGTCCTTGGAATGGCGCCTGGCCTGAGGAAAGCACTTGGTGAATATCAGGGCAGATGTTAGCAACTGTGAACGTGTTACCTTGGGCAGATGTTCGTTTGTTTTACAATTTGTGCAGAGAGATTGTGTGAAGAATGTCTGTAACATGACATACTTGTAGGTTAATATTGGCCAAATGCAAATACAGAGGTTAATATTTTAAGTAAAGGGCATCTCCTGTGGATTTTGTATGGTTCAAGAAAAGTTGGGGCTGGGGAAATGGCTCAGCAAGAGAGCACTTGCTAGCACAGTAAGGCCCTGTTCCATAGTCAATGCTGAAAAAAAAAAAAAAAAGATTTCTGATGAAAGTGGTGTGTCTTTTCCAGCTCACATGGTTGAGAAAATACTGTAGGTTTTTTTTTTTTTTCTTTAGGAGGGCTGAGAATTGAACTCAGGGCCTTCTTCTCTACCACTGAGCTATATCTCCAGATCCTAGAAACACAGTTCTAAAATTACAGGATTCACCATTCATTTGAGGAGGGAATAAAATGAGTCGCCATTTTTTTTTTTTTTTTTTTTGAATACTGGAGATGGAGCCCAGGGCCTCATGCATGCTAGGCAAGGGTTTTTATCCTCAACCCTTCGTTATTTTTTCCCCTTTTTCCTTCTTTTTGGGGGAGGCAGTGCCAATACATAGCTCAGGCTGCTCTTGAATTCACCTGGGTAGCCCAGGTGGGCCTCTAACTCTTAATCCTACTGCCTCAACCTCCTGCCTGCTGGGATTATAGGTGGTTGCCACCATGACAGTCAATTAATATTTTTCTGTTGTACTGTGGAGCTGCTCTGGCTCAGATTAGGGCTTCTTTCCCCTCTATGACTGGCTCTGTGACCTTGAGCTAGTTATTTAACCTCATGATGTGTGCCTCAGTTACCTTAGCCATAAAAAGGGGATAATCATAGCACGTGCTCAGAAGTTGAGAATACGTAGCCAATCTGTGTTACTGAACTGGACTTTTTCAAATTCATGATTGAAGGAATCATGTTCAAATTCAAATACTCTTGTTCCAAATTCTTATTGCTTTAAGAGGGTTGGACCACTACAAGTAGGTAATAACCTCACTAGTTTTCATAAAAGCCAAAAAAATTGGTGAGGTGGGGTGGGGAGAAGGCAGAGCTGTTTGCCATATCTTCACGGTCTCTTAGTATTGTAATCATTATTATTATTATTTGTGGTACTGGGGTTTGAACTCGGTGTCTACACCTTGAGCCACTCCACCAGCCCTTTTGTTGTGATGGATTTTTTCAAGATAGGGTCTCACTATTTGCCTGGGCTGGCTTCAAACTGTGATCCTCCTGATCTCTGCTCCTGAGTAGCTAGGATTACAGACGTGAGCCACCTGCACAGGGCTCGTTATTGAACGTGACTGCTTCTTTGTTAGAATTTGAGTCAGGGCTGGAGGTGTGGGTCAAGTGGTAGAGCACCTGCCTAGCAAGTGTGAAGCCCTGAGTTCATATTTCAGTACTTGAGTCAACTGTGTCAATGTATCAAAGCATCTTTAGGAACTGCTGTTTAAAAAATCAACATGGTAGGGTTGGGGGCGTTGCTCAATGGAAGAACTTTTGTGTAGGAAGTTGGAGGCTCTAGGTTCCATCCCCAGAAATGCAAAACAAACAACCAAAAAAATGCAAACACAAGCATAGTCTCTACACACACACACAACCTAGCTAGCTGTTCTGCTGTCTCCTGAACCAAAGCACAGATCAAATGGTCACCTTACTTCATTCTAACTTACAACCTGCCTTTTTTTTTTTTTTTCCTTTTGGGAGGGAGGGTACTGAGGTCTGAATTCAGGGCCTTGCACTTGCTAGGCAGGCACGCTACCACTTAAGTCACTCCAGAGCTCCACACATGCTAGGCAAGCATTGTACTACTGACCTACATCCCATTCCCTTTTCAAAAAAATTGTCTTCTGATTTTTTTTTTTTTTGAGACAGGGTCTCTCAATGTAGACAAGGCTAGACTTGAACTTGAGATCCTTCTGTCTTGGTTTCTGAGTGCTGGTATTACAGGCATGTGTCACCACTCTCACCCCTTGGATATTGAAGTGTTTGAAGCTTTTATCATTTCAGCTACTATCTTCCCCATTTCCTTGATAAGAGCTCGAGTTTAGCTGGGTATGGTGGTTCAGAGCTGCAATCCCAGAACTCAGGTGGCTGAGGCTGGAGAACCGCAAGGCTGAGATCAGACTGGGTTACATAGTGAGACCCTGTCTGGAAGAAAAACAAGTTAGCCTTGAGTTCCCAGAGGTTACTTATACTTGCCAAATTCAAGTTTACAGAAGAAGGTATAGAATACAGATCTGTGAGTCTTACAGCCCCTACTCTTCCAAACTGCTTAACCTTGGTTGCATGACTTTGACCAAGTCATTTATCTCCTCTGAATTGACATCCTGGATTAGGTCCTGTTTTTAGGTACAGATTACTCAAAAATTGAGTTATCTTGGGTGCAGGGGAAAATAAAAGGCATGTTAATCCCATTTCTTCTGTGACACTTCTATTATTTCAAAGCCTGACCGACATAGCTTCCAGGTAGATAAATATTTTGGTTCTCAAGAAGAAAGACAAGCCTACTGTTTATGCCCAGTCATGGCACGGGCCCCAGGAACAGCAAAATGTGTTTTGCTCCCAGTGTAATGATAGGGGTGGTGGTGGCCCCTCCCTGCACTTTACAGGCTCTTCCTGTGACAACTCAGCTTCTCCTGTGGTTCCCGTCTGCCCGGTTTTCCTCTTCTTTCATAGGTCTGGTTGCTGATCCAGGGTAAAGGTTATTAATTTTTTTAAAAAAATTGGCAGTGACCAGGAATGGTGCCCTTGTCTTCCTTCCCTCTGGAGCTCAAGTCCTTGGGAAAGAAGCTGGCATTACTCAGGGATTCTCTTGTGCTGAGTTCTTACCATGCCCTCCCCTCCTGAGCTGATGACTTTCTAGCTAGCCAGGCACAAATCCTGGGAGGATGAACCCTGGTCAGCAGAGCCCTCTGAGGTAATTGAGCCTGGGCTCTTGCAGTAGGCCTCCAAGGGCACAGCCTGTGGTACCCTGGAAATGAACCCTGCGTTTACCACCTCCTGTCTGAAGTGTATGAATGGACCAGGCAGGAAGAAGCAAGGAAGGACTGCCATGAGGCTTCCCCTTTAAGCCAGGAGGCACCTGGGTTCCCACGGTTGTATCCCGGACAGCCCCTAGTAAGGGTAACATGACCTGAGGGGAAGTCAACCAGCAGAACTTCACTGAGTACCTATTGTGTGCCTGTGTGCCTGTGTGCCAGGGTCTGAGGATACAGCTGCAGATACAAGTGGCATTTCTCTCCTCAAGGTGCCCCCTGCGGAGGGAGAGGGGACAGATGTTACTCATTTTCTGTTGTTGCATAATAACCACAGCCGTAGCAGTTGAAAACAACACCCATTTATAATAAGGACTAGGGATGTAGAGAGCGCCTGTCTAGCAAGTTTGAGGCCCTAAGTTCAAGCCCTAGAACCAACAAAATGAAAAAGCCCCAAACAACACACATTTATGATCTAGTTCTGTAGATAAGCCCCGGTGCTCCGGGTGCGTTCTCTCTTGCTGGTGCAATTCAATCCTATGGTCCCTGTTTTTTAAACTTGATGGGTGTTAGCCGGGGGCCTGGGCCTGCTCTTGGGTATAGGGGCCATTTTCATGTGCTTCCCCTCTATTTTATCAATGGATTTCTCTGTCACACATCTGATTTTCTCCTCTGCCATGAGTCAGAGAAAACTTTTTTTTTTTTAATTTGGTGGTACTGGGGTTTGAACTCAGGGCCTACACCTTGAGCCATTCCTTTTTTGTGTTGAGTTTTTATTGAGATAGGGTCTCATGAACTCTTTGCCAGGGTTGGCTTTGAATTGAGATTCTCCTGATCGCTGCCTCCTGGATAGCTAGGATTACAGGCGAGTTGTGCCTGGGCACAACAATCAGTTTTTAAAGGGCTAATGTGCTTATCTTAGGTCCAATAGGTTAACTTCCCTATCTTAAAGCTAACTGATTAGCGACCTTAATGACATTTGCAGAATCCCTTTTGCCATTTAGTATACTGAGCCACAGAACTAACACCAGGGTGGACATTCATCCCCTCCCCCTTTGAGTTCTAGTATCACCATGCAAACGAATAATGACAAAAACTGCAATACTGCAACTACTGTGAAAAAGCAACTCAGGTCTGACATGGAGTGAGCGGAGGATGGTGGGGGGGTGGCATGGCAGTGTCTATGTGACAGTCTTCTTTGCTAGCCCCTTCTTGGTCCTGTCTGTAAATATGGCCCATATCTGCTGGGTACCCCTGCCCCCACCCCAAGTGTGTGTACATGTCTGCCACATCTTCGACACTTGGCGAGTGAATGTCTTTGTCGTCCCTTCTCCAATGGATGCCAATTGGCTATCAGTAGTTTTATTGAGGTATCATTCATGTACCTTACAATTTGCCATTTAAGGTTGTATAATTAAGTAGTTTATGATCTATTTACAGAATTGTGTGCCCATCATCAGAATTTTTATTTTTTGGTGGTGTTGGAGGTGGAACTCAGGGTTTCAACACTTGCTAGGCAGGCAATCTACCACTTGAGCCACACCTCCAGTCCCAGAATCTTAAATATTTTCATCATCCCAGAAAGCAGCCCTGTACCTACCAAGGGGAAACGACAGTCACTCCCCAAACTCCAAAACAACAGCCCAACAACCACGAATCTACTTTCTGTCTCTGGGAATTGATGTGCCTGTCCCTGAACATGTCATGAAATTGGAGTCATACAATATGTGGCCTTTGGCGGTCTGTCTTCTTTGAGCAGAATGATTCCATGTCTTGTCCATGTGGTATGTAGCATGTGTTAGTGTAGCCAAATAATATTTCACTATATGGGCTGAAAACCCCAAATTGAAAATGCTCCAAAATCTGGAATCTTTGAAGTGCCAACAAGATGTCACAAGTTGAAAACTCCACAGCTGACCTCAAGTGGCATTCTGTAGTCAACCCAGGCACAGTAAAATTATTGTACAAAATTACCTTCAAGCTACAAGTATACAGTGTACATGAAGCAAATACATTTTCTGTTCAGATTTGGGTTCCATCTGCAATGTATCTCATTCTGTATGTGCAAATATGACAACTTCTAAAATCTAAGACACTTTTGATTTCAAGCATGCAGATAAAGGTATCCAACCAGAATCCAATCTTTATCCATCCATCCCACAAGGCATTTAATCCTTACAATTTCCATGTTGGTTTTGAACTCAGCAATGGGAAATGAGGTTGCCAGTGTGAACTGAAGGGCAATACAACACTTTCTCCCATCTTTTTCTGTCCCAGAACCTTCTTTTCTTTCCCCCAGCAAGTCAGGGATTGCTGGCAAGGGTTCTTTTGCATCTGCAAACTTATCATTTGCATTTGTGAGAACTAGTGTGAATAACAGCATCTCTGCAAACTAGGGGTGACCCAGGGGATGACCCATTCATGTTGAGGTAGATCCTACACTCTTTTGCTTACCTAGTCTAGCAGTAGGTTCACTGGTGGGGAACCTTAAATTGTATGAAGTGCTTGGGGCATTGGGGAGCCGAGTCACATTTGAATCATACATTCATTCAAACAGCTTTAATTGAGCATGTGTATCCAGGCATTTGGGATACAAAAGGGAGCAAAACATTCTTTTCTCTATTTATTTATTTTTTGGCGGTACTGGGGTTTGAACTCAGGGTCTCACGCATGCTAGGCAGGCATTCTACCACTTAAGCCACTCTGCCAGACCGGGAACAAAACATTCTTTTGGGGATGGTCAGTGGGCAGTGTAAGCCATGACCTGAAGAGCTGGAGGGAAAGGAGGTAGGGAGGTGGAGAGAAGAAAGAAGGGCAAAATTGTCTTCTTCCCGGGATGTCCTGTACCCTTTTCCTCCTTTGTCTTACTCATCCACACTGCTTTGGGTACCGCAGAAAAGTTGAGAACTCATCCACCCATCTCTCTGTAGGGTTGGATGAGTCAGGAATGGGATGCTTCCTGGAATGGCACATCCCAGCCCGACTGAGCCAAAAGGAAGGAAATAAACGAACGTGAAAAGAGGAGCTACTGGGCTGGTGGAGTTGCTCAAAGCAGTAGAGCACCCGCTTGCAAGCATGAGGCCCAGAGTTCAAACTCCAGTACCACCAAAAACAAAAACAAAAAACAAAAACAAAAAAACCTAAACAAAAACTGGACGCTGGTGGCTCACGCCTGTAATCCTAACCATTCAGGAGGCAGAGCGCAGGAAGATCGAGGTTCGAAGCCAGCCCAAGCAAATAGCTGGCTATTTTGCTATTTATTATTTTGAGACCCTATCTCAAAAAACAAAACAAAAACAAAAACCCATCACAAAAAAGGGCTGGTGGAGTGGCTCAAGGTGTAGGCCGAGTTCAAGCCCCAGCATTGCAAAAAAAAAAAAAAAAATAGGAGCTACTGAGGCGGGGTTTGAGGAACGAAACTGCCGGATTGGATTTGGGGTGAAAAAAAGTTTACTCATGTTATTAGATACGGGGGGAAATCGGTTAAGAAGGGCATGTAGCAGCTCTGGGGAGGGGATGGGAAGGGTCTCAGGCTGGAGAATCGCGAGATCAAGGCCAGTGACCCTAGTCTCAAATGAAAACAAACAAAAAGGGAAATAATAATAATAGTGACAGCGCAGCGCCGGAGCGCGTCGGCCCCTCCTCCCCAGGTCCACGCGCAGCGCCGCGCCGCGCCCAGGGCCGCCACTGGGGGGCGCCCTGCGCGGGGCCGGCGCTCCGGGGCCTTTCGGGGTCCGGCGGCCCGGGGGGGGGGTCCGCGTCGCGCCCTTGGCTGGGCAGCGTCGCCGGGGCGGGCGGCGCGGGCGGCGGGCGCGCGCGGGGGGCGCGGCGCGGGGCGGGCGCACGGCGCCGGCGACGGCGGCGGCGGGCGGGCCGCTCCCCGCTCCGCCTCCCGCTCCGCCTCCCGCACCGCCCGCCGCCCGCCCTCGTCTCGCTCGCCGCTCTCGCCCCCCATGCGGATGTGACATTTCACGCCGCCGCCATTTTGAGAGCGAGCCGAGCCGAGCCGAGCCGCCGGGCGCCGCGTCCGCTGCCGGAGCCCCCGACGACGACGCCGAGGAGGAGGCGGAGGCCGCAGCGCCCCGAGCGCGGCCGGCCCGTCGCCCGCCCGCGCCGCCGCCGCCGCCGCTGCTCCCGCCGGCCCTCGGCCCCGCAGGCCCGCCGCGGCCGGCCAGGCCTCCCGCCCGCCGCGCCCGGCCCGAGGCGGGGCTGACTCCGCGGCCCCCGCCCGGCCGCCCTCCGCCCCCGGCCGGCCCGCGGCCCCGCAGCCCCGGCCCCGGCGGCGGGAGGAGGCGGGCCCCGCGTCGGCGTCGGCGGCGGCGGCGGCGGCGGCCGCAGCGAGCGACGAGGCCGCCCGGCCCGGCCCGCCGGCCGTCCGCCCGTCTCGGCGCCGCGATTGGGCGAATCGCGAGCAAGTACGTGCGCGTCTCCCTGCCGCCGCCGCCGCCGCCGCCCGCCGCCGCGGGCCGCCCCGGGGCCGCCGCCGCCGACGACGCGCGGGAGGAGGAGGAGGAGGCCGCCCCGCCGCCGCCGCCGCCGCCGCCGCCCCGGCTCGCCGCCGCCCGCCCGCCGGGCCCGCAGCCCGAGGCCCAGGCCGCGGCCGACATGAACCACCAGCAGCAGCAGCAGCAGCAGCAGCAGCAGCAGCAGAAGGCGGGCGAGCAGCAGCTGAGCGAGCCCGAGGACATGGAGATGGAAGGTGAGGCCCGCGGCCGGCGCGGCGCCGGCTTTCATTGTGGCCGTGCGGCCGCGGGAGCCACGCGAGGGGCTCGCCATCTTTAAGCAGAGGCCGGGCCGAGTCCCGGCCCCGGGAGGGAGGGAGCGAGGCTGCACCGTCATGCGGCCCGGCGGGGGGTTTGCCAGGGCCCCCGACCCCCGCGCATTGTGCAGCGCACAAAGCGCCCGAGGTGCAAAGCTGGGCGCGAGGGGACTGGCCCCCCTGGCCCCAGCCCACCTGCACCTGCTGCTGCGCCTCCCCCCCCTACCCCCCATCCCTCTTCCGAGCGCTGAGTTGTGCAAAGCACCTGCAGAGCGTGCAGATCGCCGTGCCCACTCGTTAGTCTGGCCCTCGGCTCTCCACCCAGGTTTATAAAGTCAACCTGGATTGCTGCTCCCGGAGTTTGGTACCTGGCCGGATACTGGGCGTGCGGGCCACATCCGGCCAGGTGTGTGGTTGAAACTATGCAGAAAGCCCCTGAAGCCACATGGCTGCCTGGCAGCAGAATCAAACCCGACGGTAGAGGTAGCTGCGTGTTGGGACCATGTGGCAGAAAGTTTGCAAGGAACCGCGTTTTTAGAGGTAGGAGGGCTTGGTTATCAGGGTTTGATGAACAGGCACATCAAGGCAAAGGAGGTTTGACTTTGGGCGCCCCAGGCTTGATGGTCATTGGATGGCACTTTTTATTTGTCATGAGTCAGAGTGCTTTTTTTAAAAAGTGAGGTAGAAGTGTTTCCTTACCTACCCAAAGGGGTCAGACTGGCAGGAGTCAGGATGGGGGCACCTGAGTAGACCCGGCATTGAGTGGTTTGTTCTAGTTTTGCTCATAGCAAGAATCTTGAGTTTCATAAATGAATGGAGGTTCTTAGGAAGTTGGGACAGTGGTACTTGTCCTGTGAGGCTGATGTCCCTGTGAAAACTTGCTGCTCATTGGTCACTGTCCACTGGGAAACTGGCCGTATTGCAAACGACAGAGATGCCCGCAGAAGGCCCTTGTCAGGGGTGCTTATCAATGCAGCCATGGGGGCAGTGGAGCTGAGTCCATGCCAAGGACTGGGCTATCTGTTTCCCTTGGCCCCAGCAAGGCAGTAACTTTGCAGTGTGTCTGGCTTGTGTGATTAAAGCAAATAGCTTGAGGGATATATTGTGCAGAGAATTTTGTGTATTCCTTTTTGTTTTGCAACTCGTCTGGAACACAGCAAAAAGGATTGCGTTTGTTTCCTTTCATGCAGTATCTGACCAAAACCTAAATCTAGTAACACAAGCTGTCACTGTCCGGTGTTCACTGCCTTTCTACTTCTGAAGCATTCTGGGTACTAGTGAGAATTAATAAAACATGCACGTTGCTGGACAGCATATTTCTGATACAGAAGAAACGTGCCTGTTCAAATTGGATGAGAAAGGTTTTAGTGATTAATGACTGCCCATTCCCATTTCTCGGTGGGCCTCTGTTGGGTTTCATTGTCCAGAAGGTCCCTTGTCCTCAGGGCTTGTGGCCATTGTGAACCTTAAGCACCCACAGGTGTGTCGTGTAAAAGCTGTCTGTGTCTTTGGCAATCCCACTCAACCTTCCTACTCCACCTGGGGCGCTAGGTGCACATATTGTAAATTAGGGTCAGGAAGAGGGAAAGAAACTTCTATCAAAAAGCCAAATGGAGAGTCATGCCTTGTGGTACCCACCTGCCTCCAAAAGCAATCAAGTTTGCTTCAATGCTAGGCTGTGAGTGGGGTCCAGATGGGAGCTAGTAGCTGGCACTTTTTTTTTTTTTTTTTTTGGTCAGTCTGGGGTTTGAACTCAGAACTTCACATTTGCAAAGCAGGCACCCTACCACTTGAGCCACATCTTCAGTCCGTCTTGCTGTGGTTATTTTAGGGATGGAGTCTCACAGGCTGGCCTCAAATTTTGATCCTCCCAATCTCAGTCCCCCACACAGCTAGGATTACAGGAGTGAGCCAGCTCTCCCTGCAAGCTGGCACCTTTTTGGTGATTTTGCCTAGACTCCTGCAGCAGCTGTAGCCTGCCTAGGTGAGCCTTACCAAGTGTGAGGAAGGGAAGGCTTCAAGAGTGCCCAGCATCCTGCCTGCCCTTTGGGCTTAGTGCTATGGGAGGTGGGGGAGCTGGGAGACTGGTTGGGTTGGTTGTTTCCCCTATCAATAGGTCAGGGTTAGTTTGCTCTGGCCTTACTCTGTTGGGGTTGCATTTGTGTGTTTGACTGACCTCTGCACAGCACTTGCATATCCACTGCAGAGTAACAATGCTCTGATTAGTTATTTTTAAAAGCTCCTGTTATGAGCAGTTGGGAAAGTTATGAAGGGAGGAGTGTAGGGAGGGAAAAGATGGTGACCACACGCCACCTGTAAGGCTGAAAAGCAGCGAGTTGCTGCCTTTACATTGTGGTTTCATGTTGGGAGGCCAGTACAGCTATAGCTGTGGGGTGGTGGTGGGTTTGGTACCAGGTCTGGCCAGGAGTGGAGTTGTTTTGTTTATTGTCTAACTTGGCTGGCCACAAGGCCTAGGTCGGGCTTGAAGGAATGACTTGTACAGGGCTGGACAGGTGATAATCTGGTCTGGGTGTGCCCTGTTGAATGTACTGTGTTTTCCCACGGCTCTGCTGCTGCCCACACCAACTAACGCAGACAAACGCTGCGTGAGGTTCTTCTGCCCAGGTGAGCTGCCTGTGGGAGTGTAATCTCTGAGATTAACTATCTCTGGGATAGTTGCTTGATTTTTATATGTGGATCGAAGCAACCATGGGACTTCACCTCCTGGAAAGAATCATCTCTGCCCTCCGCGCTCTGTTCTTGGTGCTCTTGCACACTTGTGTGGTAAATGGACGATCGAGATAACTTCTCTACTTGATTGTGGAAAATGTGTTCTTGCACCCATTCACCCAGATCAACTAACACTGTGCTGCTTTATGTGTACAACTTTTAAGCTTCCATTGAGACAGAACTGTATGTAACGAGACAAAGCAGTGTGGGGATAGTGAGCTTCCATTGGCTTTGGTTGGTGTTAGAATTCTTAGTGAAGCTACAACACAAGCATCAGCTCAGAGCCCAGCAAACAAGAAATTAGGGCAGCCCTGGAAACCGCTCCCTCTGAAGTG
The DNA here is from genome assembly GCF_047511655.1 of Castor canadensis. Classification (NCBI taxonomy): domain Eukaryota; kingdom Metazoa; phylum Chordata; class Mammalia; order Rodentia; family Castoridae; genus Castor; species Castor canadensis. Next base: position 7,360,308 of record NC_133402.1, on the reverse strand, counting down.
AGCAAGTCAGGTTTGATGTTTCAGTCACTCCCTGCAGGCTCAGCAGTCTCCATTCATTCAGGCTGCTTGTTTTCTGATTATTTTATCCTCTGTAATCAAATGACCCATACCTGCAAATATGGGAAGAAAGCATGTACTAAACCTTATTTTATCTCATAGTATTTTTCTTTTTCAGTTTTTTGGAAAGGGAGAAACTGCAGAACAGTGGTGGTCGAAGAGTTGGTTTAGAGCTTGCCTGGGTTTCAGTCTGGATTTCCCTCATGGTTGTTCACCCTCACTCCTGTTGCTTAAACTATTGGTGCTTCAGTTTGCACATCCTGGAAAAGTAGGCAGTTCTCACCTGCACATGTAATGTCCAGGTACCGAGTTGGAGCACAGGTGTTCAGTTGAGTGGTGTTGCTGTGACAGACCTGTTTGAGCTGAGTGTGGTGGCTCATGGCCTGGGATCCCAGCACTCAGGAGGCTGAGGCAGGATGATCACGAGTTCAAAGCTAGCCTAGGTTACATAGTGAGACCTTGCCTCAGAAAACCAAAACAAACAGCAATCCTTGCAACTGAGGAAGGAACCTGCTTAGGTAACGACTAATGTTAGGGAAAACAGCACAGGTGAGGCTGCTTGGCTATTGCTGTATGCAGAAATGCCCTACCGTAATTTGTGCCTTATTAGGGTTTAATGTTAAAGGTCCAGTATCTTGAGAAAAATCAGCTGGATGACAGGAGCTGATTGGATGGGTGCTTTGACCCTAGTCAGCTTGCTGAAGTGGAGAATTGGGCTGTGGCTGGGAAGCCAGGTCACTTGGCCTCCATACATCAGAGTGGGATTAAGTTCTTCTCTGGGTACCCACATCATGTTGCCAAGCCCTGTTGGTTTTTCCAGCCACTGTCCTAAATGAGGCCCTGGTTGGGACTCCTCCAGTAGCCCTCTCACTGGGCTTTGCTTAAACTGGCGGTCCACAGGACTGCTTTGCCTTGTCATTGCCCGGCTTCTGCTTAAAAGGACTCTAGTGTACTGCCTTCCCTGCAGGAAGTCCCACAGCCAGGTTGTCCTCCATCCTTTGTGCTAGGCTCCCAGCCAAAACTGACCCCCACCCCCAGCTTGCATAGCTGGGTGGTGGCCTCTGCTTCTGGATGCAACCAAGACAGATATCCCATGAAAGTGGCTCAAGACCCCATTCCAAGATGGGTACCAGCAGCTCACATCTGTAATCCTAGCTACTTGGGAGGCTGAAATCAGGAGTAACGTGTTTCAAGGCCAGCCTGGGCAAATAGTTCAAGAGACACCAAGTCCAAAATAATCAGAGAAAAATGGACAGGAGATGTGGCTCAAGCAGTAGAGCACCTGCTTTGCAAGCATGAAGCCCAGAGTTCAAACCCCAGTCCCACCAAAACACAACAAACCAAGCCCCACTCTAAGCTGAGCATGGTGGTATTTTTCTGTAATCCCAGAACATCACAGGCTGTGGCAGGAGGATCCTGAGTTTAAAGCCAGTATGGGCTACGCAGTGAGACCTTGTCTTAGTTAACCAAACCATTTTGATGCCGTTTTTCCCCTAAATGGTCTGGTCACCTCAGCCACATGCCTTGCACTGATGGATTCACTATTTTGCACACCCCTAGATTGGAAAGACCATCTCCTATTCCTTGTAGGAGATACATTCTGGAAACACCTTCCCATGAGTTACAGAGAATGGCTGGCTGGCTGGCTGGCTGGCAAGGTGGCTTCATGAAAAGGACTCTTGAAGCCATAAACCAAATATCACTTTGATAGCTGCTAATTCAGTTTTATTGCTTTTAACGTAAGTTGCTTTAAGTAACAAGCTCCCCCTCCCTCCCAGAGAAGGACTATAGACCTTCATAAATTACTGAAGGTTTCTTTTGAATGTTTCTTTAAATTTGTTTTTGTTATTGTTTCTAGTTTTTTGGATGAGTAATATGTAGCTTGGATATTTCTGCTTTATGTCCAAGGCAAAGGAATTTCACCTTGGAGAACAAGGTTGTAACAAGGTATTTCTTGACATGTACCTCGACAGAGTCAAGTGGTAAATGTCACCTGCTTTATAAAGTACTCGTTCTGAACTAATTTGGACTTGAGAAAGTTGGAAGAAACAGGGTTTGAAGTGTCGTGAGTAGGCTAGGAAATGGGGCTTGCCATTTTCGAGTAAGCTAACACATGCCTTGGCTAGTGGAGTTAGATGTGTTGAAACCCTTGAAGAGAGGCAGACCACGGCTGAGGACTGGGGAATCTAAGCTTTTTATTTGGAAATCTGAACAGTATTTGAAAGTTTCTTCTGTGTGTGGGGGTGCTTCCTAAACTTAATGGATACCCCGAGAGTGAGGCTAGCAAGGACCAAAGCCCGGAAGGGAAGAGGGGGCAACTGGGAGAACCTGCCTTGAGAAGCAAAGTGGACATGCTGCTGTTTCAGTCGGCCAGAAGGTTTGGGGATTTGCTAAGGCCAGAGTGTGGCCACCGAGGCCTGGGGGAAGGGCGGCAGGTGTCGTTACTGCTATGCCTGTTGCTGGGTCCACCTGTGAGGGGTGGGCGCCTCTGCTGAGTCACAGCTGTTGATAGTTCTCCACCCAAGTGGTCTTTAGAGCTGCTCCCTCCTTACTTGACTGACAGGAGCTTCTACACCATCAGTCTAAAACCCGGAAGCCAGAAGTGCTGTCCCATGTCCAGGGTGGTGGCCCTTCATTCTTTTGGCTCAATTGAGAATATAAAAAAACGAGGACACTTCTATTTGATTCACCCGCCTGCCTGGTGTACAGCATTAAAAACCTGGGTTCTTGGCTTTGACTCCATGTCAGTAACTAGGGTTTGCTGGCCCCCAGTGCAGGGAGGACAGGTTTTGTTAGTTATCAACCACGGGAATATTCTACCAGGGAAGGTCCAGCTCTCCTAGTAAGTTGTTAAACTGGCATCTGGTTTGGAGCCTGTTGTGTCAGTTCAGTGGGTGGCCTGTGTTTTGTGGAGTGTGGTCACACCCCAGGGTGTAGCCACAGGTGCCTGGGGGGGTAATCTGAGTTCTTTGATGTCCCTCCTGCCACCCCACTCATGGCCCTTTCAGAAAGGCTTGGGAGGGGTGTGTTTTCAAAGGAAGCCATCAGAGCTCTCTGAATGTGTAGGCTGAGCAACAAGCCCTGCCCTTCACCTCCTCCCCAGCCCCACAGCCCCTGATAAACAGGCTGTGGGAGTTGCAGGAATGTTTCATCAATATGACTTTGGGGAATAAATTATTTCAAGATTCTTAGTGGACCCTATGCAATTAGTGTTTGAAAACTAGCATATGTAACACTCCTTTGCCTGTGTACATGGCTACATAGTCCAATGCCTCTTTTTAAAGAGTGTATGGTGGGTAATTTGGAAATTGTTCTTCTAGTGTAGGTTGCAGAAGTTGTTCAAGCAAGCGGAAGTACTTTCAAACATCCTTCGATACTTAATGTTTTACGGCTGTCGTAGAAACCTTGAATTCTCCCCAAGTGAGTCTCAGTGCCTCTTGTCTTAAGCTTGTAAGGATGCCCTCTGAAGTCACTGGTAGAGTGAGGATTGTGGTGGCTTTTGAGCTGCTTTGCCCCCTGCCCCCTGCCCCCTTCCGGGCAGTGCTTCTAATGCAGCTCTCTGAAGCAGGCAGGCCTTTGAGCTGAGGTTGTGTTCCTACTTCAGAGCTGTATTTCTCAATATCCCTGGCTTTTACTGGGGACATGAGGGATGATCGAAGGGGTAAGAAGATTCTTAAGAATCCAACCCTGCACTGTGCAGTCATATGGAGATTTTAGCTTGAAGTTAAAAAAAAAAGTATTTTGATCACCCACGGTTCAGGTGCTGAGTAGCCTGCGTGGCCACTATGTTAGGCAGTGCAGGTGTAGAGCACAGTGTCTCAGCACAGTGCTTGGCTGGCCACTGCTGGTCTAGTCATTGTGGTGGGATGCTTGCTTACATGTCTCTGGTGACACTACAGTCACAGTAAATGCTGAAATGGTATGGTATTTCCTGAAACAGCAAAATGAATGAACAGTGAAAACTTTTGGATAAGTGGTTCCTTGCAAGCCCTGTATGGGCAAGATGATTTGTGAAGAGACCACTTTTTCCTTCAATTTTCAGTCTATAGGATAGTATTACCAGTTGAAATGGACATACAAGAATACAAGCCCTAGTTTATTAGTAAATTCAACAAACATAACACTCCAGAAATTATATTTAGAATAAGTACACATTGATTAAAAAAAATTGCAGAACTTGCATGTTCATAGAATGTATAGGTGATTAGTGGGGGTGTGGGGGGTGCAGCTCAATGGTAGAGCACTTGCCTAACATGCGTAAGGCCTGGGTTTCATCCCAGAATCACCATAAAGAAAGAAAAAATGCAAACAACAAACAAAAGATCCTATGTGTACCTTTGGCATTCCAGTTTTAACTGAGCAGAGTTCTACCTAAAAGAACAATGGTGTACATTAGAGCCTATGCTTTTTTTTTTTTTTTTTTTTTGGCGGTAGCGAGGTTTGAACTGAGGGCCTCATGCTTGCTAGGCAGGTACTCTTACTGCTTGAGCCACTCTGCCAGCCCCGACACTCTCTGAACAGATGCACTGCACACACATTTAGTCTCACCCTCCTCTTCCCGATACATTATAGGAAAGGAAAGGTGACTGGCAGCTGTCAAAGTCTCTCTAGGTTTCTCTTGCATGCAGTTGGAGATCCCATGGCCAAGACAAGCTCTTGGAAACATGCTTTTTAAAGTAAGTTTTATTGCAATGTATCCTCTGTATACAGCTTCAGCAACTTATAAGCTTGTAGGGAAATTATCTTCCACCAGAAAAAGTGGATTCTGACTTTTGTCTACTTGAGTTTGTAGTTAATCAGAAAATTTCACAGGCTGTAACCTGGTCCTGCTGCACAGGACTGGTTGCAGTGGTTGCATGTGACTGGCCACACCAGTTTGACAACACTGTTCAGAGGGATGACTCTACTGGACATGTTGCTGAAAAGTTTCTGAAGCACACTCTCCATTTCCCTTAGGTCACTGAGGGGCATCTGCTGTGGCCACAGCCTTGAGCAGCACAGCCCTTACTTGTCATTTCCAAGGGATCACCACTCAGTGACTGGCCAGCACCGTCCTGGCTGCTGGTTATTGCATCCCCCTGGCCACACACACCCTAAGATGGAGGAGTCTCCCAGGGAATGGTGAACGGGGTGGTCGTCCATACAGGGAAGGAATGGGTTAGGGAGGCTTCACATAGGAGGTGATGCAGCAGAGCTTGAGGAAGGGTTTGTGAACTGCCAGTCTCAGATGCAGGTAAGATTAAGCTCAGGATCCCTAGATGGGGAGTTGATCCTGCATCCTCTGAGTGGGCCTGGTATAATCATGGCCTTAGAAGGCAGGGGGAGGGGAGGGCTGCTTAAAATCAATCAGCCTGATGCCATGGGGCCAGAGAATGTGGTGGCCTCTGGAAGCAGGAAAAGGCTGGGAAACTACTCCTTGAGCTTCCAGAGGGACATAGCCTAAAGACACCCAGTGTTAGCCAGGTCTATGGCAGTTGGTTCCAGCAGCCAGAGGGAGTTGGCAGGATCAGAGGAGGTGGGTCAGAAACAGCACTAGCTACCCAGAGGCCATCCCGTGCTGGGCTAAGAACAGGTGCATTCTCAATTCTCATTCCCACTGTGAAGCCGCACAAAACCAGGACGGTGGGAGTTAAAGAACCTGCTTGACTCAACCAGTGCAGGCAGCAGAGCTGGGATTGGAACCCACACTGCCTGGCTTCCTGGCTGTTTGTGCTATACCATGGCCAGGAGACACTATTGGCCAGAAGTGCAGCAGAACAGTGAGGGGCAAGGCATGGCTGTAGAGATAGCGTTCTTACCTCTGTAAGACTTTGTACCTTTGAAGGCCCCGCTGCCCTCTCCCACATTTCCCACCTCACCGCCCCAAAGTGCAGGCTGCAGTTGGCTCCCTCCACTGAACGTTTGTGTGGTTCACCACACACTTTGAATAGAGAAAGTGGCTCATGCTAAAATAGGCGGGGCCTCTGTGCAGTGCAGCAGGTGGAATTTGGAGACATGAGAAGATACCAAGCACAAGGTCATCCATTGGTGGACGGCTTACTTTGTAAACTAGGTGTTCAGCAACGAGTTTTAATAAGATCCTGGGCCGAAATTCATTGTCATTCCCAAAGCTAACCATCCTAGGGTGTGGGTAGAGGTTTAGATGTGCAGAGGCCTCATTGTTGTGGGCTCAATGTTTGGGCACTAAGGCATTTTAAACCAGAGGGTACACCTCACCATGAGGTCCCCACAGCGCTCTGAAGGGGCCTACAGATCACTTTAGCCTGGCTTGTTCAAGCTCAGCAGTGAGTTCCACATAACTCCTTGGCCATCTGGGTTGTGTCCTCCCTGTTGTCTTCACTGCTTTTATCCTTTGAGACAGCCATCTTCACAAGGTGTAGAGGAAGAGGGTCAGTGTTGCTTAGGATCCTTTGCTGGGCAGAGGTGGAAGGAAATGAGGTGACCTCAGAGCTAGTCTCCTCACCCCATTAACTTCTAGGTAGCTGCGTGACATTTATTTTTGTGGCAGATTTTGAATATTTTCCTTTTTGAACTCTTCCTGATAGTGAATTTTAAAAAATACCCTGGGTGGTGTTAGGCAGAATATTTAGTTGTAAAGTGACAGAAGCAGTCAAACTGTATCAAAACTGCAGTTCAAATACAGAAATCCTTTTCTTTCCTCCTTTTTTTCCTTCCCTTTCTTCTTTTTGCAGTGCTAGGGCTCAAACCCAGGGCCTCAAGCATGCTAGGCAAGTCCTCTTATCATCTCCAGCCCCCAAAGTCACAGATTTAAGAAAGCTTAATTTTGGCTTTTAGTTCTGTTTTGGGAGTGTGCCCTCTGCTCATACAATGCACCAGAGCCATGCTGCTTTTCTGGACCTTGCATGAGATGGGTTATTTATTGATGACCTCTGAGCGTGAGGGTCTACTGGCAAAAATAGGAGATGGACTGCAAGTTTGGGTCAGGATGAATGGTGTCGAGAACAAATGCTGCACATGGATTGCTGTCACTGTGCTGACCGGTACCTGGGCAGGCAGAGTGAAAGCAGGGTGACTTGGTGGCCTAGTGAGGAATGGTCAGTGGCCTTTGAGGTGACTGAAGGTTCAGAATGCTTGGTGACCATTCGCAGGTTATTTGTGTTTTGGTGGGATACCCGAGGTAATGGGTCATGGTAGTCACTCAGTATCCTGGGGAATGGCTGCTGAATGTCAGATGTGTTCAGGATTATTTTTAAATTGGCGTTAGGAGTGACCTGGGGAATCGGAAGGATTATGTCAGAAATTTGTAAAGTGGCGGGGCCCCAGTGGCTCAGGCCATAATCCTAGCTACTAAGGAGGCACAGAGATCAGGAGATTGGGGTTTGAAGCAAGACCCTATCTCAAAAAAGCCCTCCACAAAAATAAGGCCGGTGGAGTGGTTCAAGGTGAAGGCCCTGAGTTCAAGTCCCAGTACTGCAAGAAAAGAAAATATGAAAAGGGTTTTGTTTTGTTTCTCTGTGGCACTGGGGCTTGAACTCGGGTCTTTGCACTTGGTAGGCAAGGTCTCTACCACTTGAGCCTTGCTGCCAGCCCAGGAGTCTGAAAATTTTTTTTGTTAATGGTTAGTATTCCCCTGGAAATTAAGTTTCTGTTGGGTTGAAATTACCTCCCACCCACCAAAAATTGCACAGAGCTGAGGCAGCACGGTGAGAGTCCACAAGTCCCAGAGCTGCTCTGGAGTGACTGTCAGCCACATGGTGTGTGTCAGTCAGACTCAGCTCAGTAGCTGCTTCCGCCTGTGCAGAGGCCGTGGTGGTGGTGGGGAGCAGGCCAGCAATCAGAGACCTTTGGACATGTGTATTTGCCTTCTGTCCTGTTCAGGGTTCAAATCTTTGCTGGTTGTTATTTTAATTTTTATTTGGTAGGACAGGGGTTTGGCTTCATGCTTACAAAGCAGGCACTCTACTTCTGAGCCACACTCCAACCGTGCTGATTTCTTTTTTTTTTTTTTAATTTTTTTTTTGCATTTTCCTGCTGTTTTTTTTTTTTTTTTCCCCAAATACTAAACAACTTTATTTGGAGTCTAGAAAGCCTCATACTTATACTGCCTTGAGTTATAAGAAAAATTTTTTAGCAGTTCTCATTTTTAACATTCATTAGCCAAACATCTTGTTCTTATTGTTTGTATGTATTGTGTGTTCCTATAAACACATACATTTAATATACACAGTAATACTATGTAGTAGAAAGTGGCGTTATTATCATTCACATTTTAAGCATTTTGCTGTTGAGTTTTGAAAACTACATATTTGGGATACAAGTCCTTTGGTATGTGATTTGCAAATAATTTCTTCCATTGTGTAGCATGTCTGTTATTCTCTTGGTGTATTTGTAGAGCAAGTTCCTTGACTTACTGAACAGTCATCCAGGTTCTCATTTTGGGATACTGATTTTGGTGTCCCAGCTAAGGTGCTTTGCCCACACCCCACCACAGCTTTCTTCTGTGCTGCTTCTTAGTGTCTGGCAGGCTGCACGTGGTCAGGAGTAGATTTTTGTATAAGGTATGAGGTTTGTGGTGTTGGTTCAAATTTGTTCCTTTCACTCGCACATGTCCTTTTCCTCTGTACCACTTGAATTGCTTTAGTATCTATCAAAATCAAGTGACCGTGTCTCTGCGGGTGCAGGTCTGCCTCTGACCTGGCTTCTGTGGGTGTGGGAATGTGCCTTTCTCCACACAGCCCTGACTTGATTCTGGGGCTTCAGGCAATGGAATTCCTCAAGCTGCGTTTGGTTTTTCCATATAAATGTTGAATCAGTTGTCGCTGTTGAAGAAACCTGCATTTTGGCTGAATTGTGTTTAAATATATAGGTAAATAGGGGGAGAACATGTTTACTCTCTTGAGTCTGCACACAAGTTTGACTTACCTGCAGTGTCAATGAATTTACCTCTCCCGGCCAGTATGAGCGTCCTGTTGCTAATGCACCCTTCCGTTGGTTTGTTCTCTCCTCCTTCTATCCTTAACAGTGAAACCAGAGTTCTTGTGCTAAAGCTAGTTCCAGGAAGTGAGAATACCTCTAGCCACTAGTTTTCAGCCCTTGAAGGGAGGGAGGTAGATGGGCAGATCCCCTCTAAAGGAAAGACCTGTGCCTGTGGTCTGTGGTTCAGGTACCCCAAGGGTGGTGCAGGCAGCCTGTGCTAAGGGGCAAAAAATGTCTGGTTTTAGTCTTTCTGTTCTAGGTTGGTTCTCTTTAATATTACTCATGCAAAGGAACCTATTTGGAGTTGGTTGTGTTTGGCTACTTTTGAAAGTTTGGTGTTTTGAGATGGGTCTTTCATATGAAGTTCAGTGTTACCTCCAACTCATAATCCTCCCAAGTGCTGGCATTATAGCTGTGTACCACCACACTTGAACTTCATTTTGAAAGTTTTAATTAGCACATCCTGTCTGCCGCTGACCCCACTCCCACCCCCAAAACAGATTTGTCTTTTTCATAGTTTTAAAGGGAAACCAGGCATTGAAGAGAGGAGGCTGCCATTTGTGGGGGTGTTAGTCCATCCCTGGCACAAATACTTCAGGTGGTCCCTTTGCTCAGGAGTCCAGCTGCGCTCCCTGTTCCCCTCCTTTCCAGTTCCCGCTCTCCTGTGACTTCTAAGTGTCGCCAGTATGGGGCCTTGTCTCAGCCAGTATTTTGTTGTGCTTTTTTTTGGCACTGCAGTTACACTGTAGTTTTGCTTCTATATGACCAATATGTGCTCACTGAAAACAGCTAAACAACAGGAAGGGAAAAGGTGAAGGAGATTCCATTTCTCAGAAGCTGCGTACTTAATGCTTTTCTTCTCCCAAGTGCACTCTTCATGTGAATCTTACACATGCTGCCTGTGGCTACTTCATGGACAGCATTTCTTTTTGGGTGGTACTGGGGTTTGAATTCAGGGCCTTGCACTTAAGGCATCTGCTCCTCCACTTGAACCACACCTTGAACCCATGTTAGAGTTATTTCTTACCCTGGTGTTGCAGGTTCTTAACTCAGTTGGTGCCTACCGTTTGTCCTATAGCTTCCCTGAGGTCATCTGCCATTCGTGGTGGAATTTCTTCCCACAGTGATTGGTTGACTTCCACAGTTGAGCAGATACTCTTGTGGAAGAGGCCATGTGTGTAAGGAAAGCAGTACAGGCTGCTCCTAGCTCATAGTGCACTGTGCAGTGCTTGTTCTCAGTGTGACCACAGGCCTAAAACCACGGTGTGGGACATGATAACGCCGTCCTGAAAGCCCCAAACAGTTTTATTTAACGTAGGGAGCACATTATATGTACCTTCTTTAGGGCTTTATCTTCATGTCACTAATTTCACTGAGGATTATTTCAGCAGGTAGAGCTGTCAATGTTTGGTAAGATGGGTCTACTTCCAGCCTTCAGTCTTCCTTCTGTTGCAACTGTGTGCACACTGGCCCCAGTATGGGGCCACTGAGCTGAAAAAGGACCCAGGTAATCTAGTTTAGTGTGATTGGCCCCTGGAGGTGGGTTTCCTGCCAGCCTCACAGAGGAAGCCTGGAGCCACATAACCATTGTACCAGGTCCCATCAACACCTTAGATTTGTGCAATCGGTTAAGCAACTTTTATTGTTAAAAGGTGACTAGAGGAACTCATGGAGTGACCTGGAGCCCCTTTTCTAAACCAGAGATTACCTCGATGGGACAGGGTAGTCATACCCTCACAGGACCAGGGCAGAACAGCAGGGCACTTGAAAGGGGGACCTTCCTACCTGAGAAGGTCAGGACACACTTGGCTGTTGTGACCAGGTAGGGTTTGAGGTGGCGGCCTGGGTCCAAGCACAGGACCAGTCTCAGGTCTGACAGGGTGGGGTCTTCCAAGTGCACATGTGGCATCCTTTATGCTGTGGGGCACCTGCTTAGAGGGAATATCTCTAAGACACAGAACCCTTGCCATGTCCTTGGCCCTGCCTACCTTGCATCTCAACCTGTTCCTTTTGTGCTTTGCTCTGCCTAGAATCTGTTTCTCATGATCTCTGCCCACCCGGGTTGCTGTTCATTCTGTCTCTAACCTGGTCTCCTCCACAACTAAGGTACACGCCTGTGCTCCCTGACTCCTGGTCTGTGGTCCTCCCACTGCACACTCTCCTGCAGTGCAGTCACCACCTTGTGAGCACCATGAGACAGGAGGGCTTGTCTCTGTTTTTTTGGGGGTGAGGGGGGCGGCAGTACTAGGGTTTGAACTCAGGGTTTCACACTTCCTAGGCAGGCCTTCTGCCAACCCTGCATTGCTTCTTAAAACTACGTGTAAATCTATGATGCCAGTTCAAAAAATGTTTTAGTAGAAATGGCACAGAAGTGCAGGTTTATTGGGAGTGTACATGTTGAAAAGCCTACAGGCGTGAAGAACCTCAGCTGTCTTGGTTTCTTGCCTCTTGCTCGGAACTTTTTCCTTCCTGTCTCTGGCCTAGTTCCTCTCGTGACCAATCCATCTGTGACCTTGATGGATGCTTTAATCCATCGAAGCCCCCAGGTTCTATCAGTACGTGGGGAAAACACCCTACCTTACCTTGGGCTGTTGTGATTACTACTGAGGCCCTGGCAAGTAGTGGGGTTCAGACAGTGGCAGTGGGTTTTTGGAGCTGGTGATGAGCCTAGGTGCGCATGTATTAGGCAAGTGCTCTACCACTGAGTTACCTCACAGCCCTCAGTAGGAGTTTGTTTTGAAACGGCCTGTGTAGCCCAGGCTGGCCTCCAACTGGTGATCCTTGTTCTGCTTCCTAGGTCCTGGAATTGTAGGCGTGCACCACTGTACCCAGACATATACAAGTTTTTAGTTCGTGAAATACTCAAATTCTTCTGGCTGCTTTTTTGAATGTTTTCTCTGCTGCCTGTGCCCCAATACAGATGTGAGCTGTCCTCCAGACTCTGTTCTAATCTGGTGCACTTGCCCCTGGTGTCTGTGCAAAATTTCATGTTTTAGTTTTTATAAGCTATTTTTCTGTCATTCTTTAATTGCTTGTGAATCTAAGGCGCAATCCGTGTGGATGGATGCTGCTGCATTTTTTTAATGCTTTTTTTCCTTTCTTCTTTTTATCTTTTTTTCTGGTGGGACTGGGGTTTGAGTTTGAGACCTTATGCTTGCAAGGCAGGTGCTCTACCACTTGAACCATTCCACCAGCCCCTGCTTCTTACTTCTTAGGTGGGAGGACTGTATGTGTTACCTTCTTAAAATAAGGTTTTAATTTTAAAGTACTTTGAGACTTACAGAAAGTTCTAGTTCTTTTCAGCTTACAGAAAAGTCGCAACTTTGATAAAGAGAGTTCTTGTGTTACACTCCCCCACACACACTCTCTCCACATTGTTAACAAGTAACATTAATAGGGATCTTGTCACAACTAAAGGATTTACCCTGGTACTTTATTGCTTACCAAACCCAAGATTTGTTTTGGTCCAATCCTCAGTGAAGGGCAGGGAGGACTTCTTTTGAGATTTTTATCAGTTTTTCCATTAACGTCTTTCTGATCCTGGGCCACTTTGCATAATCTACACTGATAAGGTTCTCTGGTCCTAAAGACAAGAATTTTGTAGGATGCTTTAAAAAAAAAAAAATGCTGAGATGTGCAACCCCTGGAGATTCTATGCTGTCACTCTGGGAAAGAAGCCCCACCCCCACCCAGGCAGACTTGCTGCAGAGCCATGAGACATGGCTGGGAACCACAGGCTGGGGCCAGAAGGTGATTGAGGATTTCTGAGCCAATATGGACATTTCGCAGTCTTTCTTAAATATATTTAGGGTTGCCAGTCAAGTAGTACCATACTAAAGTTGATATGCGGAATTGTACCAGTTTTCTCATTTGTTTTGGTCATCTCTGTGTTAAGTAATATTAGCCCATTTTATTGTAGGCCAGGAATGTCTCAAATAGTAGAGCTTCTGTTAATTCCTTCAGTCTTCTGATGGCAGACTTTACTGTGACTGCTGAAGTGGTGGTGTAGGTCTAGTCACCACCAGCCACTGTTTTCATGCAGGAACCACAGTGCCAGAGCCCCACAGCCGGTCTCTTCATCTTGATTGTGCTACAGAAGGAGCAGGTGTACTTGGGATGCTGGTTGATTTCAGTTTTCTTCACCATTTTCTGAAGGGAGGCCTCATAGCAGGTCCCATACTTACCCGATGATCCTGGCCTTCTTGCTGCATTTGGCCATGTTGCTGTGATGTAGGCCCGAGCCAGAGACCTTAATATTCCCTGTAAGGGGAGACCTTATTCTCCATGTAAGGGGAGAGAGAAAAGAGGAGGAGGGACCAGGGGAAACAAACCCAGAGGGGTTTTGACTAGGAATTGAAGGTGAGCTGGTAGGATTGGGGATGAAAGTGTGCTAAAGGACAATTTGACCAGGCAAGGACTTAGAGCTGCCCACGGGGGCCTGTGTATTCTGCTGTGACAGTAGGTGGTCATCAGTGGGTTGTTATCACTAGTTGGAAGAATCTGGGGTGCTGAGGGGAGATGATCTTTGCAAGGCACCACCTGGTGGGCATATATGGAGTCATGGTTAGAAGGCTGTTCCCTGAGGTTTAGTTGAGGTGTTTGGTTTGTCTTTCCCCTGCCTTGGCCTCTTTGGGGGGAGATTTGGTAAGTCCTTGTGAAGTGACAGAAAATGCCAAAGCCGAACATGGTGTGGCTGCTCACACCTGTAATCCCAACACTTGGGAGGTAGAGGCAGAACCATGGTGAGTTTCAGGCTGGCTGGGGCTACACAGTGCATTTAAGGATATTCTAGGCTAGATATCTCATTTATGGTTAGGCTTGGTTGCAGCGTGAGAACTCGTATCAAAACCAAGCAAAACAAAGCAAATGTCATAGCCAACAAGCTGGACTTCCGCTTTTTTTGGTCTTTCTTATCCAAGGGTAAGATTCAGATGCCAAATTAGTGCTATCTTAATTTCCATAGCAATTGGCAAGTGTTCTTTGTTAGGATAGTAGTTCTATTATGACATCACAAATGGAAGTCAGTAAGAAAGCTCAGTATAAGCATAGGCTTTCTCAGTAAAAGAGGAAGTAACTTAAACTTAGTTTTGTGCCTAAGTAAACAGAAAACTATGCTTGTGTTGTATTTCTGAATGTAATGTATATTTTGGAATGGTAATTGCTTATCTTCTGTAGGTTTAGCATCTCAGCTACTGTGTATATGGTTCCCAGCACCTAGCATACGTGCTCGCCCCTGCCACACATGTCCCCACTCTCACTTGGGGTGGTTGTGTGGCAAAATTAGTGCTGCAGTTCATATTTGGTGTCTCATAAAATTCCAACTAGTGGAGAAGCGAGATCATTTTTATGTAGTGATAAGGCAGTTTTGCATGTGTGTCTTTGACAGTAATGTGGGGGCAGTCCTAACACATAGGCTCTTCCTACAAGCCTAGTACAAATGTTTGGTGGCTGTCAGGTGCTTTCATTATTTCTGTTGCACGAGTCATCTGTGTTTTAATTGAATGTTGAATTATGTAGCAGAACTGACTCATGTACCCTCAGGATATGGCCTTGAGTTGCCCTGGGGATTGGTTGGGGGCTTCATGAGACCTTTGCTGTGACTTGGCCCTGTTTTTCTAGCACATGATGGACCAACCAGTAACCTTTTGCCTTTCACAGGCACTGGCCTTGACGCTGTCTGTGCCTGTGAGGAGTAAGAAAGGGCAAATGGGTCACAGATGGGCTATTGGACCTGATGTGGTGGTATACATCTGTAATCCCAGCTTGCTGGGAACCAGTAGGAGGAGGATCACAGTCTGAAGCTGCATTGGACAAAAATAAGAGACCATATCTGAAAATTAAAAGAAAGAAAGGACCAGGGCATGCCTCAAGTGGTAGAGTACGTGTGGCCCTGAGTTCATCAGTGATAACGGTATTATAAAATACTTAGGCTTTCTTTGGAAAGCTGGGCTGGGGCTTTTCCATTTTTCTTACCTGAAAATACATAAGGTGTTGTGAGTGGAGATCCAGAGATGTCTTGAGTTGATCTTGATATTTGTGTGTGTCGGGGTGGTGGTGGTAATGGGGATTGAACTACTAGAACCTACTGCTTGCTGTACCTGGAACTCCACCCCAGCCCATGACCTTGACGTACGCAACTTTTGGTGGAAAAGCACTGCCACCCTGACTCACTTGTTTCTAAGTCTGGTTTTACTGACCTTGTGAAGCCGGATCCTTGTGCTACACATGTACAGAGCACTTGTGAAATTCTCTAATTTGCCATAATGTAGATTGCTTGCTTTGCACAGGATGTTACTAAGTTTTGTGTAACATGGTTTGTCATTTTTGCATAATGTTGGCATGACACGTTTGAACTGAGAAAAGAAAAGTACCACGTGTACTTCAAGAGAGTTCCTTTAATCAGGTGCCAGTGACTCATGCCTGTAATCCTAGCTACTTGGGAGGCTGAGATTGGGAGAATCGAGGTTTAAGGCCAGCCCAGGCAGTTTGTGAGTCCCATCTCGAAATAACCAGAGCAAAATGTAGTGGCCGTCTGCCTGCGCGTCTGCTTTGCAAGTGTGAAGCCCTGAGTTCAAATCTCAGCCCCATCAAAAAAAAATTCCTTTAAGATCAATGGCATCTCCACCCAGAGTGTGTGGAGAAGCTAGTTTTTGCTTGTACAGAACAGGCTCCCATCAGTCGGTCCTTTTGCACCCTTGAATTTTGTATAGGGAAGTAAGTTATGGGTGTTACAATTAACACTGTACGTGATTGACTGTTGCTTGTTGTCTTATGTTGCGATTTCATGCAGAGTTACTGGAGAGGTTTTGTGCTGCAAGTCCAGAGTTGGGATTCTGAGTGCCTGAGGGGAAGCAGGACGCTGTCCGCGGTGCTGAATCACATTGTTTGCTGGTCTGAGGGTCAGAAAGCATCTTTAAACTGTGAAGGCCAGGCAGACAGCTACCTAGCTGTTTAGAACAGCACGTCTCCTACTTGTATGGACAGTTAATTCATTCTTTTTTGGTTCACTTAACATTTTGAAAGCAACACAAGTTCCTATCTAGTAAATGTACTGAGAAATGCCTTTTGGTTGGCACTATTAGATTTTATTAGTGGCTACAAGTTGTCAAAAGTATACTTTTGTGTATTTGAGCCAAGCCATGAAAGTAACTCCATGGGATTTCTTTGTTTTCCTTAAAGCTGGAGATACAGATGACCCACCAAGAATTACTCAGAACCCTGTCATCAACGGGAATGTGGCCATGAGTGACGGGCACAGCAATGCGGAAGAGGACATGGAGGACGGTAAGTTGCGCGTCTTGCTTCCTTGCAGCAGCAGAGCTCGGGCAGGAGCGCAGACTCCATCCACATTTTCTCCTTGAGTACTTGTAAGTTTCTTTGGAGTAGCTAGTTTTCAAAAGGTTGTATCTAAGGGGAATTTAGTGTCCTGGTTTTGTTTTGAACTTGAGGATCACCTTCAAAATTACATGGTAAGTTAGTTCTCCCCAGCCTAGGGAAGAAGGTTCAACTCCAAGGTTTGAGATGAGCGGGCGTCCCACGCCTACAGCGCTCCGGTCACTGTTAGCATTGAGGCCAACAAGTAGACTTCTTCTCCTTTCCCTTTTGTTTGCAGCAAGATCCTTCCAGACATTGGGATTTGGCTTTCCATTGCATCCTCAGTATAGTGTCTAGCAGTCGTTTGTAGCTGAGCACCTCTCCCTCCCTGCCCATAGTAGGTGTGAAGTCAGTCAAGCTTTGGCGCCCCTTCCCTTCTCTGTAGCTTCCACGTGAAAAGGCATATGCATATGTGCGTGCATGGACATTTTGTGTCTAGGGAGTCATTTTTTCTATTGACTTTCTTCTTTATAATTTATCATATTCAGTGACCCAAACATTTGCAAGGTCGAAATCCCAAGAAGGGAGCAGGCAGTAATTGCTTTATGCAGCCCCTGGAATCTTGCAGTGTAATATGAAACCATGTTCTGTACAAGCATGTCCATCAATCCTCATAAGGGTTGTGTCCTTCCCAGGGGAGTAACGGGGCAGTTGAAAGAAACCATCAGGCACGGGCTGCACCACCAGAAGGACTGCTGTCAGACCTCCTGCCAAAAGTTCAGCCTCCCTGCGAAACTGCAGCCGCAGTTGAGAGTTCTCTCACAGTGCGGTTTCCCCCTGGCAGCTGGCTGAGGCAATATCTGAGGAAGGTAAAGAGGCGTGGTCTAAACCCCGCTGCTTTGTTCCCCGTGGAGTGCGCTTTCCACTGTAGACGAGGGCGACGGTGTGGGTGTGGTCTCGTTGGCTGTTGGGCTTTTGGTGGTTTTACTTTGGACATCAGAGATGCCAAGAGTGATTCAGAGAGTGCATTTGGGAAGGCAGCCAGGCAGAGGTGCCAGGTGTGCATTTGGGATCAGTTTGGGTCATGTGTGGAGCAGTAACTGGCTCCACCCTATCATTTTCCCAGTGCAGTTTGGGTCAAGCATTCCCCCTTTCTTGGGGAGGGTTTGTGGGGAGACAGGTGTAGCCAGTGATGGTGGGCTGTCCTGTGCATTACAGGTTGCCAGATCCCCTCAACCCCATCCACTATCTACCTCCAGTCAGCACCTAGACATTGCCAAGTGCCTCCTGGGAGTCCAGGTCACTTCAGCTGAGAACCACTGTTAGAGGGCATGGTGTAGGCAAATCTCCTTACTTTAAGGCATATGTTATTAGGATGAAATAATAATGCTGAATCACAGGGCCAAAGTGAAATTGACCCTGTGGTGGATTCTCAGCCGGGCGAAATGGAGTCTTCATTAGCACAGTCTTCTTGATGTGGAGTTGGAGTTGAGAAGCCCAAAGGGTGAGCGGGATCCTGTTTCTGTTGATAGGATTGCAGAGGTACAGGACAGAGAGTGCAGCCTGACCTGTGGCCCAGGTGCAGGTGTAGTGTGTGTGTGAAGTATTCAGAATGCTGGGGAGCCCGAGGAGCTCTGGGTTAAGCATGGTTCCTTGCTGTAGCTTGTCTCAGCTATCAGGATCCAACATGCTGTTTCTTCAAAAGTCGACTAGAATCCTTGCTTTGAGTCTCCTTTAAACATGTCAGGTCACAACCCAGTCTGAGGAACACTGAATTTATGGGGGGTGGAGTGTTTGTTTGAGATAACCTTGAGGCTACTGTCTTGCCTCAAATTCCCAAGTGCTGGAGTTACAGGTGTGTGCCACCATTCCTGTCCTTGGGGTTTTACTATAGCCAAACTACCAGTGGCTTGACCTTGCAAGGATCCCTCTTAGAAAGAAAGGGAATTTTTACATAAGAAGTTTAGTAGCTACCAAAAAAGAGGTGGGTGGGAGAATATAGTTAAGGAAGAGAGTGCTTAAAATCCTGTTAGAATAATGAAAAAGTATCAGAATTATTTTCTCTTGATACAGCTAATGTACGTCACTCTCGTGTACTGTTTTTCCTTACATGACCAAGAGACATTTATTTATTTTTTTGGTGGTATTTGGGGTTTGAACTCAGAGCTTCATACTTGCCAGGCAGGTGTTATACCACTTATACTTTCAGTCCCGGCAGACATTTTAGAGCCAGCGATTCCAGATCTAGATTACATTGTGAGTACCCATAAGGGAAGTTTCTGAGCATTTACTGTCACTTGCAAAAATGTAGATTAACATTAGAAAGAGTAACTGAATCCCTTTCCAAGATCTGAAGGATTACAACTTTGTCTATTTTCTTCACTCAACTGATGCCTGGGCTGATTCCTTGGCCTTTGCCCTATAGAGACAAGATTGCTGTAAAAATGGTCCAAGCTGGAGCTTTTGGACTGTCTGATAACTGCTGGCACTGCTCCAAGGGTCTCTGGGAGCAGGACTAAAGCTAGGGTTATCAAGTACTCTGAGTGAGCATGAGTGTTGACAGCTGTTAGTAGGAGCAAGCATGGGGACAGGGGAAGGAAGAGTGTGGTATGCAGTGGCACCAACAGACTTATCACCATTAGAATGAAGCACTAATGCCCCAGGGACTTGGATCCCCAGGACACTACTACGACTACTACTACTGGTTTTTTTTAATTTTAAATCATAGACTCACATGAAGTTGAAAAAATGTAATTTCTCATGGGAGGGTGATTGGCTGACCCTTTCCACTATGGATGGGTTTCACGTCTGCATCGCTTCTGTTTGGCATTTACTGTAACTTGTCAGTTGTTGTATTGGTATGAGGAGTTTATACCACTGACAATAATTTAGTTTTTTCTTGGTGCCTTGCGTATGCTTAGCACGTGCCCTCCCACAGAACTTAATTACATGGAGTTCACTGCTGTTTGGTAAGAAAAGCCTGTTCTAAGGATGCACATTGACTGCAAGTCAAAAATTCAGTGTGACACTTACTGAAGTGGCCTGAGCACTGTCCCTAGGCCGGGGAAGTGCCAAGCTTGGGGCACTACACATTGTATTCCTTGTGCCACTTTGTTTTACCACTGTTTCTTTTTACTTAAGATTTAGGACTGAGGGTGTCATGCAACTGGTAGAACGCCTGCCTAGCAAACAAGACACCCTGAGTGCAAAGCCCAGAACCACGCCCCCACCCCCTCCCTCCTCCCACACACAAAGAATAATTCAGGAATTTGACTGTAGGTTGAAAGAAGAAAAGGCATTTATGTTACGGTAACATATCAGTTTTGTTTATATTAAATGCAGTCCTGCAAATCTGAACTACTCAAAATCACGTAACCTTTCCAAGAGAAGCTGAAGGTTCTTCTGTTGTGTTGCTTTGTGGCTCTTGTATGTTGTATGGTTCTGTGTATGGTCTGGGTGGAGCAGTCACACATTGTACCTGTGGACTGCATTTTAAAACCAGAGGCACAATTTGTACACAATGTGGGTATTGGGATCCCACTGTCACTTTGTGAAACACCTAACCTCACTGCACTTCAGCTTCCTTACCTGCCCAGCAGAAATTAAGTTCCATCTTCCCTGGAGGATTTCCATGCTAGACTTGGATCTGTTTTGGCCTTGTATGTCTGTAAAGTCATGTGGCGAAACCTTTCTGCTACATCATTGATCAAATTTCTTACTTGTAATAGACTTACCCTTCAAAGAGAATATGGGAATATACCCCCTTAACAGGCTCAATACAGTCGTTCAGCTCTTAGGTGTGGCTTCCCCCTTTGAACTGCTCTTCCTTCCGATGGCCCTCTTGTGAACTGAGCAGGGGTGTGTGTAATAAAGGAATGGGGATGAAGAGGGTTTCATTGCTTTGCTGAAGAATACCCTCTGGTGAGGACTGATGGACATGTTTTCTTGAGAACAAATTCAAGTTAGTTGTAAGCTTCCAGCAACTCCTGTACATGCAGTGGTAGACCAAAGATCTCACTTGTGTGTGCAGCTTGGAGATGGAAGGGTTGTGGGTCCTGTCAAGATGCCTTCAGGGGTCTAGGGGTGCAGGATACCAGTGTGTCCTTATTAACATGCTTCACCAGAGCCCACTTGTGTGCTTTGGAACTCTGGGGAGTCAAGGATATAAGTAGAGCCTGGCTCTGCAGGGAAAGTCTTTCAGTCCCTTAAGATATGGCCTTGGTCCTGCCAGTCAGTGAACTGTTCCCTTGTGGTGAGTCAGGCACAGAAAGTGAACACCGCCAAACACTTCTGTAGTCATTTGACCCTCCATAGCAGTTTCATTCTGAGTCAGCAGTGTTGGTCAGTAACAGCTTCGGTGGCTGGGGACGATGGTTCCTTCCTTCATAGCATTTTGAGATGTAAACATTGCAACACTGCTGTGTTTGTCTAAGCTGATTGACCTGAATCACTTGCAAATGATCAGTGGTAGATAGAACTTGAAACTGAGACTGTCAGTCTAGACCCCACTAATAGTCACTGGGGAGTTCCGTAGTATTTAGTAATGTTTACTCTTTTTGTTGAAACAAATACCCAGTTCTTACCTTAAAAAAATTACTTCCGTAAGGAGTCCAGGCTAGTAGTCCATAAAATATTGAGGAAACAGAATTAAGTCATTTGTAGACTGACTTAGCCATTTTCTTACCTTAAACATGCTGTGCTTTCTTATCAGTGGCTGATCCCCTTCCCAAGCCCTTACCCACTGGTGCCTTCAGCATCACTCCCCTTTCTCCCCGCGAGTCATGTCCTTGACAGCAGTGCGAGGGGCACAGCATTCCTTCCCCCAAGCTTGTCCTCTCACTCAGGGCCCAGAATTACTTGGGAGTGAAGATACAATAGAATAAATGTTCCCACCCTAAACTCTGGAGTCCCAGGGAAGGCAGGTGTACTGAGCCCTCTGGTGAGGAAGGGTCCCCTTCTGCAGAAACTGCCATCTTAGATGTCTAGCCTTTGAATGAATTGGAAGCAAAACTGTCAAATTCCCAAGGCCTCTGCAGTTGGGTTGAGATGGTATAGAACCAGTGTGTGTATGTGCTTTCGTTAATGCCCTGGCTCTGTGATTAATGGTGTGTTTTCTTACAGACACCAGTTGGCGCTCCGAGGCAACCTTTCAGTTCACTGTCGAGCGCTTCAGCAGACTGAGTGAGTCGGTCCTTAGCCCTCCGTGTTTTGTGCGAAATCTGCCGTGGAAGATTATGGTGATGCCACGCTTTTATCCAGACAGACCACACCAAAAAAGCGTGGGATTCTTTCTCCAGTGCAATGCTGAATCTGACTCCACGTAAGAGTTTAAATGATGCATTACAAACCGCAGATCGTCACATTGCGCTCTTGAATGCCAAATTCGGCTTCCAGTGTCTGTGCTGTCTCTGCGCAGCCCTTTCATCTAAATGAGATTAAATATGTCTCACAGAGCCCCTGGTTTGTATTATCAGAACTAGAAAGCTGTATTTTCCCTTTGTAAATAAAGAACAGAAGCTTATGTGTTAGCATGTACAAGGTCTTGGTATCGAGGCCTCTCCAGACCAGCTGACAGTGAGCTTCCTGCCTCTCTGCAGTAGCTGCCTGGCAGCCGATGGTGTGGCAGCTCCTGCCTTGTAGCTTCTTCTGGAAGTACAAACCAAAACTTCCACTGAGGCATTCACTGCAGAGGCCTCTGAATTATTTTAGGGAAGAAAAATTTTGCTCACATAATTTTTTAAAAGGTTTAATTTAAAGATTGAGAAAAAACCCCTTCTATTTAGGTAAAATTGAAACTGGAGACTTCACCAGTTTGAGTATTTCTGGCCTGGTTACTCCACGCTAGGAGAGAGCCCAGGGGAGAGAATGGTATCCAGAGGCACGAGCTCTGGCTGTTCTGTAAAACACCCTGGGAATAATTCTTTTTTTTTTTTTAATGTTAAGAAGTGCCAAATGGGAATGGAGTATGACTCAGTGGCAGGGCCCTAACGTGTGCAAGGCCCTAGATCCAATCCCCAGCACTGCCAAAAAAAAAAAAAGTCAGGTTTATGCTGCAGCCAAACCTTTTTTTAAAAAAATTTTTCTTCTGTCTATTATGATTTGATTACATGGGCATTTGGGCTGGATGGGTTTTCTGCTGTGGGCTTTGACCTGCACGTTAGTTTGGAAAAAGTGAGCTAGCTGCCTATATCCCATAAGCATCATCAAACACAAATGCCCATCAAGGACAATGCTGTCCTTCCAGTTGCTTTACAGAAGTTTAGACCAGTCTAAAGGCCAGTGACAAGGGTCACATGTGCAGCTCTCCTTCAGTTGCAAATCTTTGTTAGTGGGCTTTAAAATGGGGCATTGGCCCTGAGAATCCTCTGTTGTCTGCCCCACACCTGACCACATATGTAGGCTGTTCTCTTGTGGCCATGATTGGTCCACGTGCTCTGAGTCCTTGAACCTGGGCAGGACTGCAGAGTGGGGTGGTGGTGGAGTCCCCCTGATGCACACTATCTGTGCATCTGTACTGTGCCACAGGTAACGCAGGGCAGGAGTGTCACTGGCGAGTGCTGCAGTATTACTAGAGTGTGGTGGTGTGGGCTGTGTCTCTGTTAGTTTTATTTTATTTTTTCCCCTTGTGGTGCTGGAGATGGAATCGAGGTCTTGTGCATGTTAGTTGATTGCTCTACCACTGAGCCACACCCCCAGCTTTACTATAGTCGTTCACAAAAATCTGGGACCAGTATTTAACGTTCAGAAACTTGTATACATAAAATTGGAAAACTTTAAAGACTCTGAAAGGCCAAACCTTTGGATTCAAACATTTTAGGATGAAAAAAACCTAAAACTGTGAGGAGAGCCACTGCCTGGCTCCATAGGGTACCTCTAATAAAGGTAAACAGTACCCCAACTCAAAACGAGAAAGGGATTTTTGTGTGTCTTCAAAAAGCATATGGGCATGAGTTAATATGTCACTGAGTCTTAGATTATGTTTCTACACAGGTCGTGGTCTTGCCATGCACAAGCAGTGCTGAAGATAATAAATTACAGAGATGATGAAAAGTCCTTCAGCCGTCGAATTAGTCATTTGTTCTTCCATAAAGAAAATGACTGGGGATTTTCCAATTTTATGGCCTGGAGTGTAAGTAACAGCATATTTATTCTGAAGATTCTGAACCATATTGCTATTCTACTAATTGTTTTATTCCTGAAATCCTTCTGCTTATTGTACAAAGAAATTTTTGCTTTGTAAATTGGGCAGGTGTCTGGAAATCTATTTGGCTTTCTGGCTTAGGTGTTTAGCACACCTGCCTGGATTCAAGTCTCAACTTTTAACCACACACTGGGATGTGCTTTCTGAGAGGCTGACTGACGTTCCTTCAGAAGACAGTACTCTGCTGGCCACTGCTGGGTGGTTTCACGCAGCTCAGTTTTCGAGTTAGTTCACTTTGCTCTTTTTTTGCAGAGGTGGTGACCACTGGAATGTTCTTTGGCGTGATGCTGCTTCATGTTATTCTAGCACAGTTCTCTGGAAACTCCCAAGCCTTGCTTGACTGAGCAGATGCTGGTTCCTCCCGTCAGTGCTATGGCCCTTCTCCCTAGCAGCTCTGTGGAGCCTGCTCTTGCAGACTCTGTTAGAGACCAGCTTAAAACAAAACACACTTCCAAACTAGAAGCACAATTGGGGTATTTACAAAAGCAGGATTTTAGTCTTAATACAGAGCAAAGTGCAATTGTCTCTTTGAAATAAGGTGAGGATTTTTGTATCATTATGTGAGGTGGATATTTCTATTTATCTTTTATAGGAAGTGACTGACCCTGAGAAAGGATTTATAGATGATGATAAAGTTACTTTTGAAGTTTTCGTACAGGCAGATGCTCCCCATGGAGTTGCGTAAGTTTTCCTTTTAATTGGGTGCTATTAGAAACACCTTTTGTGCTGTATTAAAAAACGTATTATCAGCATGTATTTAAGTGATGCATGTGTTCTGCCTCTGCGCCTGCCTCGCAGTGCCCAGATTATAAATGCCTGCTTCACTTTCCTCATTTAATAGAGTGATTGAGCTGTTCCTTTCTATCTGTCACTTCTGGGCACCAGAAATATAATTATCCTTAATGAATCAGCTGTAAGTCTTCAGATTCTTAACGAACGTGCAGTCTGGACTGTAGAGGAGCCAAGACCTGTGTGTAAATAGCCACAGCAGAGGGCAGGGATGTGAAACTCATCCAGGAGAGCAGGGGAGGCACTGAGCACCACTGACAGCTCAGGTCTGTGCAAAACTGACCAGAGCCATTGGGCTTCCAAGGCTATTGGGCGAGTTCGTGGGACTCCAAAATTGACTGCACAAGAAATGTCTCCTCCATTATTGGCCACGCTCCCTGGTGGCAGTGTTCACATCTCTCCATTCTGTGGAGGAGGAAATGGGGGAATGGGGGGTGGGGTGGATGTTGCCCTGTGGAGTCAGACCCAACTCAGAATCTACTTGTTCTCCTAGCCAGCCCCCAAAATAGCAAAACAAAAGGGAAAAAAAGTCTAGGAGTTTAGAAGTTTGAATTAAAACTTGTTACGAACACTTTCCTGCTTGTGTGACTCTGGTGATGAGGGATGTGTGAAAGTCGTTCCCTGGTCAGGATGTTGGACTGCAGATGATGGCATGTAACAGTGACGTTAGGCCACGACACTGACAGCAACTTGGGCTGACCCCCACGCATTGCAGAAGGCATCTATGCAGTTTCCCTTCAAGTTTGCGCTGATCTTTCAGGTGGGACTCAAAGAAACACACGGGCTATGTTGGCTTGAAGAATCAGGGAGCAACCTGTTACATGAATAGCCTGCTGCAGACTCTGTTCTTCACTAATCAGCTACGGAAGGTAAGTGGGTGATGTTTTCCTCCCCACAGCCTTCTACCCACTCTTTCCTGTCAGGTCTACTAAGGTCAAACAAAGCCTTCCCCGTGCTGTCGTACTTCCTCAAAGGGCAGCCCTGAGTGGACTGCCAGGCTTTGTTTCCTTTTGCGTGGACAGCTGCTGTCTAAGCTAACTTACACAAATAACTTAAAATACAGGCGCTTTCTTGTAAACATGAAGGCCATTAATGGCAATTGTTAAAGTTCTCATATCAGAATTCAGTTGAAAAGTGACTGGCTGAGTGTGCTTTGCACTATGAACACAGCTTATGTTTATAAATGCAAGAAGAGACCCAGTTTGAATCCAGTGTAGGATAAATGGCTGATTGTGTGTTGATGGGCATGTGAAGTACTCCTGCTGAGGGCATCAGCTGACTTCTCTTGTACTCTTCTTCTATACAGATTTCTATGATGAGATCATACCATAGGGGTGGTTGAATGGGGCTGATTCTCAAACATCTAAGTTTTCATTAGATGTTCTGTTCACAAATCATGGTGAATTGAAAAATCTTGCTGGGCGGAGTGCGAAGTGAAAGTGGTTCTCTTTGGGTGGTGAGGTGTTTTTTGTGCATCATTTCTAGAGAGATTCATGATTTTGTAAACTTTCCAACCTGTTTTGAGACCGTGAAAAAGCCCAGTAATACTAGAAATGTGGTACTAGAAATAGTTTGACATAAAATGGCATGCTTATTTCTGAATCCATTTGTTTAGGCTGTGTACATGATGCCAACAGAGGGTGATGACTCGTCCAAAAGTGTCCCTTTAGCATTACAAAGAGTGTTCTATGAATTACAGCACAGCGATAAGCCCGTAGGAACAAAAAAGCTGACAAAGTCATTTGGGTATGTATCATAAACTACCTTGCCATGCTTTCTGCCCTACACAGACAGAGTAGAAGTCTTGCAGAGCAGTGAGGGTGTTTGGCTGTCAGTGTTAGTGTCCTATTGTTTAACCTTTTGCAAGCAGGCTTTCTTTGAGAATTTCTCTTGAAGCCATTCACCTCTTGAACACATGCAACTTCCAAATGTATGCATTCTTAATTTGTAAACACTGCTTCCCTGAAGCAGAAATCTTTGGAAGAATATAAATTGTAAACATTTGCTGTCTTCTGAGAATTCATTTTCTTTTTGGATTATAATCCCCCAAAGTAATCCTCACAAAAATGAATTGGAGAATAGTGGCTGATTATTCAGTTTAGTTTTTAAATCTAGGTTGCTTTCTAGTTTATGCATTTGACATTTGGAGGTTTACATACATATATTCATTTTTCTTTGCAAGGTGGGAAACTTTAGATAGCTTCATGCAACATGATGTCCAGGAGCTATGTCGAGTGGTAAGTTTGCAGCAGTCATCCTGTGCCTCTTACATTGAATATCTTGAAGCAGTGTCAGAAGATGTTACCAAGTAAAGCTTCAGACCTATTTCAGATAACACTCATTTCTATTCAGGACCAAACCTAAGTTAGAGGAAAAAGGCAGCACCTATCTAATTGTAAAAGCTTGAAAGAATAGATTTGATTACTATTTGAAGGTAAAGTCTATGGGAAGCTTGAGTTTAAACAGCAGTAGGCTTTCAGCTTGTTAAATCTGAATATATACAAAGAAACAAGAGGTTGGCTCAGGTGGCTGTCCTAGTGGTTCTCAGTCATTGCAGAGTCCTAGCACCCAGACTCCCGTGCACCTGCAGCTCACTGAGACAGACCTCTGTGGGTTGGCATTTCTCTCAAGGCCTCGTTAGTCACTAGCAAATTCTCATTCTTCCAATTGTGAGGAAAGACAGATGGACACACACACACATACACACATGAAATGGCGACTCAAGGTGATTGGCTGGGCAAGGTGTGTTTTCTTTTTTGCAGCACTAGCTGGATTGAATCCAGTTCATTAAATATCCATGGACAAACCAGTCAATCCTGTTGACAGGCTCAACCTCATTAATCTCTTGGTGTGGACCATTACGAGTTAAGTTTAGTGATCAATTCACATGCTTTTCCACAGAGGTAAAATGAATACAAGCAGTGCTTCTAAAGGCACTGGATTACTAATTCACCCAAGGCTGTATGAAAGGTTTAACCTCAGCTGTTGCATGTAGAGATGTTTTTGTAAAAATCCAACCAAGACAGAAGATTTGTATGTTTTTGATAATTGCATGCCAAAGGTCATAATATTTTTATAGACTAAAATTTCATTCATTGACGTTTCCTAGTCAAGTATTAAGTTACTGTATGCTACTTAAGCATAAGACTTTTTTTTTTCTTTTATCTCAAACCTTCTCTTTCAGTTGCTTGATAATGTGGAAAACAAGATGAAAGGCACATGTGTAGAAGGCACCATCCCAAAATTGTTCAGAGGCAAAATGGTGGTATGTGTTCTTAGTTTAATGGTTTGAAAGATGTTGAGGTGCAGATGTGACTACTAATACTGAAGCCGTTTTGTTTGCTTCTTCACAGTCCTATATCCAGTGCAAAGAAGTAGACTATCGGTCTGATAGGAGAGAAGATTATTATGATATCCAGCTAAGTATAAAAGGAAAAAAAAATAGTAAGTTTTGTGTGTATAACAGCACGGGCTTCAGTTCTCATTTGCACATTAGTTTCTGTTGAAATACAGCATAGATGTGGGGAGGGCTCTGATCTCACTATGTGTGGTGCACCATGTGCATGCCCAGGTCTGCCCACACCCCCATCCCGCCCCCCTCCACGCCTAGGCCTTGAACTGGGTAGGTAGATCTACACCTTGAGCCACTCCACCAGCCCTTTTTTATGATGGGTTTTTTCAAGCTCCCAGCTTTCACCCAGAAACAGATGGCCTGCCAACTTTTCCAGGGTCCCACCCAGCCCCTTGTCCCTCTCAGAGGAAACCACTGTGTGGGCTTCCTTCATCCCTGACTGATACTTCATGATCAAAAGCAGTTAGCATACTTGGGCTTTGCTTCTGGTTGCTGCTGTTGAGCATTATATTCCTGAGATACATTCATGTTGTAAGTTGCAATAGTTTGACCATTTTCATTGCTTTATAGTGTTCCATTTTACAGGTAGCTTTTTTTTTTTTTTTTTTTTTTGATATTATTCTTTTCTAGTTATTTTGGTGGTTTTCAGTTTGAGAGGCTATTAGGCTAAAGACTGCCTATTCCTGGGCTTGCTTGCATTCCCGGCAAGTGGATTTGCTTCTTGGACCTGTGAGTTTACAGTGGATTTATACCAAGTTTATCTTGTCTTAAAGCTCTGTGGGGATGTCTCCTTTTCAAATTGCCACTGGCAGTTTGAATAGTTTTCCTTTGTGAAATGCCAGTTTTCATGTATTTTTGTATTGACTTCTTACTTCGTTCTTTGTTCTTTTAGTGCTGAGGATGGAATCCCTGGCTAAGCAAGTGCCTTCTACTCTATCCACATTCCCTACGCCTTGAGCCCTTTTTTTGCTGCCTTTTTTTTTTTTTTTTTTTCCTCGAGCTAAGGTCTCGGCTCTTGAACTATTTTCTTGGGCTGGCTTTGAACCAAGATCCTCCTGATCTCTGCCTCCTGAGTAGCTAGGATTACAAGCATGAGCCACCGGTGCCTGGCTATGCTGATAGCTGTTGGTGGTGATGTGCTCTGCTGTTGTCATCTTCATGTTCTGCTGCTGTTCACTCACCTTCTTGAGCCTATGGGTTCATAGTTTTCATCAAATTTGGGAGAATCTTCACTACTCCTCACATGGTCCGTGCAGCACAGTCTTCTGTTGGCCTGGTCTTTTACATTGCTGCTTCTGTCGCTTTGTATTCAACTTCACCAACATTCTGCAGTGTCTCATTTGTTCTTAACCCCAGCCATGGTGTCGGGCTTACTTCTCTGGCAGTGTCTCCTACACACTCTTGCTTGCTTCTACCTTTTTGAATACGAAGGACATAGTTAAAACTTGTGTCGTCTGTATGGTTTCTAGATGTTTCTGTGGAATGTTTTTCATCATGGGCCCTGTTCTGGTGCTCTGCCTGCTTTGGTTGAATGGCAGATATGGTTTTACCTGGAGTTTGATCTTCCTGGTCTTTATTCTGATGCAAAGATTAGATACTTGGTAATAGTGTGATTCTTTCCGAGCTAGTTGTAAGCACTGTTAGGAGGGAGCACAACAGCACTTTTCTGCTGAACCTCCCAGTACAGGGTTTTCCACTGTGGCTGGAAGGAACACTCAAGCTCATTAAGAGATCTGAAGACTTCTTCTGGAGTTGTTCCTTTCAGTGTCCCCAGATAGTGTCTTCCTTTGTGCATGTCTCCAGGCCTGTCTCTGTATAGCTGTGTGTTCTTGGCTACTTGACACATTCTAGCTGCCCTGTGCTGCTGGACTTTGTCTCTAATCTTAGTGGATGTTGGGTACTGTGTGGGATTACTTCACTTTGTCCCAGCCTGGAAACTAATCAGTGAGCCAGGTCCTGGCCTAATTCCTTTCTCTTAGGAAACCCTGTCCCACGCTGCCTGTTGTCCTGAGCAGGACAGCTGTGACTCCATTATTTGGTTGTGTTACTCCACCTCAACCATATAAGAGGTCCTTTTCTTTGCCAGTACACTCTCCTCATGTTCCTATTTTTTTCAAGCAGAATTTATTTTAGTGAAAGTCAGTGTGTCAGATTTTGCTTACCTGATATTCTGTTCCCTGCCACTTTTTTGGTTGTCTTCATTCTACCTAGAACAGGTGTGTGTGTTAGGCTGTCAAGGTGACCTCTTTCTGCCTCATGTGGGTCCATCTGAGTCCCGGGGTTTCCTCATTAGTCCAGGTGATTGACCCAGCCGCTCATTTTTACCCATCTTTTTATTAGGCCCATTGGTCATCCACATGGCCCCTTCCATCCTGTCCTAATAGTAGCTTTGTAATAAGTGTTCCAGACCTTGACTCTCTACACTGTCATTTTGCTACCCTTGAGAAGTCCATCAGTGTCCCTTGGATTAGTGGAGGTGACACTGGTAGCAATGTCACCTGCAGCCTTCAGTAGGGCATGAAGGCACAGTCATGTCTCTGCTGGGTTTCCTGGGCATACTAGTGTGCATAGTTTGCACTTGGGTTGGCTCGGTCATACCTGAGTGCTCACAGTCACGTTGGTTGACCTGTTTCTCTCTTTCTTTTTCATGAAGTATTTGAATCTTTTGTGGATTATGTGGCAGTAGAACAACTGGACGGTGACAACAAATACGACGCTGGGGAGCATGGCCTTCAGGTAACATGGGGGTTCTGTGCAGGCCTCCCCTTGCAGCCTGTGGCTGATTAAGTGTACACTTCCCTTTTCACATGCTTCTGGAATTTGCAGCATGGAAATTTCTGCTGGGAAGGGTGGGAGGGCGTGAGCGCGTGAGCCTGAAGCTGCAGTACAGCTCTCCACCAGTTTACTGGAGCATGGCTACAGGATTTGAAGTTTTCTTTTTCATCTCTTCTGTTGCTCACTGACGCTTTTCTTATTTTCCTGGCCACAAATAAGATGTCCTGTGCACTTTGACTCCGCCTTTCGTTTGTGCACTTGTGTTTTTCCAGTACAGTTACTGTCTGAGGGTTGTACTTGCAGGGTGAGGGATGCATTCCCCACTCTCATGGCCTGAGGCACTCCAGGCCATCAGGCAGGGATCTGTGAGAACAGAACTAGCCCAAGGTCTTGTTTTCCAGCTGCATAACCGCTTCTTGTGCTTCCTGTGCTTTCCAAGCCTGTCCATCTGGGTTCTCCTGGTAGACCAGAACACGCACAAAGCTATAGCTCAGAACACCCTGCCGAGCGAGCACTGCTGGGGGAGGCTGAGCTTTGGGGTCACAGGGCCTGCCTGCCCCAGGAATCCCAGCCTAGAAATTCGGATATATTTGAGTGTCTGGCAGCATGGAGGCTGGTGTAGCCACTAGGGAGAAGTAGGGGTGAACAGTGAGCACGAGCTGTGCCCAGGATGTGGAAGAGCCCAGGGGAAGGAGGCTGTTCTGTTTCCTTCCAGGCCACAGCTCTGTTCATCTGAGAAGGGGGTCCAGTAGCACACCTAATTAAGTGGAATCACAATGTTCTGCTTTCCCACTAGATGATTTTCTGTGGTTCTCTGTGTTTTTATAATGTTTAATGACTAATGTGTCAGCAAATGACTTGGCTTATATAACCACTCCCCTTTGCTGGACATTCAAATGAGACTATAATCTCCCACACACATGATGGTGCAGTATGATGTCCAGTGACAGAGAGACCTGAACATAGTTTCTGTTACTTTGTTTTGAGACAGGATCTTGCTATGGAGGCCAGACTGACCTCAAGCTGGACTCTTCCTGCCTGAGCCTCCCAAGATCTAAGATTACAGGCTTGGCCGCCATGCCCAGCTTAGTGAAAGCATTTTAAGGGCTCTGCAAATGGACATCCAGACATGCTTGCCTTTGCATCCCAAATCCTCAGACATGTTCCAGTTGTGCAGGAACACAGGGGTGACCTAAATGTGCCTTTCTTTTCAATTTCAGGAAGCAGAGAAAGGTGTGAAATTCCTAACGTTGCCACCGGTGCTACATCTGCAGCTGATGAGATTTATGTACGACCCTCAGACGGACCAAAATATCAAGATCAATGATAGGTAATCTGAGGTGATGGGAAGGGGTTGGGGTGAGGTGGGTGGTCCCCTCCTCTGCTGCCTTCTTAGTGTATCTCTGATTTACTTGAGTCGTGTCTCCCTTCCCCCTCTCCCCGGGCAGAGATGTTGAGGGGTAGGCTCCTGTAAGAGAGGTTAGAGGTCAGACTCTGCTGTTGCAGCTGGTGCCACTGCTCTTCATCCTCACCCTCTGCCTGGCAGCTTGAAGGCTATGAGCGTAGTTATTTCTTTTACTAGTCAGTTGGGTTTTGTGTTACCTCAACTTGCTGTGTCTTCAGTCTCTCAGTTGTTACAATTGTAGAATGTGCTAGAATTTCCAGAAATGCTGAGGTGTGAGGGTATGTGTGCCCATTACAGGTGGCTTTCAGATTCTGAAGATACCAAATGCAGGAGTGATAGTCCCTGCTACCTTACCCACCCCATACAGGGTGGAGGGATTGGTGTCCCTTCACATCAGAGGGGAGAATGTGACCACATCACATCATTTTCCACCGCCTGGGCCTTAGCTAGCCACTTTGGTGAATGGAACCCAGACCACTTCAAGGTGTTGGATAGTTTAACAGAATTTGCCTTTGGAATTATTTACCAGTATTTTTTAAAATGGTGAAATTTCACATAAACGTTCAAGTTTCTCACGTGGTTGGGGAAATTGGACACTTGGCATTATGGGGCTGTAGGGCCTGCAGGTGCTGAAGGCTGAAGCTGGGCATAGCCCAGCCACTGGGCGCCCATTCTGCTTAGGACTTCGGCTCTGCCCTGCCCTGCTTTCCTTCTTTTCTGAAGGCGTGTTCATTTGTCTCCTGTGATGATGAGATTTTATCATGTAAATCAAGCATCATGAAGCCAATAATTCAGAGCTGAGTCAAGTGCAGTATGTTTGTAGAATCAGGACAGAAATCAGTTTACTCCTCCTTCCTGCAGGTGTGACTTTCCCACACTACTCAAGTGCTAGTATGTCCTAACTGGTTAGCTCCTGGACCTGCAGGCTCACGTATTGATGCCTTAGAACGATCTACGCCCCAGAAAGTTCAGTGGAAATTTGTTACAGGAGCAGCTATCATGTAAGGTCGCTGCACTTGGATCTCTGTTAGTGTCTCAGTCTCCAGGTATTTCTCAAATCTAGCCTCAACCTTTATATTGACATGAGTGATTAACTGTAGGGTGATCTCAGAAGTAGTTCAAAGATGAACCATTAACTTAGTCCATGAAAGCTGAATTTCTTTTAAAAATGTTTTCATAGGTTTGAGTTTCCAGAACAATTACCACTTGATGAGTTTTTGCAAAAGACGGACCCAAAGGATCCTGCAAATTATATTCTTCATGCAGTTCTGGTTCACAGTGGAGATAATCATGGTGGACATTATGTGGTTTATTTAAACCCCAAAGGGGATGGCAAAGTAAGTGTGGCTTGCAGGGTGATGGCATTACGAAATCTAACACTGACTGTGCCTCTTCTGGTTCCTGCTTCATGAATTCATTGGCTAAGGGTTCCTTCCTGGCCTTTGATGGGTCTGTGTGTCCTCTGGCTGTGAAGTGCTATTGTCCTGATACCGTAGATGTAAATGGTTAATCAAAGATTTTATTTCCCTTTGTTAGTAACAAACACGGGGCTGTACAGAATCCCTAACTATCCAGTATGAGGCTTGTGAACACTACAGCAGTTACCATGGCTTGGGTTGGGGAGGACGCATTGCATTCTGTGTTACTTTCCCGTACTTCATTTTCCATGGTTCCTCTGCTGTGGATCTCCATTACCTTCAGAGTGCAGAGGACGTGATAGCATTAGGCAAATAAGGCTTTCAGAACCTGCATCCAAGACCACAGGGCCAGCGAGTAACCAGAACAGGGTCTGAGTGCTGTTGGACACATGTGAGGGCTCCGTCCAAGACAAGGGATTGGATAAATGCAACTTAGGCTGGCTTTTTATTTTTTAATATCAGGAACATACCTGCTGAGATTTGTCAGGCTAGCATAATATACCCCCATTGAATTTTACAGCCACAGAATAAAGTTTCAATGTCATATGATGAATTAGGCATGCTCAGTATGGCTTTTTAAGTCTGCAAAGAGTTGGTAGTATCCAAAGATTGACCCTAACTGGAAACTGGTCTTTTGAGTAGATTACAGAATTTTCCAGTGGGGACTAAATGATGTGGCTCAAGCTGTAGAGCTCCTGGCAAAGCTTTGAGTTCAAACCCCAGCATCACCACCAAAAAAAAGAAAGAAAGTTCCAGTGGGCAAATATTAGCACTTTCCACAGAATATTGAACGAGGAAGGAAGGCAGAAAACCACTGAATGAAGGAAGAATTCCTGAGCAGGCCTGTGCCCCCCGTCAGTTCTTGCATTTGGGGACAACACTGTCTTCAGTGCTGGCTGCTCATCCTGCTGCCTTACTTGTCTCTGCTGACATGTGATCATGTTTTCCTTCCAGTGGTGTAAGTTTGACGACGACGTGGTGTCCAGGTGTACTAAAGAAGAAGCAATTGAGCACAATTACGGGGGTCATGATGACGACCTGTCTGTCCGACACTGCACTAATGCCTACATGTTAGTGTATATCAGGGAATCAAAGCTAAGTGAGTACTGCTGGCTGCATGCCCTTCCCAGTGCACACTAGTACAGTTGTGCCACAAGTCTGTCTGTTGCCTTGGTTTGTTTTGTTTTGTACTGGGAGTTGAACTCTGAGCTTCACACTTGGTAGGCAGGCACCCTACCACTCTGTGCTCCCATCTGTCTTGATGTGTTAGTGGCGTGAAATGAAATACAGTGGTGAAGTGCAGTGGCTCCAGCTATGCCACCTGTCCAAATGTGTTTTCTGCTTATTACACTATATCTCTGGAGACGGACACTAGATTGAGCTTGAGACTTTGAGGGTTTACTAGTGACACCCTAAAATCAAGGCCTTGTACAGAGGGGACACGGAATGAGCACCGAGGTGAAAGAGGGTGCGTTTGTCCTGCAGGTGAAGTTTTACAAGCTGTCACAGACCATGATATTCCTCAGCAGTTGGTGGAACGATTGCAAGAAGAGAAAAGGATCGAGGCTCAGAAGCGGAAGGAGCGGCAGGAAGCCCATCTCTACATGCAAGTGCAGGTCAGTGTCTCTGCTCAGGGGAAGCTGCATCACAAGATCTTGTCAACCTGGTGTCTGGGCCAGAGGGACTATGAGCAGCTCAGGGTGGTCTGCTCTGGCAGCCCTGGGAGCATTTCTGACATGGCTTCTGGGTCAGCTGGCAAGTGTCAGTCCAGGGCCCTGACTGTTCGGGTGCCCAGCTAGCTTAGAAGTACTGTAGAACACCGGTGGAGCTTTAGGAGTGCTGCTGCGTGTTTATAGGACCACAGAAGGTGTCAGATGGGAAGCCAGAGGCAGATTGAAGGTGACAGCAGGGAGGAGTGCAGCAATGGCATTGCACTGTGTGTTCATCTTTAGGTTCTGGTCATTTCAGAGTGCTATTCTCCATGGTCTTAGGGAGATGTTCCATTGGAGCACAAGCCTAGTTCTGAGTATTTTCCAGTTTCACTGTGCTTGGCGTGACTTGTTTTCTGTTCATGTCAGTTGTAAGCTGTGCTCTGTGCTTGTGTGTGTTTTCAGATAGTCGCAGAGGACCAGTTTTGTGGCCACCAAGGAAATGACATGTACGATGAAGAAAAAGTGAAGTACACGGTGTTCAAGGTTCTGAAGAACTCCTCCCTGGCCGAGTTTGTCCAGAGCCTCTCCCAGACCATGGTGCGTGCTGGGCCACCACTGAGGTCCCTCACCCTAGCCTCCAAATCCCACCTGCTTAAAAAGACCACCTGTTTATAAAAGACCAACTACCTCTGGGGGAGGGTAGCAGTGCCTGAAGGACCTGAGCACAGCCCTTGTCCAAGGAGGGGAAGAAATAATGAGCTGTTAGCTGTGGCTCAGAATCCTGCAGGTGTTCAGAATGAGTTTCCATCCCTCAGAGGCAATTGTCTCGTAGAGTTCACAAAGGAATTGGCATGTGAATGTTACTAGTGCCAACTGTTTTTGAAACGCGGGCACTCGAGCCCTGGAATGTTAGTGGTCCTGAAGGGCTGGGGTGTGGGCATAGTCGTCCAAATCAGGTGGGGTGAAGGCTCACAATTAGGAGTTTAATCTTTGATGTACAAAAGCAGTACCTTGATACAGGCTTGAAGTATATTTACTTACTTTCAGGGATTTCCACAAGATCAAATTCGATTATGGCCCATGCAAGCGAGGAGTAATGGAACAAAGCGGCCAGCAATGTTAGATAATGAAGCAGACGGCAATAAAACAGTAAATATTGTTGGTGGACCCTGGGTGTCTCGTGGAGCTCTGCAGGAGGCCCTTGTCCTCTGCAGTTGGCAGCCTTGTTTCCCTTTTGGTCCAGTTCTGTAGAACTGGATGTTTCCTGCAGGGCTTGAGTGTAGTTTTCACTCTTTCACTAAGCCATTCACATCTTCTAAAATCAGCATCTTTTTTGGAAATAGATGATTGAACTCAGTGACAATGAAAACCCTTGGACAATATTCCTGGAAACAGTTGACCCCGAGCTGGCTGCTAGTGGAGCAACATTACCCAAGTTTGATAAAGATCGTAAGTGCCCACCAAGTAGTGCCTGGCTGTACCCAGAGCAGGAGAGTCCTGACTCTTGTAGCACACAGCTTGACCCTTCTTTCCTCAAACAAAGACTGGCCAGTCACTGAGTCCTGTTCATGTTCACTGGGCTGTGAGTTGTAAGGGGTTGGGCGGTAGAAAGGTTGGGGTACCCTGTTCCTTCTTCACTTTAGTTCCCAGCTTGTGCTCCTCACTCTGACAGATTGATTGGTGCAGGGATTGCAGGGGTCTGTTAAGTTAGGTAGCAAATATATCAGGCTCTGTGGATTACACCAATGCACATGTGGCTGCCGTACAGCCCAGCCGAACAAAGAAGCTGACCCTTCCTATAAAAGTTAATGCTGAGAAGGGTCACTTCTGGCAAACTCATGGACTGTTACCATAGATTCCTGTGGCCACACTTCATCCCACTAGGTGTAGTGCCAGGTTGCAAAACTAAGATTTCTTAGCTTCCCGTACTTGATATCTTTTCCTGCCCTGTATAGCTTGTGACTCCTCCAGTTTCAGGAGTGGAACTTAACTTAACCTCTTTCCTCATAGGATCAGTTGTTGAATGAACAGATGAAGACCACATAACTTTCAGGGACCTTAAGCTGTCATGTGGCTTGTCACTGGCGGCTTCTTTTTTTTTTTTTTTTTTTAAAGGAAAAACATAAGCATTGTACTGTTAAGATTCTAACAACCTGTTTATCAATTGTAGATGATGTGATGTTATTTTTGAAGATGTATGATCCTAAAACACGGAGCCTGAATTACTGTGGGCATATCTACACACCCATATCCTGTAAAATACGTAAGTCCCAGCTACACAGACCTACGGAGTAGATTTTGCTTGGTGTACTAAAGCGGTGGATTTAATAAGTCTCTTTATCCTAGGTGACTTGCTCCCAGTTATGTGTGACAGAGCAGGATTTATCCAGGACACTAGCCTTATCCTCTATGAGGTTTGTGTGCCTCCTTCTCCATACTGTCACTGTGGCTTTCAGAGGCGGTGGTATTTTTCTAGCTCTGGTTTTGTTATTGCTTAGGGCCTCTAGTCTTGAGTTGAGAATTACCCAGTTTTAATAGGTGACTTTTACTTGTTCAGGATAAATAATTATTAGATACTTACAGATTTATTTTTCCATGAGCATTTTGACATACTAAAATTGTACGTGAGACTGGGCAAAGTGGCTCACACCTGCAATCCTAGCTACTACAGAGGTAGAGATAGGGAAAATTACAGGTTGAGGATAAACTGGTGAGGGGGAAAATGTCAGCTAGCTCCCCATGTCAACCAGCAGCTGGATGTGGTGGTGTGTGCCTGTCTTCCAGCTACATGGGAATCATAAATAGGAGGACTGCAGTCCAGTCTAGTCTGGGCAGAAAGTGAGGTCTGTCCCCAAAATAACTAAAGCAAAAAAAGGGTTGCAGTATGTCTCAAGTGTAGAGCGCCTTGTTTAGCTATGTGAGGCCTTAAATTCAAACCCCAGTACTGCCAAAAAAAGTATGTGAGCCGGATGTGGTAACATCTACTTGTAGTCCCAGCTAGGAACCGAGGCAGGATGGATTCAGAGCCAGACTGGGCAACAGGCTGAGACCCTATTTTTAAAAAGTAGGTGGAAGCCAGTTCTGGTAGTTCACATCTGTCATCCTAGCTAATGGAGAGGTTGAGATCGGGAGGATTGTCGTTCAAGGCCAGCCCAGGCAGATAGTTTTCAAAGCCTCCCTCCCCACCAAAAATCTCCAAAACCATTCTCCACCCGAGCAAAATGGACTGCAAGTGTGGCTCGAGTGGTGGAGCACCTGCTTTCCATGTGTGAAGCTCTGGGTTCAAATCCCAGTATCACAAAAAAAAAAAAGAGAGGTAGTGGATAGATAGGTGTAGATAGTAGTAGTTCAGGTGTAGAGAAAATACTTGTATATAGAGGAGATGACCATATTAAACATAAGACATTTTCAGTGTAGCCGTTTTATATCTTTTACTACAGGAAGTTAAACCGAATTTAACAGAGAGAATTCAGGACTACGATGTGTCTCTTGATAAAGCCCTTGATGAGCTGATGGACGGTGACATTATAGTGTTTCAGAAGTATGTGCCTTGTGACAGTTCTGTCACCTTATACTCATCAGAGTGGGTTTGGTGGGGATATTTTGGGGGAGGGTTGGTCCTTTATCTGGGAACTGTTTTTTACCTAGATTGAGAGTCATGAATTGTTGGAATATTGAGTAGTTGGTCTTTGGGTTTTGGAATTGATGGCAGTGGGCATCTACATCATTTGTATTCTTTCAGATCCCACAAGTGTCTGCAGTGGGCTTGATCATTGGACAGGGCCGGGTGCAGAGTCTTTATGGAATAGCCAAATCATTTTCCTTACAGTGTGCCTACTCAGGCAATTCATATGTATGTCTGTGTGTGATACCTGCAGGTCTGTGGTCAAAGACATTTAATGTCTAAACAGCTTTACGTTGGGTAAAAGCCATAGTTTTCTGACTCTGGGTCAGAGACCCACTCTCACCAGGCCTGTGGACCAGGTACCGTTGACAAGAGGCTTTTGAGGGCTTTGTTTCTGCTGTGAAGCAGCCAATATGTGCATGCCTCAGAGTATGCTGTCCATACAAAATTGACTTGTTGCACCCTATTACAAAGGTAGATGAGGTGGACTCCCTATTGGGAGAGTCTTATGTGTTACAGTGCCAGGGAGCTTTTACCTGTCACTGTTCCCTGAAAGCTGGTGCCTTCTCCCCAGTTACTGCCTGCCGTGGACGTCGATTCAGTCTGCAAACTTTTTCCCCCCAGGGATGACCCTGAAAATGATAACAGTGAATTGCCCACTGCAAAAGAATATTTCAGAGACCTCTACCACCGTGTTGATGTCATCTTCTGTGATAAAACAATCCCCAATGACCCTGGATTTGTGGTTACATTATCCAACAGGATGAATTATTTTCAGGTATTCAGCAAATGCTCTCTCCCCTCCTTCACACTCCACATGAGAAAGACGTCCCCTACCCTGACACTCTGGACATGGAACCCAAGGTCTCCCATATGCTAGAAAAGTGCTCTCTCTACCACTTGAGCTGTACCACCAGCTCCTCTGTCAAAGAAACTGTCTAACAGTTTGAACAAGGAGGGCCAGAGTCCACAGTCACTAGGCATGGATGTGGCTGACACTGTCCCACAAGAGCTGAGCCCCTACTGTAATTTTACTTATGAGATGAGTTGTAGCTGGGCATGATGGCAATACACTGTATCCCCTGTACTCAGGAAATAGAGGCAGGAGGACTGAGGCCAGCCTGGGCTACATACACGTTGTGAGAAAGTGAAAATTGTTCAATAGGATCCCAACATAGAGAAATAATCGATACTTACGGAGATGGAAATGTCAATCTGATTCAGTCCATAGCGTATTGAGTGCATGCATTAAGCTGTCAGCACTGCACTCTACAGAATTGTGCAGTTAAAGATAGTGAAAATCCTTTTAGAAATTAGGCTGTTGTGCTGTACACTAAGGAATATGGATTTTTTTCCTGGTAGTTAGTAAATTTCTTGAATTTAAGCTCAGGCTGCTCCTGTCCTGTCTCTTTAGTAACTTTACCAAATGATTAATTGTGAGCTTTACGAGCATGTGTCAGTCTTTGCTGAAATGTGAGCCCTCGATTCTGTCTCCTGATTGTTTGCCGCCCCCCAGGTTGCAAAGACAGTTGCACAGAGGCTCAACACGGACCCCATGTTGCTGCAGTTTTTCAAGTCCCAAGGGTAAGCTGCACTCTGAACCTTGGAGATTGCTCTTTCTTTACTGCATGCTTTGCATAGTTTATCAAAGCACACTCAGGTGTCATAGTTTTAATTTGAATGTGTTTTAATTTGAAGTAGAGAATTGTCGCCACTGTCATCTCAACCATGTTTCATAGAGGTGTCACAATCCACATTCTGACCTAAAGCCAGACTTTCTTAGTTCCACCCTTAGGGCATCTTTCCTCGGTCCAACTGGGTCAGGGGTTATGTGACCCAGCTTTGGTGTGTTGTGTCACCTTGCAGAGTGTTGGCATGTGACAGTGAGGGGAGAAAAGCATAAAGATTTCAGTTTAATGTGAGGCCAGTGGTTTGATTCTTATGCTTACTGGTGTGTGTTGGCCAGTACACAAATCATTTATTCACATGCTGTTTTCTTGTGTAGGTATAGGGATGGCCCAGGTAATCCTCTTAGACATAACTATGAAGGTACTTTAAGAGATCTTCTACAGTTCTTCAAGCCTAGACAACCTAAGAAACTTTACTATCAGCAGGTATGAGTCCAAATCACTGTAACTTGGTAATGAGAGAAGGCTTGGGTTCTCATGGGAGCTTGTCTAAAATCCGTCTCTTTTCTCACTAGCTTAAGATGAAAATCACAGACTTTGAGAACAGGCGAAGTTTTAAGTGCATATGGTTAAACAGCCAATTTAGGGAAGAGGTAAGTTTTTGTACAGAATGATTTTTTTCCCCCCAGAGCTTGCTCTAGACCTTGAGAACTAAATCACAAAGGAAGTTCCTTCCTAAATCCAGCTAGGAGTAGAGGTCCCTGGTTGTGTCCTGGCTGCTGCATCTAATGGATCTCCAGTTGTCCTTTCTTACCAAAGAAGGGGAGAGCAGAGCACAAAGCGTGTGCCTTACTCTTTGGTCTGGTGCAGGGTCATTTTCAAAGAGCCCCTGCCTTGGCCTGGCCTTGCTAAGTCTAGCTGGGCCAGTAATGGGCAGATGTGGGTGCCACTGTGTGGCAGCACACACCTGCTCCTAGCAGAAGGCCCATCCAGCTATGCTCCCTGGGGGTTCTTTGAGACAAAGTCCAGACCTAGAAACTCACCTGTGTGGGGTTGATGGGGCTAATCCCCAGTTGGCCTGGGGTCTTCTAGACCAGCGTTCTTTTCTCACTGAGAATTGGACATGCTCTGGGAGGACCCTTGGAGGGATGTTGCCTGGGAAGCTAGCTATTCTGGAAATGGCACACTTTCTGCATAAAGATGACATTCCCTAACCTCCCATCAATCCTGGCTTTGTCCCAGGTTTGGGCAGATGGTCCCACTGTGAGTGAATTCACACATGTTGACCATTGGGGTAGGAGTGTGAATGAGAACAGTGACAGCCAGCTGGAGAACTAAACAGCCATTGTAGTTTTTTCTCCTTACGTTTGTTATAGCAGAAGTCTGTGTTTTTGTTAAAACATGTATGTTACCGGTCTTTCCTTAGGAAATAACACTATACCCAGATAAGCATGGTTGTGTCCGGGACCTATTAGAAGAATGTAAAAAAGCTGTGGAGCTTGGTGAAAAAGCATCAGGGAAACTTAGGCAAGTATCTCCTGGAGTGGGGGACTGGCTTGGAGGAGTTCTGTCCAGCCTGAACTCTGCAGCTGCATGAATGGAAGTGAAGCCCCACCAGGACCGGTGTGCATTAATCGCCACGTCTTCCCACAGCTAGTGTTGTATTAGAGTCATTTTTCTTTTGCCTTTGATATTATTTAGGTGTAGTTAAAAGATGAGATTTAGGTAGCAAAGCCACACAGAGGCAGGATGTTTTCTGAATGAGCAGCGGAAACTGGAATGTGTGACTCAGTTGTATGTGAGATGTAGTTGCAAGTGTAGCCCCAGCCTCCCTCCGTTCACCCTGTGCTGGCTGTGGAGAGAGGCCTATATGTCATGACCAGTGTTGCCTGCGAGTTGGGCATTGTTCTTACCACCCTGCCTTAAATGGGCAAGCTTTTCCTTGATGTTAATAAAAGAACGAAACTGTTGTATAAAGAAAGAGGAAGTGAGCCAACCATCTGAGCCTGCTTCCTCCTTGGAGTTCCTCATGGGAAAGGTTGACACAATTCCAGGAGACTCCATTTAACCTACATCTCTGAGCCCAAGTGAGACCATTTTCATCAGTACTCACTGGGCATTTTTTCCTCAGAATGGGGTGGGAGGGGCGCATCTATCTTGTAAAAGAGATGTAGCATGTCTTGGTGGCACTCAAGACAAAATTTCTCACCAAATAAGGTTCCATTTGAAGGGCTGGGGACGTAGCTCAGCACTGCCGTGACACAACACCCTCTCTTCTGATGAGGGTCCATTTGTATGGCCAGTCTCTTGTTTCTTCACATGAATATGGGTATTTCACTACACCTTTGTTTTTTTTATCCTACTTTTAGGCTGCTAGAAATTGTAAGCTACAAAATTATTGGTGTGCATCAAGAAGATGAATTATTAGAGTGTTTATCTCCTGCAACAAGTCGAACGTTTCGAATAGAGGTAACTGTCCCTCATGGGCAGCAGAGAGAACTCGTGGACCCTCAGAGTGGAGTGGTGCAACCCTACTATTTATTGCTTGTGTGAACATTACACCAAGTTGTGGTGTGGATGCATCATGGTGCAATTAGCTTTCATTTATTTGTGTGCCACTGCTTGAAAATGCTCTTTGGCTCTAATTTTTTTCTCCCAGATTTTAAAAATGTTTTAGTATGAGAAAAAATATACATAACTTTAAAAGTTAAGATCTTAAATCATTTTAAAGTTTTAGTGTTTGTCATTGAGTAGGTTTGCCTTGTGCAGCTATCACCTAGCTTCATCCCTAGCTTTCTCATCTTCATGATCTAAAGCTCTCCTCACCCCTATTTCCTCCTCCCGTCTGCCTTCAGCCCTTGCACTTGACTGCTTACCATAGGGACCTCACTAGTGGGGACTGCTCACCTCAGGACCATAAACGAAAGGAAGAGGAAGAAACCAGGTTCTTCATAGTTCCACCTCCCAATAGCACCAAGTTGGAGAGACCAAGCCTTTAATGCGTGGGCCTTTGCGGGGCATTCTAGATGGAAAATATAGCAGTGATCTAATTTTGTTGGAGTAGCAAGCTAGAGCTTAAGTGTAGCCTTCTGTCTGCAGTAAGTTAAAAAGACCATACTGTCTTTTAACTATGTCCTCAGGAAATACCTCTGGACCAGGTGGACATAGATAAGGACAATGAGATGCTGATCACAGTGGCACATTTCCACAAAGAGGTGTTTGGAACGTTTGGAATTCCGTTTTTGCTGAGGATACACCAGGTGAGGAGGAGAGCGTGTCCAGTTTGTGTGACAGAACATGGTACTTTTGAGTAGCTGTCAGTAATCTGGGTTCTGCTTTGGTGGCTGCCACATAGTGTGGTGTGCAGCAG
The DNA here is from genome assembly GCF_047511655.1 of Castor canadensis. Taxonomy (NCBI): domain Eukaryota; kingdom Metazoa; phylum Chordata; class Mammalia; order Rodentia; family Castoridae; genus Castor; species Castor canadensis. Next base: position 7,316,785 of record NC_133402.1, on the reverse strand, counting down.
TGATAGGAGGGTGTCGCCTGAACATGTGTGTCCTCTGCCTTTCCAGGGCGAGCATTTCAGAGAAGTGATGAAGCGGATCCAGAGCCTGCTGGACATCCAGGAAAAGGAGTTTGAAAAGGTGTGTGCTCCTGGGTTCTTTGTCGGGCTTCAGTAACCCCTGTGTCTAGCCATGGGTGGTGGTGCTAAGCGTCTCTTCCAGAGACAAGAGCTTTTGCAGGTACACAGAAGTGAGGCAGGAGTTTAACTTTTTGTCTTGCAGTTTAAGTTTGCAATTGTAATGATGGGCCGACATCAGTACATTAATGAAGACGAGTATGAAGTGAATCTGAAAGACTTTGAGCCGCAGCCAGGTGAGCTATGGGCTGGGCTGGGAGGCCCCGTACCTGATAGCCTCTGAAGCAGAGGGAGAGCGGGCTGCAACCCTAGTGCCTCTTAGGATTAAAGCCTTTGTACGCACTAAGCCGGGTTGGGGACCCTGAGCTGCAGGTTCTCCCACAGCACTGCATTCCTGAAGCTACTGTGGGGTTCACATCTGCTGTGGGAGGAGGGTGCTGGGGGGCAGTTCCAGGCCAGCGAGTCAGTTGGAGGTCCTGCTTCCCTGTGAATACACCCCGGACATGGGAAAGCACTCGTCTGTGCATGTGTGGCCACTGGGGATCTGGGGGCTCACTGCATACTCTTCTCCCCCAGGTAACATGTCTCATCCCCGGCCTTGGCTAGGGCTTGACCACTTCAACAAAGCCCCAAAGAGGAGTCGCTACACTTACCTTGAAAAGGCCATCAAAATCCACAACTGACTTCCTCACCGGAGCGTTGACGGCGAGGGCAGCGCGTGCTGTGTGCCCCTTTTTAACAGCCGCAGAACTTTGCTACGCGTGCGCTCTAGCCCACGCCTCCAGCAAGACGATTTGCTGCTGATGTTAATTTTATTTTGTTGAGGCTGTTCAGTTTGGCTTCTCTGTATCTATTGACTGCCCTTTTTGAGCAAAATGAAGGTGTTTTTATAAAGCTTGGATGCCAATGAGAGTTATTTTATGGTAACTACATTGCAAGGCAACTCAGCACCATGGGGAGAAGAGGTTCCTAGGATGCGGGTCACAGGCACACGGTCTCTGGGCTGTGTCTGGTTGGCTCAGGTGGTCCGGCTGCCTGCTCGGGTCCCCACCAGCCCCGCAGCTAGCTAGGCTGATGTGTAGGCTCATCCAACTTACTCCTTCAGTTAAACCTTCAATGACCTTTGTGCATCTGTAAAGGCAAACAGAGAAACTCACAACCTAATAAATAGTGCTCTTTCCTTCATTGTGTGCACTGTTGCCCTTCCTCAGTTCCTCCCTCCAGAGCTGCCGGGTCTCCAGAGCCGCGGCTCACTCCATCAGCCACTGTCTGCAGCCCAGTTGCAAAGTGGATGCACTGAACACAGTCCTGACAGACATTCGGGTCTTTTTATTAAATTGAGAACATTGTTAAATACAATTAAGGTTTACTCTGCTGCCTCTTGGCAGACTTGATTTCCACAGTTCATCCAAGCAGGTGAAAGAATAATAAATAGGATTTCATGACCGTGGGACTCCGGAGCAACAAAGGACAGCCTTAGCAAGAGGGCATGCTCGCTCGTGGCTAGAAAGCTGTTGACTTTGTAAAAAAGGTAAAATAAAAAGAAAAAAAAAATGAAATTGTATATTTAATGAATGAACATGTACAATTTGCCGCAGGGAGGAGGTCACTTTTTGTTGGTAAGTCTGCAAGTAAGCTTCACCGATGTCGACACTCACCGTGCGTGGTTTCATTTGGGTTCCGCCTTGCTTCCTTTAAGTTGGAGCTGACGCCCACTGCGTGTCTAGTTTAAGTGCAGTCGAATAGAATCAGCGGATCACACTTATTTCCCCTCCTTTTCTGGTATTTTTTGTTTGTTCCGTAGCAGCAGTGTACACCAACTCTCCTGTATATTGCCTTTTTGCTGGAAGATGTTGTATGTTGAATAAAATTTTCTATAAAAATGACAATTCAGTGAGTGCCGTGGAAGTTCGGGAGGATTCTGCTGTCTCTGGGAATGGCTCAGGGAACCCTGGCACTTAACCAAGGACCAAGGCTCACTGAAGTGGATGCTTCCCGCTGATTTTGGGGTTTTCTGGGGCCCCAGATATCTTCTTTGGTCTGGTTTCTGGCTTTTAACTTGGCGTTTAAAAACTTGAAAGTTGTCAGGTGGGATTTTTGTAGTAATGGGACTAGAACGTTGTCATCGGAGGCTGTGAGGCCTGGCTTGGCTCCCCCTCGTCCTGCTTTGAGGATCAGTCCGTCCCATGGAGTGACTTCCTTCTCAGTTTCCACCATGAGTGCGCTTTCTGCTCCAGGCCGCCTTCTGTCAGTGGGATAAGCTGTAGTTCATGGGCCCTCGGCTCTTCCTGAGCCGCCACCTCCATGTGAACGCAGGTGGTTATGGGCACCCCGTGCTTTTACCTTTGAGCCCTGTCATGTTTTTGCGTTTTAGGTTTGGGCTGGGGTTGGCTATAGTCTTGCATAACTGCACCTTACCATTCTCCCTGAAATGACTGGGTTTTTTGTTTGTTTGTTTGTTCCAAAGAAGTGGTGGAGGTCCTGCATAGCAAAGAGGACTGCATTTGCTAGTCCATTCCTGTCTTGCTCCTGTGTCCAGGAACTTGAGGAGACAGGAGGAGGGCTTCTTAAATCTAAGAAAAACGTGAACTGCCTTTAGTGAGCGTGTCATGTCCTTCTTGATGTGTGAACATGTCTGCTGATGGCGAAGGGGGCCCATGGCTTTACACGGAATCAGGAGTGCACAGAGCTGTGTCTGCCGTTTGCATCTCTGATAGCTGGCTCTCCTTTGGCAGTGTAATGATGATGTTCCCATGTCTATTTCCTGCCAGCTCATCTGGGATAGCAGTTGGCCTTTCAAGACCTTTAATCTGCCTCTTGAGGACGAGCGCATTCAAGCAGGTAGCGAGGCGTGTGTCCAGTAGCACCAGCGTTTCTGTTTCAGAACAAGTGTAATTACCACAATCAAAAGGAGTCTGCCAGTACTCCTGAGGCAGGAGGATTGTGAGCTTGAGGCCAGCCTGGGGTATATATGCAGACAAGACCCTGCCTCCAAAAACCACACACACAAAAATGTGGAGATGTGACTTCACTGCTAGGTGCTCCCTGCAGCTTGGGTCCCTGTAACTGAGCATGGAAAGCTCTTCCTGACTGTGACCCTGACTGGGGCTTTCCTCTCACAAGAGATGTCATGGGGCATTGGGAATGACACGTGATTCCTCCCTTCCCGGGCTGTCTGGGATGAAGTCCTGTATTTTACAGAGGTCACAGGTTTGAAACTCCCGACACCCTCGCAGAATGTGGTGAGTGTTAGCACCTAAGTTTTTTGCGTTACTAAAGTGAGGTGTGTAAAGATATTTGTTCTATGGCTTGGGTTTAGTGAGGCCAGGGTTGACAGACGTCCTGGAAAAGGCCAGAGAGTACTGTCACGCATCAGGGCACATGGCGGTCTGTTGCCACTGCTCAACTCTGACTTCCTAGCGGCAAGACAGCCATGGTGCATGGAGTGCTTGAGGCTGTGCTGGTAGCTGCGAGCACTATACAGATTTTCCAGCGTAGAGGGACGAGCTGTATTTTTATCTGAAACACATCCGGGGTGAAGAGAAATCCAGGGAGGGGGAAGGTGGATCACCGACCAAGGAGGCATGAAAGACCACTGAAGGTTTACTGAGTAGATGCGTGGTAAGGAATTTCAAGTATTTTTAGGGAAGGAAAACAAGTTGACTATTCCATGAAGACCTCCCCTCTGCCCACAATGATCAAGCTTCCTGCAGACACTTGTGGGATGTGAATTTTAAATGATGCAAATGCTCCCTTCCTCCAATTCCAGAACCTTCCACGCCTTTCACATATTGTCAGTTTAACAGTTGAGTGGTCCTGCCACCACAACCTTCTCCTGTGGCAGGACGCTGCTCTGTCCCTGTTCAGGCACAGGGGCCAGCTACGTGTGGCTAATGTCCACCATGGTGGACAGTTAGGTTCTAACCAGTTTCCTCACTGGGGCTGTGGTGATGGAGCTTGCTCGTGGGGTGGTTGAGGTGACATGTGGAAAACAAAGTACTTATAACCTTTCACCAAGGAAGCTCACAGTGGTGCTCATTTTCTGGGTGAGAACAAATTAAGACCAAGGAGCCCTCCCCTAGGTCTTGTACTTTGCCATTGGTGGCAATTGGGTATCTGCTCTTGAATTGCAGGTGAGTTGAGGCCTGGAAGCTAGAGCTCACAGACGATCTTGTGAAAACAAAACTGCAGCTTCCAGAGGTTGGATCCAGGCTTGCTGGTCAGTCCCTGACCCACACAGGCCATCAGCTGTCACTGGCTGGATCCTGTGGGGTGGGTATGCAAAAAGGGGACAGACTTGTGGAGTTTGACCACCCCTGAAGTCTACCCTGGAGCTCAGATCCAGAACCTGCCTGGCTTCCCAGGTCCATCTCCCACTGTCTGCCATTCAGGGTACAGTGTTAGTCCCTCCTGGCCGGCCACCAGAGCAGAGGGAAGCTGGGGGCATGCCAGATGCTGCTCGGGGCTGCTAGACGCCCCTCCTCACGCTGGAGGTAAGAGCTGCAGGTTGGCCTCTGGGGTGGGTGTGGGGAGCCTGCAGACAGCTACTGATAGGGCCCAGCCCAGGACATGCCACCCCCTCCTGTCTGCTCCTGTGATAAGGTTGGGCGGGTGTGGTGGGGCCACCTCTAGGGTGGAGTGTTAGGGGACATTAGCCAAGAACCCTGTGTTGGCACCTTTTGCAGCCATCTCTAAGCTCAGTAACAGGCCGGCATGTGCTGTGGCCTTGAGTCTACAACAGGCACCTGTCAGCCCAGAGTAGGCCAGACCCGGACCGCATGGGGGCTTTGGCCTTACCAAGTGCATAGTGGGGGTCCACACCCCAATGCCTACTTCACCCTCCTGGTTCCCCAGATTCCTACTTCTCCCAGGCCTCCCTGGTTGGGAGGTAGGGGTTGGGAGCCCTCCCCATTTTAAATCAGTGTTCAAAGCGTGTCTGCTAGGTGCCAGCACTGTCTCCCACTGAGCCTGCAGTCTCTCCTGGCACCACCTCCCCCTGCCCATCCCTCAGGCTTCAGCTCTTAGGGAGGGGGACTGGGTCCAGCTTAGGGAACTGGGCTCAGGAGAAGGCTATGACCCCACCCTCCCCCAGCCTGGCTTTGCAGCAGGAGCTGCACAGGCGAGAATGATGGTTTAGGCTGCGGCGTGCGAGACAACGATGTGAGGCTCCCATCGCTCGTTCCCCTTTGCTGCGCTTTGTTTTCGAAGCTAGAAAACTGATTTTCAACGTGAACTCGCCCACATTTTTTGTGGGACTGGGGTTTGGACTCGGCTTCAGGCTCGCAAAGCAGATGCTTTATTTCTTGTGTCACACCCCAGTCCATTTGCTGTGCTTATTTTGGAGATGGGATCCCAGAAGTATTTTCTGGATTTGGCCTGGAACCTCAGTCCTCCTGATCTCAGCCTCCCAAGTAGCCAGGATTGCAAGTGAAAGCCACCGGCACCCAGTGAATTTCCCTCAAGAGACGGCAAGTGACACGGGGCAGTCTCAATTCCAAGAGCCTGGGATTGATCTGGGGGACCTAGAAAGGACGCTTGGCAGTCTCATCACTAATCTAGCCGCCCCTGGAAGGCAGGATGGTGACCGCTAAGGCAAGGAGAGCTGTTCTGAGACCGGAGGGCATGGCACACCAGTGATTTCATGGCATGCAGAGAATGGGGCTTGGGGTTTGTGTCTCTAAAGGATGCCATGGACATTGTCCATCCCAGACCTGAGGCGCTCATACCTGTGGGCCATCTAAGAATTCAAGTCAAAACCAGAAAACAGCCATGTGTGATGGCACATTCCTGTAATCCCGGCACTTGGAATGGGGAGGCAGGAGGATCCCATTCTGCCTGCAGCTTCCTGATGCTTTTTTTTCTTCCCTCTTGTTTTCTTTTCTCCTCCCTCCCACCCTCCCTCCCTCCTTCCTTCCCTTTATTATTTTTTTTTTGCACTACTGTGGCTTGAACCCAGGATTTCGCGCATGTTAGGCAAGCACTCTATCATTTGGGTTGCATCCTAGCACCCGCCCCCACTACCTCACTCTGAGACAGGGTTTCATTAACTTTGCCAGGGCTGACCTCCAATCAGAGATACTCCTGCTTTTGCCTCCAGAATAGCTGGAATGACAGGTGTGCATACCTGGCTCTCTTCCCCCTCTTTCTTCCCTCACTTCTCCCTCTCTATGAAGGGTGGCACAATCTTTTGTATATTTTGCAAAATTTTAAATCTGCTAGTCTAACACTGGATTTTCCTTTACCACACCTACTTCCTGTCCTAGCTCAGAGAGACCCCATTGTATCCAGGAGGTGCCATCCATCAGCCTGTGTGAGGTTGTTATCATCCACTTTCCCGTGGTAGCCTCTGCCTAGTAAGACTGTAGCTGGGAAGTGGGTGTAGGGATTGAACCTTGATGGGGAGACTCAAGGGAACTTGGGGAGTTCCCCCACCCCTATTCCTGCCAGTTCCTGGGGGTCCCAGGGTGAGTGAAGGGCTCATGACTACACCTGGAGAAGGTGACAGATGTCTGAAAGAGAGCTGAGGCTGCCTGGCAGGGCTGATGGAGAGTTTGGGGCGGCACCAGTGGAAGGGTGCAGGCTTGTGGTGAATGAATAGCACTTGCTTCTTCTGTCTGTCTGGAGTTGGAAGGGAAGCAGGAGTGGGCTCACAGATGGCTTCGGATGACCCTGTGCTGAGAGTGTGAGGGAGGCGAGTTTTAGCGGGGACCCAGCAGAAGTGGCCCTTGATAATTGTGCTCACCCTGTGCCAGCTTGCTGAGGAACAGAAGGAGCAGGCAGAACAGGGTGAGACAAAGGGCTCAGGAGATTATAAGGTAAGATAGAAAGGATGGGATCCTAGAGCTGCCCTGAAGGTGACATCAGTTCCTAGCCATCACTCCCACCACCACAACCTGAAAAGGGAAGAGGGGAGTCCCTTGGAGACCTGTGGGATTTCCTGGGCCTCTGATGCCTCCAGAAGAGACAGCTGTGGGATGTTGGGGCAGAGGCAGTGGCCTCCAGAACGATGGGAGAAGAGGTCCACGCAGGACCCTGAGGAGACAGGGCAGGTTGAGGGAGCCAGAGGATGGCTGCAGCCTAGGGAAGAAGGGCTTTGAGGATGGGAAGAGGGAGGCTTGATGGCTGCAGAGGATCCAGACAAGTAGGAAAGAACAGGAAATGTCTGCTAGGTGTTGCATTTAGCAATGGATGTCGCTGGTCCACAGAGTAGGGGTAGGGGTCAGGTGTGAGCCTCCATACTGGTTGTGGGGTGAACATAGGGGATGGTGCAGATAAGGAGAGACAGTTGGCTTTCCCAAAGAGGCTGAGGCTTCAGCCAAAAGGAAGGAGGTTGTTCTCAGGCTGTGGCTTTGAAAGTCAGAAGATGATGGACCTCGAGATGAGTGACTTGGGTACCAAGGGCTCCTTCCCTCATCCAGTGAATGCTCCCTTAGCACCTGCTCTGTTTAGGCTCCTGCAGGTGCCAGCCCACTATCCATGGTGACGAGAGGGCAGAGGAGGGCATAGGGGACTGGCTGGGACACACAGCAGCACACACAGCATGCAGAGGCCGCTCAGTTATGTTTATTTCTCTGGGGTCACAGGCGGTGGTAGCGGAAGACCTCTTGCTGACACACAGGACAGGAGTGGCTCACGTCCATCAGGCTGGTCATGCAGAATGGGAGGAAGCAGCAACCCAGGAAGCACCTGTGACCTCAGGACAACCACGAGCATGAGTGGAGCCCCACCTCTGGGTGCCTGGAGCTTCATGGTGGACCTATGGGGCCATGCCTGAGAGCCATGCTAATCCTCTTGTTCTCAACCGTGGGATCAGCAGCCATGAGTGCCCACCTGGAGCCACCCTCTTGGCAGGTAGCGGTCCTCAGCCCCTGCCTGATCAAAGGACCGGCTCCTCTTCTGTGGATGCTACATGGCCAGGTTGGCACAGGACCTCCCTCTTTCCACGTTCCTGCCTGTCTTCTGCACCTACTCCCCCAAGTGTCCACCCAACTGTGGCGATGCCAGCCCTCTTGCCAGCAGGGACCCACACACAGTCCTCAGGGCCTCTGTGGAGCCCGAGGACCTTGCCACTCACCCAAACATAAAGAAGCCAGTGCAGAGCAGCCAAGTAAGGAGTCCGGGGATGGGGGTGGTCACCGTGGTGATGTAGTTCCCACAGAAGGGACACATGGTGTACATTGGTATGGAGGTTGCCACCCGAGGCATGCTGGTACACACAACTGGGGACAGGAGGCTGGTCAGACCCGAGTCCCTCTCCCCAGACTCCTAGACCACCCCTGGGCCATCCCAGCCAGACATCTCTCCCCCATAATGTCTCCTCTTCTGCAGGTTCCTGGTGATCACTTAAGCACTCAAAGCTACCCACTTGCCCCCTGACCTGCCCATCAGCCTTAGGGCCTTGGGAATTTTAGAGTGACTCTAGTTTTAAACGTGGCCCCTTCTACTCAGTGAACACCAAGACATCCCACCAATATGACCCTCCCCCCCACCACAATTCTCTTTGGCTCATTAAGTTAGCCAGAGAAAAAGTTTCTAGCCCCTGTAATTAAAACCCCCTACCCAGGCTGGGGGTGTGGCTCAGTGCTGGAGCACTTGTCTAGTAGTGTGCACTAGGCCTGGGCTTCCATCCCCAGCACCACACAAATAAAACCAACAAAACAATTCCTGCCTGCTTTAGCGTTCTGAACTGAGGTCTGGTCTGGGGGAACCATCTGGAATGGGGAACAGGGCTCGTGCTTTGATTTCTTTTAGGGATTGGATGAGTAGCTGCTAAGGCTTGGAGGGGGGCCCTTATGGGAAGGCCAAGGGCTTGGAGGGAACTGCAGGACCCTGGGCTCTCTTTCTTTGCTTCCTGACTTCCTGCCATTGCCAACCAACACCCTCACCAGAAGCCCAAAGCAGTGGGGCTGCTGGATCTTGAACTGTAACCTCCAGAACTGTGAGCCCCTCTCCCACACCCCCAAAAAGAAACCTTTCCTTTTTCTAAGTTAAGTGCTTCAGGTGTTTCGTTGTAGCAAGGCGAAGCTGACCGATACACAGTCCAAGCTGGCAATTCTCAGAGTATCTGAAAATTCCTTGGGGAGTTTGTTTAGAATCCTAAAACTCAGGTCTCACTGGGGGCTATGAGTGCCCCTTTTCCGTGGTCAGGAAGGGGCTGTGTAGTTTCAGAGAGTTCATTTTATAAATATTTCCTGAGCACCTGCTGTATACCAGACCATCCAACCAATGAGCTCACTTTGGAGAGTGATACTCTGGGGGCCATAGGCTATACAGCAACTCACAGGAGCAATGGAGAGACAGGGCCTGCTGTGGGGACATAGCTGTGGAGTCGGGAGGAGAGCTTTCCACAGCAGGTGCTGACTGTCTGCAGCCTTGGTCGGGAGAGAGCAAGGAGAGGTGCAACTCTATACTTACCCCGGTGAGCCATCTGCGGGACTTCTGAGTACATGGGAGGTGGGCGTGGATTTCCTACAGGATGGGGGTAGTATGGAGGTGGTGGCTCCTTGGGAGCCAGAGACTCTTGAGGACAGAGAAGGAAAAAGCACCCTCAGGTCGAGCGCTCATGCGCCAGGACTGAGCCGCCTACCGCACACAACCAACTATGGGAGGCACCAGTTTATAGAGCAGAAACACAGGCCAGCAGGGAGGAGCCAAGGTGTCCACTAGGTAGAGGAGCTGGGATTCTATCCGAAAAATAGCTAAATGAAGCAGGCTGGGGAAAGTGGCTTAAGTGGTAGAGCACATGCCTTAGAAGTGCAAGGCCCTGAGTTCAAACCCCATACCGCCACCAGAAAAAAAAAAACAAAAACTAAAAAAAAAAAAAAAAAAAAAAAACCCAAAACATGGCTAGGCAGCCCTGCTGGTGGCCAGAATCTTGACCTCCCACCTCAGTGGCGGCCACTTGGGATGGGGGATGGTCATACCTGACGCCGGGGAGCCATCATGAGTCTTGCCTGGTGGATTCTTTGGTGGATTCCTTCTGATGATTTGAGAGAGGGCGTGTGATGTTACAGGCCCCAGTTATACCTGTGGGGTCACCTGGGTGGTGGAGGGCAGTGGAACTGGGGGTTGGAGGATGGGAACCAGCCCCCAGTTCAGCAAGGTGCCCATAGTCCCCTCTCCTGCTTCCCCAGGGCCTAATGTCCACTTCTACCTGCCCTCTCCCACCCGAGTGAGGGGCCCCTCACCCTGGGGACTGCTGCATCTTGGCACCCTAGTTGTTTTTGACCCCAGCAGCCATGTCTGGGAACTGTTGGGTTTTAAGCTTCGAGTAGCCAAGTGCTTATTCCCAGGTGTCCCCATGGTGAGGACAGGGGCGGGGACAGGAAGGAAGCCTGGTGGGCTGAGTGACAGCCATTGTGATGTCTTCACAGTAACCAGGCACTTGGGTCTTGTCCCCACTTTCTGCTGGAGGGGTGAGGGCTGGCCACCGGGCCAGCTTGACCTCTGACAATGGCCTTTCTCCATTTCCCACACGGTGAGCAGAAGCTTCCTAGGGCTGGATGGGGAAGAGCGTGAGCCATCCGAGTCCTGCTAGAATTGGCTGCTTTGGGGGAACCTGACCTGTGCAAACTGTCAGCTGGGGCTTGAACTCAGTGTTTTGCACTTGCAAAGCAGGTGCTCTACGACTTGAGCCACTCCTCCAGTCCATTTTGTTCTGGTTATTTTGGAGATAGGGGTCTCCTGGACTATTTGCCTGGGCTGGCCTTGAACCCTTGGTCATCCTGATCCCAGCCTCCTAAGTAGCTAGGATTACAGACATGAGCCACTCACCCCCAACCCAGGGCTCCTTTTCAACCGTGTGCTGAAGTTGACTTGATAGCAGGATAATAAGCATGGACTCCTCACTTGGGCCCACAAGGAAACTGAAAACAGGAAAGCCTAGCTCCCTGCTTCTATCCTGCACCTGTCTCCTTTGCTGAGTCAGTCTCTCCTGCAGTCACCTTGGCTTCCAGAAAGGACAGGACTGATCAATAACATCGTTATGACAGGGGACTGAACTACCTCCCAGGAAGCAAGACAGGCCACCCCCCCACAAATGAGGACCATGACCCATGATGACGAGGCTGTACCCTCGAGCAGGAGTGATCCTCTCCTGGGGATCACATTGTCCCCTCAAGTGATGACAGTGACAACTTCTCCAGAACACCTGCAGAACTAGAATCGAGATAATGACCAACCAGGACTGCTTAACTATGCAACCTCTCACTCCTGCCCCAATTCTTCTTCTGTTTAAATGTAAAGCCCGAAGATGACTGAAGGGCCTGCCTCCCTCTCCCTGTGTACTTGGGCCATGAAACAGGCCTCCTTTCTCTGCCTTTCAATCCCTGCACAGCTATATTTGGTGTGTTTGGGGGTGGGGGTTAGGATGTGACATGTGGGAACCCTGTCGTGGGCCCTCTGGCATAGGACCCCCATTACTTGAGTGAATGGTTGGGTCACCAGCCTCTGCTCTGTGGAATTTTGGGCCTGGGACAGGGAGGGCACTTGGTTCCACAATTCACTTGAGCCGTGGCCATGTGAACATGTGAACTGGGGCTGGGAGGTGCTCAGTAGATGTGGGCTGCATGTGTGAAGGAAGGATGGATGAGCGACCTGCATGCTCTATTCATCACAGTCCCTGTTCCATTTGACCTCAAATCCCCTGGATGTCACACCCTAAGGTCTTTTGGTGGCACTGGTGTCTGAACTCAGGGCTTCATGCTTGCTAGGCAGGTATGCTACCATTGAGCCGCTCTGCCAGCCACAGTTTTTTTTTGTTTTTGTTTTTGTTTTTCCAGTCTTGGAGTTTGAACTCAGGGACCTCAGGTTTGCAAACAAGCACTCTACTACTTAAACCACTCTGCCAGCACACGCCCCAAGGTCTTGTTATAGCCTTGAAGTTACACCTCTTGGGATGGATTTGGGAACTGCCTTTGTCCCTAGGGATTCTGAAGGCCACAGTGTCCCCAACACAGGTTTGGGTCTCAGGAAATCTTGAAGACGCGAATGGGTGCTGCTGCCCACTCCGACGATCCCAGCCATCACCAGCAGGGGGCAGCACGAGGCTGCCGTGAATCAGCCCCCTTTCTCCCTCTGCCTGGCCTGGGGCTGACTCCTCTCCCACCCTGTCACCTGCAAGGCCTGCGTGGAAGGGACAAGAGGGCAAGAGAGGTCTCCAAGCCAGTCCAAGCCCACAAGTTAGATCCCAGCATCTTGGCACTCAGAACACAGGGCCCATGGGGCAGCCATGCAGGCCTGTCTGGGTGTCTTGAGTACCTGTTCCTGAGGGTGGGCCACCTTGGGGGCTCAGGACTCCTGGAAGACTGGAAGATGGATTCTTCTCTTGTTTGTTTGAACCTTGTGCACCCCCAAAATACTGCCTGTCCCAGAGGATGCAGAATGTGGTTAGGATGGGTTCTATTACTCCCAGCTCTGTGACCCCAGGCAGATGTATTCACCTCTCTGAGCCTGTTTGCTCTCCTGCAGAATGAGTCTAAAAACCCCTTTTGCCTTAGCAGAGCACTTAAGAGTTATGGAAGTTCATGAGATGGGGCCAGCCCCTCTATCAGCTCACCAGGCCCAAGCTTTTATTATTTTATTTATTTTTGCAGTGCTGTGGATCAAACTCAGGGCTTCACACATGCTAGGCAAGTGCCCTGCCCCCGCCCTATATCCTCAATATTGACAAGTTACCTGTCTGGAATTAACTGGCTCAGGTGTTAGTTTATTTGATCAGTCTTTCCTCTAAATCACCTGCACTGTGCTAAGTACCTAGCACAAAGTAGGTGCTCAAAGTTTTTTTTTGGTGGCACTGGGATTTGAACTTGGGGCCTCATGCTTGCTAGCCAGGCACTCTATCAATCGATCCACTCTGTCAGCCCTTTTTTGTGTGTTTTTTGTTTTTTTTTTTTTTTTTTTTCCGTGCTGGGGCCTGAACTCAGGGCCTTCAACTTGAGCCACTCCACCAGCCCCATTTTTTGTGATAGGATCTCATGAACTATTTGCCCCAGCTGGCCCCAAACCACAATCCTCCTGATTTCTGCCTCCCAAGTAGCTAGGATTACAGGCATGAGCTACTGGTGCCCAACAAATAGAGATTGTTAAGTGAATGTCAAATGGTGGGAATCCATGTAAAGCACACAGAAAGCTTGCAGTGGTTAGCAATTCATAACAAAAACCATGACACTCAGCAGAGTCACAAAAGCCAGGAAGGGGCAGACTATACAAGGAATGGAATGAGCTGAGAATTTAGGGAAACCCTCCTAGTCCCTCTGCTGCTATGTGACCCTGGCACCTTACTCACCCTCTCTGGGCTGTTCTATCTTCGCATGCAACAAGACTGCAACTGGGGCCATTTAAGGAATAAAGAAGTTGGGGCATTTTTTTCCTTCCTGCTCATCCTCTCTTTCCAGAGGCTTCCTGGCCTGGGTGTGAGTGGGAGGCAGTGAGACAAGAAGGAATCTCAGGAATGAGTGTAACTATTGCATGGCTGGAGGAGCTGCCATTCTTGCCCTGGCTGCTCCCTTGCCCTGCACACTAAATGGGAGAGGGCAGCACATTTGGTTCATGGGGAGCTATTCCCCCTTGGAGGAGGAGGGAAGCTTGGGCTGTAATGACCAGAGGAGGCCACCTGGGAAGATCTGGGGGAGAGAGCCCAGGCAGAGGGAATAGCATGTGCAAATGCCCTGAGGTGCCCATTGTGTTGGAGCAGAAGGAGCACAGAGACTTGAGGCTGGGCAGGGAGTGCAGAGATCAGAGTCCTCTTTTGAGAAGACATCTCAGGTTTCTGTGCCCAGGGGCAGCAGCTGGAGGAGGTGGAAGACAGGTGACCGTCCAGAAGGAAGTGGCTCTGACAGAGGCAAGGGCACTAGGCACGGGGAGGCAGTTGTTCCCAGAGCCAGAGGCCCCAGCCTCCTCTCCTCTGAGCCCCCAGGTAGAGTGACACTCCCTGGGGAAGGGGCACTTTGGGGTGACTCAGAGCCCACTCTGCTTACTGCTTTTGCATTGTGTGGTTTGGGGCTCATCTGAGTCTCACTTCCCCAGCCGTCAGATGTGACAATAATTCTTCAGGATCAACAGTGAGGATTGAAGGAGTTAAGATGTGGCCAGGTCCAAATGTGACACAAATTAGGGTACAAAGAGGACTTGCCACTTTTCAGGGCTTGAACATGGCAAGGTCACACTGAGATTTAAGCCAAATGTGTGTGTGTTTCGGTTTGGCTTTGTTTGTGTTTTAAAAAGCAAAGAATAAACTGGGCACCACTGGCTCACCCCTGTAATCCTAGCCACTGAGATTGGGAGGATCGTGGTTCAAGGCCAGTCCAGGCAAATAGTTTGAGAAACCCCATTTCCAAAATAACAGAATAAAATGGACTGGAGGTGTGGCTAAAGCGGTAGAGCATCTGCTTTGCAAGTTCAAAGTCCTGAGTTCAAATCCCAGTCCCACCAAAAAAACAGCATATAATAATAATTGCTGGGAACGTGTGAGCTGTTAAGCACTTCTTGACAGAAAAACATGTACTTACTGAATTTTTTGTGCTCCCGGGGTTAAACCCCGGGCCTCACACATACTGGACAAATGCTCTTCTGGTTTCTTTCCATGTAAGATGGGAGAACTTACCTTGGAGCGTTTTAGGGAAATACAAGACAAGATAAAAAGGGAGAGCTTCGGTGTGGAGCGCAGGAATGGGGGGAGGAGGTGTCAGGTGGGGCAGTGGCTGGGCCTAAAGGAATCAGGGATCAGTGTTCTTTGGGGTCAGCTCCCCAAATTCTTGGCCCTAGATATCAGAGCCGCTTTTTTGTCACAGGCCTGCCGGGAGTTTGTTCAGCTGGGTCTCTTCAAAGTGTACTAACTGTCAGATGTGGCAGTGCACACCTGTAATCCAGCACTCAGGAGACCCAGGCAGGAGGATCATGAGTTCAAGGCTACCCTGGGCTACATAATGAAACTTTGCCTCAGGGGGGAAAAAAAAGATAACCCAGATGATTATGGGCTGGATGACTTTTCAAACTTAACTCCCCAGGGCCCCGAGATGGGGGGACAGAAATTTACTGCAGCATTGAACCCCACTTTCTGTCCCCCTGGTCCATAACCCACTCTCAGCCCAGGGCCCCCACTAGTGGTATAATTCACAGAGCAAACAATTCACCCATGGAAAGTGTGACTTTTGATGGCTTTTAGTATCTCAGAGTTGGGAGAATCTAGCTGTAATCAATGTCATTGGCAGCACTGGGGTTTGAACTCAGGGCTTCACGCTTGTTAGGCAGGCACACTACCACTTAAGCTGCTCCACCAACCATTGTTTTATGTCTGGTATTTTTGAGACACGGTCTCACTTTATTCCTGAGCTGTTGTCCTTTTATGCTTCCCCTCGGAGCTGGGAAGGCAGTTGGGTGCCACCTTGCCCAGCCATTGGGCAAGGTGTAGAGGTGTAGAGAATTTTTTGCCTGGGCTGGTCTTCAACCTCAATCCTCCTGATTTCTGTCTCCTGAGTAGCTAGGATTACAGGCGTGAGCCATTGCACCTGCCCTCTTTTTTTTAGATACAGGGTTTTGCTATGTAGCCCAGGCAGGCCTTGAACTCTCAGCCTTCTGGGTGCTGCCAAATAATTTTCTGTTGTATAGATAACACGAAATTTTGTTTAGGCATTCACTTGATGGACATTTGGGTTGTCTCTCCCTTTAGGCTATTAAGAATCATACAGCTCTGAACACCTGTGTACAGGTAAGTTTTTGTGTGCATTTACATTTTCCTTTTTCTTTGAAGGGACTGGGGTTTGAACTCAGGGCTTTGCACTTGCAAAGCAGGTGCTCTGCCACTTGAGCCACACCTCCAGCCCATTTTCCTTCAGTTATTTTGGAGGTGGGTCTCTTAAACTATTTCCCCTGGCTGACCTCGAGCCTCCATCCTCCTAGTCTCAATCTCCCACATAGCTAGGATTATAGGTGTAAGCCACCAGCGCCTGGCTGGATATACATTTTCAGTTCTCTTGGAGACATGTAGAAGTGGATGTGAGACTCAGCTTAGATTGGATCTTTTCGGTCACAGGATTTAATCAGTAACCACCGCTGTTACAAATGTTAGTCTCACTAACTCGCTTCCCATAGGCTCGCTTCGTGGACTCCGCTTAACGTGATAAGAGTTGCTATTAGAAACAGAGGGTTGTTATCCTCAGCTGGGCCAAGCAAGATGCCCTGGTTCCAGAGCTGATAACCAGAACCAGCTATTGCTTCCCTGAACTTTTAAATTTCTTTGTTCCCAAAGTCTGCTCCCAACCTGGCCCCTTTCTAATTAGCCAACCATGCAGACTGTGAGCCCAAAACCTGCCCGATCCAGGGGCAGGAGAGGGAGCATGGCGTCGGATAAAACCCCTGCAGACTTCCCGCCCGGGGTGTGTACCTCCCAGAATTCCCGGTGTGCATCCTTCTGCAGAAGTAAATTTTGTCTTGCCTGTTGACTTTTGAGTAGTGTCGTCTGTCTTGTGACACCCCAATATCTTAAAGATATTTCTAACAGTGGACATGCCTGGGGCCCTAGGTTTAATGGTTTGAGGACCTGCCAGACTGTTTTCTGCAGTGGCTGGGCCACTTTCCATCCCACTCCCATCAGCAGTGTAACAGGGCTCCTCTCCTGACTTTACACTTAGTTTTGTCTGCTTTTCCATCACGTGGCCTTCAAAAAGGTGCTGGGTGCCTGAGGTGGCAGCTGGTGGGCTCAGACAGAGACTGCAATGCTAGCCCCAACTCCTGAGCTCACTAGCTCAGGCGAGCCACAGAATTTTGCTCCCCAGAGCCCCACCAATTCCAACCTGACCCTGAGTCCCTAGGCTGGGATGGAGTTCAAGGTCTGCTCCCGATGTGCTGTGAACATGCACAGTCACCTCTCTCTGTGCCTCAGTTTCTTCTTCTGCAAAAAGAGCAAAAAGCTGGGTGCTGGTGGCTCACACCTGTAATCCTAGCCACTCAGGAGGCAGAGATCAGGAGGATTTGAAGACAGCCCTGGGCAAATAGTTTTCGAGACCCTATCTCGAGAAAACCCTTCACAAAAAAAGGGCTGGTGGAGTGACTGTGGCTCAAGATGTAGACCCTGAGTTCAAACTCCAGTACTGAAAAAAAAAAAAAAAACCAAAACCCAAAAATGGAGCAAAAACGGATGAGGTTGCACAGACCTGTAATCCCAGCGTTCAGAAGGCTGAGGAAGGAGGGTTGAGAGTTCAAAGTCAGCCTGGGCTACATAGCCAGACTGTCTCAATGAGGAAGGAAGGAAGGAAGGAAGAAAGGAAGGAAGGGAGGGAGGGAGGGGAAGGAAAGGAAGGAAAGGAGGGAAGGAGACAGGGAGAGACAGAGAGAGAAAGAAAAGGAGCAAACCATTTGTCCCCCAAAAGCAGAGGACTCAGGATGGAGAGGAAATAAAAAACTTAGAAAAGAAAAAGGACAAAGCATTTTTCTTTTTTTTTGGTTTGTTTTCCTATTCCTCCTGTTTTTTCTTGTTGCCCTCTGTCTGTCGTCATTCCTTTATCTCTTTCTTTCTGCTAAAACCCAGGAGCCCTGCTTATCTGGACGTGGGGGCTGGACCGAACGCGTGGCTGACGAGCGAGACCTGCCCCGGCACGAAGACCCGACTCTCCCACTTTGCAGGGCACTCAGCCGCCAAGAGCTTCTGCAGGCCCGTGTCCTCAGACGCGCGTGCCCAGGCCGGCGGCCCCAGCCCACGTCCGCGCGCGAGGCCACCAGCCACCAACACAAAGGTCCCGCGGCGACCGCCCCTCCCTTCCCGCCGGCCCCGCCCCGGGCTCCGGCCCGCGATCCCATTGGCCGGGAGCTCCTATGGGCGGGGTCCTTGGCGTCCCGCCCCGAGGCCACGCCCCCTCCCCATCTCCACTCTCGCAGTCCAAGCGGAGCGAAGCAGCTGGCAGGGCAGGTCGTGTCGCCAGGTAGGCAGCTCTTTCCAGGATCCCCGGGGGGACGTGGTGGGGCGCCCCGTCTCAAGACCCCAGGAGTCCCAGGAATGGGGCCTCAGCTTCCTCTGCCCCCTTCGACCCCCTCGTGCCGGGTCTTACAGCTCCCCGGCTGCAGGCTCCGTGCTGGGCTCCTCTGGGCCCCTAGGACATGCGCCAGCCGCCCGGGCCTGTGGGGGAGCGCGGGTTACTCATCCCAGGAGAAGGGGTGGGTGTGGCCGCAGTTGAAGGGATCTTAGGCGGACGTCGGGTGGCACTTCCCGCCTGGCCACCTGTTTTCTGCGTGCAGGGAGCGCTCTCCCCTCCCCTCCCTCCCGCTGTCGCCCGTGGGCTGGATCATGAATGGGGTGACTCGCAGTGCGGGGGGCGAGGCGCGGGGGACGCCGCACGCGGGAGGCGGGGCCAGCCCCAGCTGGGTCTGACCACGGTCCAGCCACCGAGCCCGCAGCTGGCGCGGCCAGGCCGGGCGTGGGGAGCCGCCCTGGCGCCGCGATTGGCCGCATCTGGGGAGGAGGAGCCGGGTGCGCGCTCGCCCTGGGTGTTTGCGCCCGGCCCGGGTCCTGCGGACGCCGAGCAAAACTTCACCCGCGCGCGCAGCCGCCTCCCCGCCGGCCGCGCTGGCAGCCCAGGTTCACAGGCCGGAAATGCAACGTTCTTTTTTTTTTTTTGAAAAGGAAGAGCTGAGGCCACAGCTTTTCTGATCTTAGAATGGTTGTGTGAGTGGCGAGGGCAAGCGGAGATCAGCAGGCTCCAGGCAGGACCTCGGTTTGGAGAGGTGGAGGTGTCTCATTGCAAAATAAGGGGTCCCCCTTTGAGATGCCACTTTCCTAGTAGAAAGGGGTGTGTGCAAATAAAGAGAACTGGCTAGCCCCGCGCGGGAGAAGCAGTAAACACTTTCTCTTCGTCTTTTTTTTTTTTTTTTCCTGTTTGAGTATTTCTCAGCTTCTTTGCTCCGTTCTGGCCTTTTTATCTGATCGACAGGTCGAAGCCAGGCCTGGTTGTTAAAAACAAAGGGTTCAGCACCCCTCACCACACCCACGGCTTGCTTAAAATTGTCCGATGTCCCCATTGTCCTCTGAGCCTCTAACTTTTCAACAGGGGTTTTATCTTTCCGTATAACCACCTCCAGCCCTCTGCCTCCTGTCCTCCCATCCTCCGGGCCTTTGCCCCTTCATTGATCCCTTAACCAGCTCAGGATGGGGGTGTAGCCCAGTGATAGAGCGCTGACCGCAAGGTCCTGGGTTGCATCCCTAGGACTGCAAAAACAAAACAAAAGAAAAAACCCCAATCAATCATCTAAGCAAACAAAACCCCAGCTCCCCGCTCCGATAGCCGCTCTGGGTCAGGGGCCTTGTCCCTCTGCCATCGCTCCTGGGGCAGCCCGGCTGCCTGCCTGTCGGTCCCCTGCCTCCCCCACTGCCCAGGAGCCCCTCCAGGGCAGAACATCCGGAGATGCCTGGGATGAGATGCTTTGGGATCAGAATGATCTGAGCTGGGCCCGGCTGGGGTCTTAGGGTGCGGTTGAGGGTAGGTGGGCTCCCTGGGAGGGGACCTGTCTTTCTTTGTCCTGCTGAGTGGCAAGGACAAGGCGTTTGGTTTCTGTCCCTCGGCCCCATGTCTGGGGTACAATTATTGTTGACTGAGACCACTGTGTGCCCTGTGTGTAGCCAGCACCCTCTACACCTGTGCACCCCTGGGAAACCAGTATCCTCCCTGTCCCGATGGACAGATGAGGAAACTGAGGCAGGGAGCAGCGAGATGACCGGTTAGAGGTCACTGAGTGGAGGGATGGAGCTGATCTGAGTGGATGCCTAGTGCAGAGCAGGGTAAAGAACTGGTTTCCCCTCGGAGTTCTCCAGCACGGAGCTGCCCCCCAGGACAGAGCTGACCAGGTTCGCGGAGGCCAGGCCGGGGGCCGCCTTGGGTTCCCGGTACCCTGATCACCTCCGGCTTCCGGCCTCTTCCCAGCACTGGGGGCCCTGGGGGCGGGAAGTGGTTCGGGCTGGAGCTGGCTGGGGCGGTCCACGGTTGGGTGGGCTTGGGGCGGCCCTCTCTCTCTCCAAGAGGGTTGTTTGCTTTTCTCTGCTCGGATGCTATTGGCTGGTGGAGGACTGGCCCCGCCTCCCCGGTCCCCTCCTGTCCCCTCTCCTCCTGCCTCGCCCTGGCGGATCCCCGCTCTCCCCGGAACAATGGAGGCGAGTGTGGCCGAGGCCCGCCCCACGCTGCGGCAGCCTCTGGTTTCTTCTCCACCTCGGTGGCTTCCAGGGACCCCTCTGGCTCAGCTCACCTGCCCCCTCCCCCCAATCCACGTGCCCTGATGTGCCAGGCTGGGGTTCAGCTGGGTTGGGGGTGGGGACCGGGAGGAAACAGTTCTCACCCCAGTTTACAGATGGGAACCGGGGATACCAGGAAACTGCGATTCTTCTAGAGCCCTGCCCGGCCCTGCTCCACTCTGTTCAGTGGACCAGCAGTAGCTACCTCCCTGGGAACTCCTTGGAAATCCTGTGAGATGCTCATGCCTGTAATCCCAGCTATGTGGGAGGCTAAAATCAGGAGGATCACCGTTGGAGGCCAGCCCAGGGAAATAAGTTCCAGCGACCCCTCACCCCCAGTCTCCAAAATAACCAGAGCAAAACGGACTGGAGGTGTCCATTCAAGTGGTAGAGCCCCTGCTTTGCAAGAGCGAAGCCCTGAGCTCAAACCCCGGTCTCACCAAAAATAAATAAATACTGTGAAATGTAGTTAATGTAGAAAGCCAGTTAGAACCCACACAGCCTTCTTGCCCGCCCCTTCCATAGCTGGTTCTCTAGCAGCCTGCCCTGTCCCCTTTCTAATGTGGCCACCCACCCAGCATGACTTCACCCTGGCATA